>NW_027361883.1:305000-712500 GCF_039654945.1 Dendrobates tinctorius
AGGTGCAGTGCGACGGTGTTCCGCTGGTGGTACCGCACAAGAGGCTGCGTGAGAGTGTGTGTGTGGTGCGACGGTGTTCCGCTGTTGGTACCGCACAATAGGTTGGTACCAGCAGCAGTTTCCATATTGAGACACTCATCACTTGGGTGTCCCAATATGGCGGTCGGTGAACTTCCTCCACTTGGAATTCTGGGATACGGTGACATCTGGACTGAACAGGAAATTAAAACATTACAAGGCAATTATATATATATTGAACAATATTCGTGTCATTATATTAAAGTGCTGCGATATTAACACTTTATGTGCTGTACAATTACTTTCTTGTCTATACTCATAAAGGTGCTGTGGCTCAATAGTCATTATATGAATCTATTGTAGCGCTGAGGTTTTGTCCCTTTGTTACATGCTTGAAAATGAGAGACCTACGACTACGGGGCTTTATATCAGCATAAGATGAAAACTGTTCCCCTGCATGTGGTGCTGAACTCAGCTGTCATTCTCCCCTGCTCTGCCGGCAACTGTGCGACCAGGGAAGAATGAATGAAAAAAAACCACGTGGGGTCTCCCTTATTTTTTTTAAACAACCCAGCAAAACTATACAGGTGTGGGCTGCTATGCTCAGGCTGGTAAGGGGGCATGAACATGCCCCCCCAGCCTAAAAACAGCAGCCAGCAGCAGCCCAGAAAAGGCGCATCTATTAGATGCGCCTATTCTGGAGCTTTGTTGGGTTCTTCCCACTTGCCCTGTAGAGGTGGCAAGTGGAGTCATAAGGGGTTAATGTCACCTTGCTATTGTAAGGTGATATTAAGCCCGGCTTAGTAATGGAGAGGTGTCAATTACTAATCCTATAGTAAGAAAAGGGTTAATTAAGCACAGGCACATTAAGAATAAAGTATTTTAATGAAAGAATACACCACACATTTTTCCCATCTTTATTACACTGCTAATCCCATCTGGAAACCACCTGTAAAAAAAAAAAAACTAAAGAAAATAAACCAACAATATACCGGACCTGTCCAGCGCTCAGTCATATCCCACGGCGTAAATCCATCTCTGGGGGAAATCAGTTTACAGGCGGAGCGTTGCTAATGTGACCAGTCCGACTGTAAACTACTGGGGAATGAAAGGGAAGCAGCGCGCACAGGCTCAGTGACGAGCGTGGGAAAATTACGGTGCTGAGGTCACAGGACTTCATGCTGGCAGCGAGCACAGACTCAGTGATGTCACCGCTTGTACTCTGGAGTACAGGAGAGGCCGGAGTACAGGAGAGGCCAGAGTACAGGAGAGACCGGGGTACAGGAGAGGACAGAGTACAGGAGAGGCCGGAGTACAGGAGAGGCCGGAGTACAGGAGAGGCCAGAGTACAAGAGAGGCCGGAGTACAGGAGTACAGGAGAGGCCAGAGTACAGGAGTACAGGAGAGGCCAGAGTACAGGAGAGGCCGGGGTACAGGTGAGGCCGGAGTACAGGAGTACAGGAGAGGCCAGAGTACAGGAGTACAGGAGAGGCTGGGGTACAGGAGAGGCCGGAGTACAGGAGTACAGGAGAGGCCAGAGTACAGGAGAGGCCGGGGTACAGTAGAGGCCGGAGTACAGGAGAGACCGGGGTACAGGAGAGACCGGGGTACAGGAGAGACCGGGGTACAGGAGAGACCAGAGTACAGGTGAGGCCGGAGTACAGGAGAGGCCGGAGTACAGGAGAGACCAGAGTACAGGAGAGACCGGGGTACAGGAGAGACCAGAGTACAGGTGAGGCCGGAGTACAGGAGTACAGGTGAGGCCGGAGTACAGGAGAGACCGGGGTACAGGAGAGACCGGGGTACAGGAGAGACCAGAGTACAGGTGAGGCCGGAGTACAGGAGTACAGGTGAGGCCGGAGTACAGGAGAGGCCGGAGTACAGGAGAGGCCGGAGTACAGGAGAGACCAGAGTACAGGAGAGACCAGAGCACAGGAGAGACCGGGGTACAGGAGAGACCAGAGTACAGGTGAGGCCGGAGTACAGGAGTACAGGAGAGACCAGAGTACAGGTGAGGCCGGAGTACAGGAGTACAGGAGAGACCGGGGTACAGGAGAGACCAGAGTACAGGTGAGGCCGGAGTACAGGTGAGGCCGGAGTACAGGAGAGACCAGGGTACAGGAGAGACCGGGGTACAGGTGAGGCCGGAGTACAGGAGAGGCCAGAGTACAGGAGGGACCAGAGTACAGGTGAGGCCGGAGTACAGGAGAGGCCGGAGTACAGGAGAGGCCGGAGTACAGGTGAGGCCGGAGTACAGGAGAGACCAGACTACAGGTGAGGCTGGAGTACAGGAGTACAGGAGAGACCAGAGTACAGGTGAGGCCGGAGTACAGGAGAGGCCGGAGTACAGGTGAGGCCAGAGCACAGGAGAGGACAGAGCACAGGAGAGGACAGAGTACAGGAGAGGCCTGAGTACAGGAGAGGCCGGAGTACAGGTGAGGCCGAAGCACAGGAGAGGTCGGAGTACAGGAGTACAAGAGAGGCCGGAGTACAAGAGAGGCCGGAGTACAGGAGAGGCCGGAGTACAGGAGAGGCCGGGGTACAGGAGAGACCGGAGTACAGGAGAGGCCGGGGTACAGGAGAGGCCGAAGCACAGGAGAGGCCGGAACACAAGAGAGGCCGGAGTACAGGAGAGGCTGGAGTACAGGAGTACAAGAGAGGCCGGAGTACAGGAGTACAGGAGAGGCTGCAGTACAGGAGAGGCCAGAGTACAGGAGAGGCCGAAGCACAGGAGAGGCCGGAGCACAGGAGAGGCTGGAGTACAGGAGAGGCTGGAGTACAGGAGTACAAGAGAGGCCGGAGTACAGGAGTACAGGAGAGGCTGGAGTACAGGAGAGGCTGGAGTACAGGAGAGGCCGGAGTACAGGAGAGGCCGGAGTACAGGAGAAGCTGGAGTACAGGAGAGGCCGAAGCACAGGAGAGGCCGGAGCACAGGAGAGGCTGGAGTACAGGAGAGGCTGGAGTACAGGAGTACAAGAGAGGCCGGAGTACAGGAGTACAGGAGAGGCTGGAGTACAGGAGAGGCTGGAGTACAGGAGAGGCCGGAGTACAGGAGAGGCCGGAGTACAGGAGAAGCTGGAGTACAGGAGAGGCCGAAGCACAGGAGAGGCCGGAGTACAGGAGAGGTCGGAGTACAGGAGAGGCCGAAGCACAGGAGAGGTCGGAGTACAGGAGAGGCCGGAGTACAGGAGAGGCCGGAGTACAGGAGAGGCCGGAGTACAGGAGTACACACAGAGCCGGACTCTGCCCACATGCTGCTTCTCTCCATAGTTTCTCAGATTATTTTTTAGCTTTTTACATCATTTGCTTTTCTGTGATAATTTAGTTTTATCATCCGCAAAGATCAGAAGAATCCACCGACAGAAATCAGATCTACTGCAAGACTGTGACCACCAGGGGGCAGTGTGATCCAGGAGGAGGCAGAGAGCCCAGAGACCAGGAGGAGAGAAGGGAGAGATAGATAGATAGATAGATAGATAGATAGATAGATAGATAGATAGATAGATAGATAGATGATATTTGTGTTGGAGCTCTCTGCTCCTCTTTGGTCTGTGTGGATTCAGGTGATCTGTTGGTTCCTCTGATTATTATTATTTTCTCTCTCGCGTTGCTTCATTTTGAGATGTTTTTGCCTTACAAGAAATCTCCTAATTCTGTCACCACTCAGTTCCCCCAGCACTGACGATAATTGCACGATATGAGGTCTGCGGTCACGATATGCCCTACAACATATGAGGGGAGAGCAGACGATACTGTCGTGACAGATGACAGGATAATCCAGCAGTGCAGAACCGCAGAAATTACAGTCACAATGATCACCCCAATCACTGCATGAAGGAGACCCCGAAATACAGAAACAAGATCATCACCAGGGGAGAAAAGAAGAGACGGAGAGAATCACAGCCAGGAAAGAAGGAGAGAAGAAAAGACAGAAAGAATCACAGCCAGGAAAGAAGGAGAGAAGAAAAGACAGAAAGAATCACAGCCAGGAAAGAAGGAGAGAAGAATAGAAGAGAGAGAAAGAATCACAGCCAGGAAAGGAGAGAAGAAACAGAAAGAATCACAGCCAGGAAAGAAGGAGAGTAGAAGAGAGAGAAAGAATCACAGCCAGGAAAGAGGGAGAGAAGAAGAGACAGAAAGAATCACAGCCAGGAAAGGAGAGATGAATAGAAGAGAGAGAAAGAATCACAGCCAGGAAAGAAGGAGAGAAGAAAAGAAGAGAGAGAAAGAATCACAGCCAGGAAAGAAGGAGAGAAAAAAAGAAGAGAGAGAAAGAATCACAGCCAGGAAAGAAGGAGAGAAGAAAAGACAGAAAGAATCACAGCCAGGAAAGAAGGAGAGAAGAAAAGAAGAGACAGAAAGAATCACAGCCAGGAAAGAAGGAGAGAAGAATAGACAGAAAGAATCACAGCCAGGAAAGGAGAGAAGAAAAGACAGAAAGAATCACAGCCAGGAAAGAAGGAGAGAAGAAAAGAAGAGAGAGAAAGAATCACAGCCAGGAAAGAAGGAAAGAAGAAGAGACAGGAAGAATCACAGCCAGGAAAGAAGGAGAGAAGAAGAGACAGAAAGAATCACAGCCAGGAAAGAAGAATAGAAGAGAGAGAAAGAATCACAGCCAGGAAAGAAGGAGAGAAGAAGAGACAGAAAGAATCACAGCCAGGAAAGAAGGAAAGAAGAAGAGACAGGAAGAATCACAGCCAGGAAAGAAGGAGAGAAGAAGAGACAGAAAGAATCACAGCCAGGAAAGAAGGAGAGAAGAAGAGACAGAAAGAATCACAGCCAGGAAAGAAGGAAAGAAGAAGAGACAGGAAGAATCACAGCCAGGAAAGAAGGAGAGAAGAAGAGACAGAAAGAATCACAGCCAGGAAAGAAGGAGAGAAGAAGAGACAGAAAGGATCACAGCCAGGAAAGGACAGATGAATAGAAGAGAGAGAAAGAATCACAGCCAGGAAAGAGGGAGAGAAGAAGAGACAGAAAGAATCACAGCCAGGAAAGAAGGAGAGAAGAAGAGACAGAAAGAATCACAGCCAGGAAAGAAGGAAAGAAGAAGAGACAGGAAGAATCACAGCCAGGAAAGAAGGAGAGAAGAAGAGACAGAAAGAATCACAGCCAGGAAAGAAGGAGAGAAGAAGAGACAGAAAGGATCACAGCCAGGAAAGGACAGATGAATAGAAGAGAGAGAAAGAATCACAGCCAGGAAAGAGGGAGAGAAGAAGAGACAGAAAGAATCACAGCCAGGAAAGAGGGAGAGAAGAAGAGACAGAAAGAATCACAGCCAGGAAAGAAGGAGAGAAGAAAAGACAGAAAGAATCACAGCCAGGAAAGAAGGAGAGAAGAATAGAAGAGAGAGAAAGAATCACAGCCAGGAAAGAAGGAGAGAAGAAAAGAAGAGACAGAAAGAATCACAGCCAGGAAAGAAGGAGAGAAGAAAAGACAGAAAGAAGGAGAGAAGAGACAGAAAGAATCACAGCCAGGAAAGAAGGAGAGAAGAAAAGACAGAAAGAAGGAGAGAAGAGACAGAAAGAATCACAGCCAGGAAAGAAGGAGAGAAGAAAAGACAGAAAGAATCACAGCCAGGAAAGAAGAAGAGAAGAATAGAAGAGGGAGAAAGAATCACAGCCAAGAAAGAAGGAGAGAAGAATAGACAGAAAGAATCACAGCCAGGAAAGAAGGAGAGAAGAAAAGACGGAAAGAATCACAGCCAAGAAAGAAGGAGAGAAGAAAAGACAGAAAGAATCACAGCCAGGAAAGAAGGAGAGAAGAAAAGAAGAGAGAGAAAGAATCACAGCCAGGAAAGAAGGAGAGAAGAATAGAAGAGAGAGAAAGAATCACAGCCAGGAAAGGAGAGAAGAAAAGACAGAAAGAATCACAGCCAGGAAAGAAGGAGAGAAGAAAAGACAGAAAGAATCACAGCCAGGAAAGAAGGAGAGATGAAAAGACAGAAAGAATCACAGCCTGGAAAGAAGAAGAGAAGAATAGAAGAGGGAGAAAGAATCACAGCCAGGAAAGAAGGAGAGAAGAAGAGACAGAAAGAATCACAGCCAGGAAAGAAGGAGAGAAGAAAAGACAGAAAGAATCACAGCCAGGAAAGAAGGAGAGAAGAAAAGAAGAGAGAGAAAGAATCACAGCCAGGAAAGAAGGAGAGAAGAATAGAAGAGAGAGAAAGAATCACAGCCAGGAAAGGAGAGAAGAAAAGACAGAAAGAATCACAGCCAGGAAAGAAGGAGAGAAGAAAAGACAGAAAGAATCACAGCCAGGAAAGAAGGAGAGAAGAAGAGACAGAAAGAATCACAGCCAGGAAAGAAGGAGAGAAGAGATAGAAAGAATCACAGCCAGGAAAGAAGGAGAGAAGAAAAGACAGAAAGAATCACAGCCAGGAAAGAAGGAGAGAAGAATAGAAGAGAGAGAAAGAATCACAGCCAGGAAAGAAGGAAAGAAGAAGAGACAGGAAGAATCACAGCCAGGAAAGAAGGAGAGAAGAAGAGACAGAAAGAATCACAGCCAGGAAAGAAGAATAGAAGAGAGAGAAAGAATCACAGCCAGGAAAGAAGGAGAGTAGAAGAGAGAGAAAGAATCACAGCCAGGAAAGAGGGAGAAAAGAAGAGACAGAAAGAATCACAGCCAGGAAAGAAGGAGAGAAGAAAAGAAGAGAGAGAAAGAATCACAGCCAGGAAAGAAGGAGAGAAAAAAAGAAGAGAGAGAAAGAATCACAGCCAGGAAAGAAGGAGAGAAGAAAAGACAGAAAGAATCACAGCCAGGAAAGGAGAGAAGAAAAGAAGAGACAGAAAGAATCACAGCCAGGAAAGAAGGAGAGAAGAATAGACAGAAAGAATCACAGCCAGGAAAGGAGAGAAGAAAAGACAGAAAGAATCACAGCCAGGAAAGAAGGAGAGAAGAAAAGAAGAGAGAGAAAGAATCACAGCCAGGAAAGAAGGAAAGAAGAAGAGACAGGAAGAATCACAGCCAGGAAAGAAGGAGAGAAGAAGAGACAGAAAGAATCACAGCCAGGAAAGAAGAATAGAAGAGAGAGAAAGAATCACAGCCAGGAAAGAAGGAGAGAAGAAGAGACAGAAAGAATCACAGCCAGGAAAGAAGGAAAGAAGAAGAGACAGGAAGAATCACAGCCAGGAAAGAAGGAGAGAAGAAGAGACAGAAAGAATCACAGCCAGGAAAGAAGGAGAGAAGAAGAGACAGAAAGGATCACAGCCAGGAAAGGACAGATGAATAGAAGAGAGAGAAAGAATCACAGCCAGGAAAGAGGGAGAGAAGAAGAGACAGAAAGAATCACAGCCAGGAAAGAAGGAGAGAAGAAAAGACAGAAAGAATCACAGCCAGGAAAGAAGGAGAGAAGAAAAGACAGAAAGAATCACAGCCAGGAAAGAAGGAGAGAAGAATAGAAGAGAGAGAAAGAATCACAGCCAGGAAAGAAGGAGAGAAGAAAAGAAGAGACAGAAAGAATCACAGCCAGGAAAGAAGGAGAGAAGAGACAGAAAGAATCACAGCCAGGAAAGAAGGAGAGAAGAAAAGACAGAAAGAAGGAGAGAAGAGACAGAAAGAATCACAGCCAGGAAAGAAGGAGAGAAGAAAAGACAGAAAGAATCACAGCCAGGAAAGAAGAAGAGAAGAATAGAAGAGGGAGAAAGAATCACAGCCAAGAAAGAAGGAGAGAAGAATAGACAGAAAGAATCACAGCCAGGAAAGAAGGAGAGAAGAAAAGACGGAAAGAATCACAGCCAAGAAAGAAGGAGAGAAGAAAAGACAGAAAGAATCACAGCCAGGAAAGAAGGAGAGAAGAAAAGAAGAGAGAGAAAGAATCACAGCCAGGAAAGAAGGAGAGAAGAATAGAAGAGAGAGAAAGAATCACAGCCAGGAAAGGAGAGAAGAAAAGACAGAAAGAATCACAGCCAGGAAAGAAGGAGAGATGAAAAGACAGAAAGAATCACAGCCTGGAAAGAAGAAGAGAAGAATAGAAGAGGGAGAAAGAATCACAGCCAGGAAAGAAGGAGAGAAGAAGAGACAGAAAGAATCACAGCCAGGAAAGAAGGAGAGAAGAAGAGACAGAAAGAATCACAGCCAGGAAAGAAGGAGAGAAGAAAAGACAGAAAGAATCACAGCCAGGAAAGAAGGAGAGAAGAAAAGAAGAGAGAGAAAGAATCACAGCCAGGAAAGAAGGAGAGAAGAATAGAAGAGAGAGAAAGAATCACAGCCAGGAAAGGAGAGAAGAAAAGACAGAAAGAATCACAGCCAGGAAAGAAGGAGAGAAGAAAAGACAGAAAGAATCACAGCCAGGAAAGAAGGAGAGAAGAAGAGACAGAAAGAATCACAGCCAGGAAAGAAGGAGAGAAGAAAAGAAGAGAGAGAAAGAATCACAGCCAGGAAAGGACAGAAGAAAAGACAGAAAGAATCACAGCCAGGAAAGAAGGATAGATGAAAAGACAGAAAGAATCACAGCCAGGAAAGAAGGAGAGAAGAAAAGACAGAAAGAATCACAGCCAGGAAAGAAGGAGAGAAGAGTAGAAGAGAGAGAAAGAATCACAGCCAGGAAAGAAGGAGAGAAGAAGAGACAGAAAGAATCACAGCCAGGAAAGAAGGAGAGAAGAAGAGACAGAAAGAATCACAGCCAGGAAAGAAGGAGAGAAGAGATAGAAAGAATCACAGCCAGGAAAGAAGGAGAGAAGAGATAGAAAGAATCACAGCCAGGAAAGAAGGAGAGAAGAAGAGACAGAAAGAATCACAGCCAGGAAAGAAGGAGAGAAGAAAAGACAGAAAGAGTCACAGCCAGGAAAGAAGGAGAGAAGAATAGAAGAGAGAGAGAAAGAATCACAGCCAGGAAAGAAGAAAAGAAGAAGAGACAGAAAGAATCACAGCCAGGAAAGAAGGAGAGAAGAAGAGACAGAAAGAATCACAGCCAGGAAAGAAGGAGAGAAGAAGAGACAGAAAGAATCACAGACAGGAAAGAAGGAGAGAAGAAAAGACAGAAAGAATCACAGCTAGGAAAGAAGGAGAGAAGAAAAGACAGAAAGAATCACAGCCAGGAAAGAAGGAGAGAAGAAGAGACAGAAAGAATCACAGCCAGGAAAGAAGGAGAGAAGAAGAGACAGAAAGAATCACAGCCAGGAAAGAAGGAGAGAAAAAAAGACAGAAAGAGTCACAGCCAGGAAAGAAGGAGAGAAGAATAGAAGAGAGAGAGAAAGAATCACAGCCAGGAAAGAAGAAAAGAAGAAGAGACAGGAAGAATCACAGCCAGGAAAGAAGGAGAGAAGAAAAGACAGAAAGAATCACAGCCAGGAAAGAAGGAGAGAAGAAGAGACAGAAAGAATCACAGACAGGAAAGAAGGAGAGAAGAAAAGACAGAAAGAGTCACAGCCAGGAAAGAAGGAGAGAAGAATAGAAGAGAGAGAGAAAGAATCACAGCCAGGAAAGAAGAAAAGAAGAAGAGACAGGAAGAATCACAGCCAGGAAAGAAGGAGAGAAGAAAAGACAGAAAGAATCACAGCCAGGAAAGAAGGAGAGAAGAAGAGACAGAAAGAATCACAGACAGGAAAGAAGGAGAGAAGAAAAGACAGAAAGAATCACAGCCAGGAAAGAAGGAGAGAAGAAAAGACAGAAAGAATCACAGCCAGGAAAGAAGGAGAGAAGAAGAGACAGAAAGAATCACAGACAGGAAAGAAGGAGAGAAGAAAAGACAGAAAGAATCACAGCTAGGAAAGAAGGAGAGAAGAAAAGACAGAAAGAATCACAGCCAGGAAAGAAGGAGAGAAGAAAAGACAGAAAGAATCACAGCCAGGAAAGAAGGAGAGAAGAAAAGACAGAAAGAATCAGCCAGGAAAGAAGGAGAGAAGAAGAGACAGAAAGAATCACAGACAGGAAAGAAGGAGAGAAGAAAAGACAGAAAGAATCACAGCCAGGAAAGAAGGAGAGAAGAAGAGACAGAAAGAATCACAGCCAGGAAAGAAGGAGAGAAGAAGAGACAGAAAGAATCACAGCCAGGAAAGGAGGAGAGAAGAAGAGACAGAAAGAATCACAGCCAGGAAAGGAGAGAAGAAGAGACAGAAAGAATCACAGCCAGGAAAGAAGGAGAGAAGAAGAGACAGAAAGAATCACAGCCAGGAAAGAAGGAGAGAAGAAAAGAAGAGAGAGAAAGAATCACAGCCAGGAAAGGACAGAAGAAAAGACAGAAAGAATCACAGCCAGGAAAGAAGGATAGATGAAAAGACAGAAAGAATCACAGCCAGGAAAGAAGGAGAGAAGAAAAGACAGAAAGAATCACAGCCAGGAAAGAAGGAGAGAAGAGTAGAAGAGAGAGAAAGAATCACAGCCAGGAAAGAAGGAGAGAAGAAGAGACAGAAAGAATCACAGCCAGGAAAGAAGGAGAGAAGAAGAGACAGAAAGAATCACAGCCAGGAAAGAAGGAGAGAAGAGATAGAAAGAATCACAGCCAGGAAAGAAGGAGAGAAGAAAAGACAGAAAGAGTCACAGCCAGGAAAGAAGGAGAGAAGAATAGAAGAGAGAGAGAAAGAATCACAGCCAGGAAAGAAGAAAAGAAGAAGAGACAGGAAGAATCACAGCCAGGAAAGAAGGAGAGAAGAAAAGACAGAAAGAATCACAGCCAGGAAAGAAGGAGAGAAGAAGAGACAGAAAGAATCACAGACAGGAAAGAAGGAGAGAAGAAAAGACAGAAAGAATCACAGCCAGGAAAGAAGGAGAGAAGAAAAGACAGAAAGAATCACAGCCAGGAAAGAAGGAGAGAAGAATAGAAGAGAGAGAAAGAATCACAGCCAGGAAAGAAGGAGAGAAGAAACAGAAAGAATCACAGCCAGGAAAGAAGGAGAGAAGAAACAGAAAGAATCACAGCCAGGAAAGAAGGAGAGTAGAAGAGAGAGAAAGAATCACAGCCAGGAAAGAGGGAGAGAAGAAGAGACAGAAAGAATCACAGCCAGGAAAGAAGGAGAGAAGAAAAGAAGAGAGAGAAAGAAAGAATCACAGCCAGGAAAGAAGGAGAGAAAAAAAGAAGAGAGAGAAAGAATCACAGCCAGGAAAGAAGGAGAGAGAAAAAGAAGAGAGAGAAAGAATCACAGCCAGGAAAGAAGGAGAGAAGAATAGACAGAAAGAATCACAGCCAGGAAAGGAGAGAAGAAAAGACAGAAAGAATCACAGCCAGGAAAGAAGGAGAGAAGAAAAGAAGAGAGAGAAAGAATCACAGCCAGGAAAGAAGGAAAGAAGAAGAGACAGGAAGAATCACAGCCAGGAAAGAAGGAGAGAAGAAGAGACAGAAAGAATCACAGCCAGGAAAGAAGAATAGAAGAGAGAGAAAGAATCACAGCCAGGAAAGAAGGAGAGAGACAGAAAGAATCACAGCCAGGAAAGAAGGAAAGAAGAAGAGACAGAAAGAATCACAGCCAGGAAAGAAGGAGAGAAGAATAGAAGAGAGAGAAAGAATCACAGCCAGGAAAGAGGGAGAGAAGAAGAGACAGAAAGAATCACAGCCAGGAAAGAAGGAGAGAAGAAGAGACAGAAAGGATCACAGCCAGGAAAGAAGGAGAGAAGAAGAGACAGAAAGAATCACAGCCAGGAAAGAAGGAGAGAAGAATAGAAGAGAGAGAAAGAATCACAGCCAGGAAAGAGGGAGAGAAGAAGAGACAGAAAGAATCACAGCCAGGAAAGAAGGAGAGAAGAAAAGACAGAAAGAATCACAGCCAGGAAAGAAGGAGAGAAGAATAGAAGAGAGAGAAAGAATCACAGCCAGGAAAGAAGGAGAGAAGAAACAGAAAGAATCAAAGCCAGGAAAGAAGGAGAGAAGAAAAGACAGAAAGAATCACAGCCAGGAAAGAAGGAGAGAAGAATAGAAGAGAGAGAAAGAATCACAGCCAGGAAAGAAGGAGAGAAGAAAAGACAGAAAGAAGGAGAGAAGAGACAGAAAGAATCACAGCCAGGAAAGAAGGAGAGAAGAGACAGAAAGAATCACAGCAATGAAAGAAGGAGAGAAGAAAAGACAGAAAGAAGGAGAGAATAGACAGAAAGAATCACAGCCAGGAAAGAAGAAGAGAAGAATAGAAGAGGGAGAAAGAATCACAGCCAAGAAAGGAGAGAAGAATAGACAGAAAGAATCACAGCCAGGAAAGAAGGAGAGAAGAAAAGACGGAAAGAATCACAGCCAGGAAAGAAGGAGAGAAGAAAAGACAGAAAGAATCACAGCCAGGAAAGGAGAGAAGAAAAGAAGAGAGAGAAAGAATCACAGCCAGGAAAGAAGGAGAGAAGAATAGAGAGAAAGAATCACAGCCAGGAATGAAGGAGAGAAGAATAGAAGAGAGAGAAAGAATCACAGCCAGGAAAGGAGAGAAGAAAAGACAGAAAGAATCACAGCCAGGAAAGAAGGAGAGAAGAAAAGACAGAAAGAATCACAGCCAGGAAAGAAGGAGAGATGAAAAGACAGAAAGAATCACAGCCAGGAAAGAAGAAGAGAAGAATAGAAGAGGGAGAAAGAATCACAGCCAGGAAAGGAGAGAAGAAGAGACAGAAAGAATCACAGCCAGGAAAGAAGGAGAGAAGAAGAGACAGAAAGAATCACAGCCAGGAAAGAAGGAGAGAAGAAAAGACAGAAAGAATCACAGCCAGGAAAGAAGGAGAGAAGAAAAGAAGAGAGAGAAAGAATCACAGCCAGGAAAGAAGGAGAGAAGAATAGAAGAGAGAGAAAGAATCACAGCCAGGAAAGGAGAGAAGAAAAGACAAAGAATCACAGCCAGGAAAGAAGGAGAGAAGAAAAGACAGAAAGAATCACAGCCAGGAAAGAAGGAGAGAAGAAGAGACAGGAAGAATCACAGCCAGGAAAGAAGGAGAGAAGAAAAGAAGAGAGAGAAAGAATCACAGCCAGGAAAGGACAGAAGAAAAGACAGAAAGAATCACAGCCAGGAAAGAAGGATAGATGAAAAGACAGAAAGAATCACAGCCAGGAAAGAAGGATAGATGAAAAGAGAGAAAGAATCACAGCCAAGAAAGAAGGAGAGAAGAATAGAAGAGAGAGAAAGAATCACAGCCAGGAAAGAATGAGAGAAGAAGAGACAGAAAGAATCACAGCCAGGAAAGAAGGAGAGAAGAAAAGACAGAAAATATCACAGCCAGGAAAGAAGGAGAGAAGAAAAGAAGAGAGAGAAAGAATCACAGCCAGGAAAGAAGGAGAGAAGAAGAGACAGAAAGAATCACAGCCAGGAAAGAAGGAGAGAAGAAGAGAGAGAAAGAATCACAGCCAGGAAAGGACAGAAGAAAAGACAGAAAGAATCACAGCCAGGAAAGAAGGAGAGATGAAAAGACAGAAAATATCACAGCCAGGAAAGAAGGAGAGAAGAAAAGAAGAGAGAGAAAGAATCACAGCCAGGAAAGAAGGAGAGAAGAAGAGACAGAAAGAATCACAGCCAGGAAAGAAGGAGAGAAGAAGAGAGAGAAAGAATCACAGCCAGGAAAGGACAGAAGAAAAGACAGAAAGAATCACAGCCAGGAAAGAAGGAGAGATGAAAAGACAGAAAATATCACAGCCAGGAAAGAAGGAGAGAAGAAAAGAAGAGAGAGAAAGAATCACAGCCAGGAAAGAAGGAGAGAAGAAAAGACAGGAAGAATCACAGCCAGGAAAGAAGGAGAGAAGAAGAGACAGAAAGAATCACAGCCAGGAAAGAAGGAGAGAAGAAAAGAAGAGAGAGAAAGAAAGAATCACAGCCAGGAAAGAAGGAGAGAAGAAAAGACAGGAAGAATCACAGCCAGGAAAGAAGGAGAGAAGAAAAGAAGAGAGAGAAAGAATCACAGCCAGGAAAGGACAGAAGAAAAGACAGAAAGAATCACAGCCAGGAAAGGAGAGATGAAAAGACAGAAAATATCACAGCCAGGAAAGAAAGAGAGAAGAAAAGAGAGAAAGAATCACAGCCAAGAAAGAAGGAGAGAAGAAGAGACAGAAAGAATCAGAGCCAGGAAAGGAGAGAAGAATAGAAGAAAGAGAAAGAATCACAGCCAGAAAAAAAGAAGGAGAGAAGAAAAGATAGAAAGAATCACAGCCAGGAAAGAAGGAGAGAAGAATAGAAGAGAGAGAAAGAATCACAGCCAGGAAAGAAGGTGAGAAGAAGAGACAGAAAGAATCAGAGCCAGGAAAGGAGAGAAGAATAGAAGAAAGAGAAAGAATCACAGCCAGAAAAAAAGAAGGAGAGAAGAAAAGATAGAAAGAATCACAGCCAGGAAAGAAGGAGAGAAAAATAGAAGAGAGAGAAAGAATCACAGCCAGGAAAGAAGAAAAGACAGAAATAATCACAGCCAGGAAAGAAGGAGAGAAGAAGAGACAGAAAGAATCACAGCCAGGAAAGAAGGAGAGAAGAAAAGACAGAAAGAATCACAGCCAGGAAAGAAGGAGAGAAGAATAGAAGAGAAACAAAGAATCACAGCCATGAAAGAAGGAGAGAAGAAAAGACAGAAAGAATCACAGCCAGGAAAGAAGGAGAGAAGAATAGAAGAGAAACAAAGAATCACAGCCATGAAAGAAGGAGAGAAGAAGAGACAGAAAGAATCACAGACAGGAAAGGAGGAGAGAAGAAAAGACAGAAAGAATCACAGCCAGGAAAGAAGGAGAGAAGAAGAGACAGAAAGAATCACAGCCAGGAAAGAAGGAGAGAAGAAGAGACAGAAAGAATCACAGCCATGAAAGAAGGAGAGAAGAAAAGACAGAAAGAATCACAGCCAGGAAAGAAGGAGAGAAGAAGAGACAGAAAGAATCACAGCCAGGAAAGGAGGAGAGAAGAAGAGACAGAAAGAATCACAGCCAGGAAAGGAGAGAAGAATAGAAGAGAGAGAAAGAATCACAGCCAGGAAAGAAGGAGAGAAGAAGAGACAGAAAGAATCACAGCCAGGAAAGAAGGAGAGAAGAAGAGACAGAAAGAATCACAGCCAGGCAAGAAGGAGAGAAGAAAAGACAGAAAGAATCACAGCCAGGAAAGAGGGAGAGAAGAAGAGACAGAAAGAATCACAGCCAGGAAAGAAGGAGAGAAGAATAGAAGAGAGAGAAAGAATCACAGCCAGAAAAAAAGAAGGAGAGAAGAAAAGATAGAAAGAATCACAGCCAGGAAAGAAGGAGAGAAGAATAGAAGAGAGAGAAAGAATCACAGCCAGGAAAGAAGGTGAGAAGAAGAGACAGAAAGAATCAGAGCCAGGAAAGGAGAGAAGAATAGAAGAAAGAGAAAGAATCACAGCCAGAAAAAAAGAAGGAGAGAAGAAAAGATAGAAAGAATCACAGCCAGGAAAGAAGGAGAGAAGAATAGAAGAGAGAGAAAGAATCACAGCCAGGAAAGAAGAAAAGACAGAAATAATCACAGCCAGGAAAGAAGGAGAGAAGAAGAGACAGAAAGAATCACAGCCAGGAAAGAAGGAGAGAAGAAAAGACAGAAAGAATCACAGCCAGGAAAGAAGGAGAGAAGAATAGAAGAGAAACAAAGAATCACAGCCATGAAAGAAGGAGAGAAGAAAAGACAGAAAGAATCACAGCCAGGAAGGAAGGAGAGAAGAAGAGACAGAAAGAATCACAGACAGGAAAGGAGGAGAGAAGAAAAGACAGAAAGAATCACAGCCAGGAAAGAAGGAGAGAAGAAGAGACAGAAAGAATCACAGCCAGGAAAGAAGGAGAGAAGGAGAGACAGAAAGAATCACAGCCAGGAAAGAAGGAGAGAAGAAAAGACAGAAAGAATCACAGCCAGGAAAGAAGGAGAGAAGAAGAGACAGAAAGAATCACAGCCAGGAAAGGAGGAGAGAAGAAGAGACAGAAAGAATCACAGCCAGGAAAGGAGAGATGAATAGAAGAGAGAGAAAGAATCACAGCCAGGAAAGAAGAAGAGACAGAAAGAATCACAGCCAGGAAAGAAGGAGAGAAGAAAAGAAGAGAGAGAAAGAATCACAGCCAGGAAAGAAGGAGAGAAAAAAAAGAAGCGAGAGAAAGAATCACAGCCAGGAAAGAAGGAGAGAAGAAAAGACAGAAAGAATCACAGCCAGGAAAGAAGGAGAGAAGAAAAGAAGAGACAGAAAGAATCACAGCCAGGAAAGAAGTAAAGAAAAAAAGAAGAGAGAGAAAGAATCACAGCCAGGAAAGAAGGAGAGAAGAATAGACAGAAAGAATCACAGCCAGGAAAGAAGGAGAGAAGAAAAGACAGAAAGAATCACAGCCAGGAAAGAAGGAGAAAAGAATAGACAGAAAGAATCACAGCCAGGAAAGAAGGAGAGAAGAAAAGACAGAAAGAATCACAGCCAGGAAAGAAGGAGAGAAGAAAAGACAGAAAGAATCACAGCCAGGAAAGAAGGAGAGAAGAAGAGACAGAAAGAATCACAGCCAGGAAAGAAGAATAGAAGAGAGAGAAAAAATCACAGCCAGGAAAGAAGGAGAGAAGAAGAGACAGAAAGAATCACAGCCAGGAAAGAAGGAGAGAAGAAAAGACAGAAAGAATCACAGCCAGGAAAGAAGGAGAGAAGAAGAGACAGAAAGAATCACAGCCAGGAAAGAAGGAGAGAAGAAAAGACAGAAAGAATCACAGCCAGGAAAGAAGGAGAGAAGAAGAGACAGGAAGAATCACAGCCAGGAAAGAAGGAGAGAAGAAGAGACAGAAAGAATCACAGCCAGGAAAGAAGGAGAGAAGAAGAGACAGAAAGAATCACAGCCAGGAAAGGACAAATGAATAGAAGAGAGAGAAAGAATCACAGCCAGGAAAGAGGGAGAGAATAAGAGACAGAAAGAATCACAGCCAGGAAAGAAGGAGAGAAGAAGAGACAGAAAGAATTACATCCAGGAGTGAAGGAGAGAAGAAAAGACAGAAAGAATCACAGCCAGGAAAGAAGGAGAGAAGAAAAGACAGAAAGAATCACAGCCAGGAAAGAAGGAGAGAAGAAAAGACAGAAAGAATCACAGCCAGGAAAGAAGGAGAGAAAAAAAGAAGAGAGAGAAAGAATCACAGCCAGGAAAGAAGGAGAGAAGAATAGACAGAAAGAATCACAGCCAGGAAAGAAGGAGAGAAGAAAAGACAAAAAGAATCACAGCCAGGAAAGAAGGAGAGAAGAAAAGAAGAGACAGAAAGAATCACAGCCAGGAAAGAAGGAGAGAAAAAAAGAAGAGAGAGAAAGAATCACAGCCAGGAAAGAAGGAGAGAAGAAAAGACAGAAAGAATCACAGCCAGGAAAGAAGGAGAGAAGAAAAGACAGAAAGAATCACAGCCAGGAAAGAAGGAGAGAAGAAAAGACAGAAAGAATCACAGCCAGGAAAGAAGGAGAGAAGAAAAGACAGAAAGAATCACAGCCAGGAAAGAAGGAAAGAAGAAGAGACAGGAAGAATCACAGCCAGGAAAGAAGGAGAGAAGAAGAGACAGAAAGAATCACAGCCAGGAAAGAAGAATAGAAGAGAGAGAAAGAATCACAGCCAGGAAAGAAGGAGAGAAGAACAGAAAGAATCACAGCCAGGAAAGAAGGAAAGAAGAAGAGACAGGAAGAATCACAGCCAGGAAAGAAGGAGAGAAGAAGAGACAGAAAGAATCACAGCCAGGAAAGAAGGAGAGAAGAAGAGACAGAAAGAATCACAGCCAGGAAAGGTCAGATGAATAGAAGAGAGAGAAAGAATCACAGCCAGGAAAGAGGGAGAGAATAAGAGACAGAAAGAATCACAGCCAGGAAAGAAGGAGAGAAGAAGAGACAGAAAGAATCACAGCCAGGAAAGAAGGAGAGAAGAATAGAAGAGAGAGAAAGAATCACAGCCAGGAAAGAGGGAGAGAAGAAGAGACAGAAAGAATCACAGCCAGGAAAGTAGGAGAGAAGAAAAGACAGAAAGAATCACAGCCAGGAAAGAAGGAGAGAAGAAAAGACAGAAAGAATCACAGCCAGGAAAGAAGGAGAGAAGAAAAGACAGAAAGAATCACAGCCAGGAAAGAAGGAGAGAAAAAAAGAAGAGAGAGAAAGAATCACAGCCAGGAAAGAAGGAGAGAAGAATAGACAGAAAGAATCACAGCCAGGAAAGAAGGAGAGAAGAAAAGACAGAAAGAATCACAGCCAGGAAAGAAGGAGAGAAGAAAAGACAGAAAGAATCACAGCCAGGAAAGAAGGAGAGAAGAAAAGACAGAAAGAATCACAGCCAGGAAAGAAGGAGAGAAGAAAATACAGAAAGAATCACAGCCAGGAAAGAAGGAGAGAAGAATAGAAGAGAGAGAAAGAATCACAGCCAGGAAAGAAGGAGAGAAGAAACAGAACGAATCACAGCCAGGAAAGAAGGAGAGAAGAAAAGACAGAAAGAATCACAGCCAGGAAAGAAGGAGAGAAGAATAGAAGAGAGAGAAAGAATCACAGCCAGGAAAGAAGGAGAGAAGAAGAGACAGAAAGAATCACAGCCAGGAAAGAAGGAGAGAAGAATAGAAGAGAGAGAAAGAATCACAGCCAGGAAAGAGGGAGAGAAGAAGAGACAGAAAGAATCACAGCCAGGAAAGAAGGAGAGAAGAATAGAAGAGAGAGAAAGAATCACAGCCAGGAAAGAGGGAGAGAAGAAAAGACAGAAAGAATCACAGCCAGGAAAGAAGGAGAGAAGAAAAGACAGAAAGAATCACAGCCAGGAAAGAAGGAGAGTAGAAAAGACAGAAAGAATCACAGCCAGGAAAGAAGGAGAGAAAAAAAGAAGAGAGAGAAAGAATCACAGCCAGGAAAAAAGGAGAGAAGAATAGACAGAAAGAATCACAGCCAGGAAAGAAGGAGAGAAGAAAAGACAGAAAGAATCACAGCCAGGAAAGAAGGAGAGAAGAAAAGACAGAAAGAATCACAGCCAGGAAAGAAGGAGAGAAGAAAAGACAGAAAGAATCACAGCCAGGAAAGAAGGAGAGAAGAATAGAAGAGAGAGAAAGAATCACAGCCAGGAAAGAAGGAGAGAAGAAACAGAAAGAATCACAGCCAGGAAAGAAGGAGAGAAGAAAAGACAGAAAGAATCACAGCCAGGAAAGAAGGAGAGAAGAATAGAAGAGAGAGAAAGAATCACAGCCAGGAAAGAAGGAGAGAAGAAAAGACAGAAAGAAGGAGAGAAGAGACAGAAAGAATCACAGCCAGGAAAGAAGGAGAGAAGAGACAGAAAGAATCACAGCCAGGAAAGAAGGAGAGAAGAAAAGACAGAAAGAAGGCGAGAAGAGACAGAAAGAATCACAGCCAGGAAAGAAGGAGAGAAGATAAGACAGAAAGAATCACAGCCAGGAAAGAAGAAGAGAAGAATAGAAGAGGGAGAAAGAATCACAGCCAGGAAAGAAGGAGAGAAGAAGAGACAGAAAGAATCACAGCCAGGAAAGAAGGAGAGAAGAAGAGACAGAAAGAATCACAGCCAGGAAAGAAGGAGAGAAGAAGAGACAGAAAGAATCACAGCCAGGAAAGAAGGAGAGAAGAAAAGACAGAAAGAATCACAGCCAGGATAGAAGGAGAGAAGAAAATACAGAAAGAATCACAGCCAGGAAAGAAGGAGAGAAGAAAAGAAGAGAGAGAAAGAATCACAGCCAGGAAAGAAGGAGAGAAGAATAGAGAGAAAGAATCACAGCCAGGAATGAAGGAGAGAAGAATAGAAGAAAGAGAAAGAATCACAGCCAGGAAAGGAGAGAAGAAAAGACAGAAAGAATCACAGCCAGGAAAGAAGGAGAGAAGAAAAGACAGAAAGAATCACAGCCAGGAAAGAAGGAGAGAAGAAAAGACAGAAAGAATCACAGCCAGGAAAGAAGGAGAGAAGAATAGAAGAGGGAGAAAGAATCACAGCCAGGAAAGAAGGAGAGAAGAAGAGACAGAAAGAATCACAGCCAGGAAAGAAGGAGAGAAGAAGAGACAGAAAGAATCACAGCCAGGAAAGAAGGAGAGAAGAAAAGACAGAAAGAATCACAGCCAGGAAAGAAGGAGAGAAGAAAAGAAGAGAGAGAAAGAATCACAGCCAGGAAAGAAGGAGAGAAGAATAGAAGAGAGAGAAAGAATCACAGCCAGGAAAGGAGAGAAGAAAAGACAGAAAGAATCACAGCCAGGAAAGAAGGAGAGAAGAAAAGACAGAAAGAATCACAGCCAGGAAAGAAGGAGAGATGAAAAGACAGAAAGAATCACAGCCAGGAAAGAAGAAGAGAAGAAGAGACAGAAAGAATCACAGCCAGGAAAGAAGGAGAGAAGAAAAGACAGGAAGAATCACAGCCAGGAAAGAAGGAGAGAAGAGTAGAAGAGACAGAAAGAATCACAGCCAGGAAAGAAGGAGAGAAGAAGAGACAGAAAGAATCACAGCCAGGAAAGAAGGAGAGAAGAAAAGACAGAAAGAATCACAGCCAGGCAAGAAGGAGAGAAGAATAGAAGAGAAAGAAAGAATCACAGCCAGGAAAGAAGAAAAGAAGAAGAGACAGGAAGAATCACAGCCAGGAAAGGAGTGAAGAATAGAAGAGAGAGAAAGAATCACAGCCATGAAAGAAGGAGAGAAGAAAAGACAGAAAGAATCACAGCCAGGAAATAAGGAGAGAAGAAAAGACAGAAAGAATCACAGCCAGGAAGGAAGGAGAGAAGAAGAGACAGAAAGAATCACAGACAGGAAAGAAGGAGAGAAGAAAAGACAGAAAGAATCACAGCCAGGAAAGAAGGAGAGAAGAAGAGACAGAAAGAATCACAGCCAGGAAAGAAGGAGAGAAGAAGAGACAGAAAGAATCACAGCCAGGAAAGAAGGAGAGAAGAAGAGACAGAAAGAATCACAGCCAGGAAAGAAGGAGAGAAGAAACGACAGAAAGAATCACAGCCAGGAAAGAAGGAGAGAAGAATAGAAGAGAAAGAAAGAATCACAGCCAGGAAAGAAGAAAAGAAGAAGAGACAGAAAGAATCACAGCCAGGAAAGGAGTGAAGAATAGAAGAGAGAGAAAGAATCACAGCCATGAAAGAAGGAGAGAAGAAAAGACAGAAAGAATCACAGCCATGAAATAAGGAGAGAAGAAAAGACAGAAAGAATCACAGCCAGGAAGGAAGGAGAGAAGAAGAGACAGAAAGAATCACAGACAGGAAAGAAGGAGAGAAGGAGAGAAGAAAAGACAGAAAGAATCACAGCCAGGAAAGAAGGAGAGAAGAAGAGACAGAAAGAATCACAGCCAGGAAAGAAGGAGAGAAGAGACAGAAAGAATCACAGCCAGGAAAGAAGGAGAGAAGAAAAGACAGAAAGAATCACAGCCAGGAAAGAAGGAGAGAAGAAGAGACAGAAAGAATCACAGCCAGGAAAGGAGAGAAGAATAGAAGAGAGAGAAAGAATCACAGCCAGGAAAGAAGGAGAGAAGAAGAGACAGAAAGAATCACAGCCAGGAAAGAAGGAGAGAAGAAGAGACAGAAAGAATCACAGCCAGGCAAGAAGGAGAGAAGAAAAGACAGAAAGAATCACAGCCAGGAAAGAAGGAGAGAAGAGTAGAAGAGAGAGAAAGAATCACAGCCAGGAAAGAGGGAGAGAAGAAGAGACAGAAAGAATCACAGCCAGGAAAGGAGAGATGAATAGAAGAGAGAGAAAGAATCACAGCCAGGAAAGAAGAAGAGACAGAAAGAATCACAGCCAGGAAAGAAGGAGAGAAGAAAAGACAGAAAGAATCACAGCCAGGAAAGAAGGAGAGAAGAAAAGAAGAGAGAGAAAGAATCACAGCCAGGAAAGAAGGAGAGAAAAAAAAGAAGAGAGAGAAAGAATCACAGCCAGGAAAGAAGGAGAGAAGAATAGACAGAAAGAATCACAGCCAGGAAAGAAGGAGAGAAGAAAAGACAGAAAGAATCACAGCCAGGAAAGAAGGAGAGAAGAAGAGACAGAAAGAATCACAGCCAGGAAAGAAGGAGAGAAGAATAGAAGAGGGAGAAAGAATCACAGCCAGGAAAGAAGGAGAGAAGAAGAGACAGAAAGAATCACAGCCAGGAAAGAAGGAGAGAAGAAGAGACAGAAAGAATCACAGCCAGGAAAGAAGGAGAGAAGAAAAGACAGAAAGAATCACAGCCAGGAAAGAAGGAGAGAAGAAAAGAAGAGAGAGAAAGAATCACAGCCAGGAAAGAAGGAGAGAAGAATAGAAGAGAGAGAAAGAATCACAGCCAGGAAAGAGGGAGAGAAGAAGAGACAGAAAGAATCACAGCCAGGAAAGAAGGAGAGATGAAAAGACAGAAAGAATCACAGCCAGGAAAGAAGAAGAGAAGAAGAGACAGAAAGAATCACAGCCAGGAAAGAAGGAGAGAAGAAAAGACAGGAAGAATCACAGCCAGGAAAGAAGGAGAGAAGAGTAGAAGAGAGAGAAAGAATCACAGCCAGGAAAGAAGGAGAGAAGAAGAGACAGAAAGAATCACAGCCAGGAAAGAAGGAGAGAAGAAGAGACAGAAAGAATCACAGCCAGGAAAGAAGGAGAGAAGAAGAGACAGAAAGAATCACAGCCAGGAAAGAAGGAGAGAAGAAAAGACAGAAAGAATCACAGCCAGGAAAGAAGGAGAGAAGAATAGAAGAGAAAGAAAGAATCACAGCCAGGAAAGAAGAAAAGAAGAAGAGACAGGAAGAATCACAGCCAGGAAAGGAGTGAAGAATAGAAGAGAGAGAAAGAATCACAGCCATGAAAGAAGGAGAGAAGAAAAGACAGAAAGAATCACAGCCAGGAAAGAAGGAGAGAAGAAAAGACAGAAAGAATCACAGCCAGGAAGGAAGGAGAGAAGAAGAGACAGAAAGAATCACAGACAGGAAAGAAGGAGAGAAGAAAAGACAGAAAGAATCACAGCCAGGAAAGAAGGAGAGAAGAAGAGACAGAAAGAATCACAGCCAGGAAAGAAGGAGAGAAGAAGAGACAGAAAGAATCACAGCCAGGAAAGAAGGAGAGAAGAAAAGACAGAAAGAATCACAGCCAGGAAAGAAGGAGAGAAGAAGAGACAGAAAGAATCACAGCCAGGAAAGGAGAGAAGAATAGAAGAGAGAGAAAGAATCACAGCCAGGCAAGAAGGAGAGAAGAAAAGACAGAAAGAATCACAGCCAGGAAAGGAGAGAAGAATAGAAGAGAGAGAAAGAATCACAGCCAGGAAAGAAGGAGAGAAGAAGAGACAGAAAGAATCACAGCCAGGAAAGAAGGAGAGAAGAAGAGACAGAAAGAATCACAGCCAGGAAAGGAGGAGAGAAGAAGAGACAGAAAGAATCACAGCCAGGAAAGGAGAGAAGAATAGAAGAGAGAGAAAGAATCACAGCCAGGAAAGAAGGAGAGAAGAAGAGACAGAAAGAATCACAGCCAGGAAAGAAGGAGAGAAGAAGAGACAGAAAGAATCACAGCCAGGCAAGAAGGAGAGAAGAAAAGACAGAAAGAATCACAGCCAGGAAAGAAGGAGAGAAGAGTAGAAGAGAGAGAAAGAATCACAGCCAGGAAAGAGGGAGAGAAGAAGAGACAGAAAGAATCACAGCCAGGAAAGAAGGAGAGAAGAAAAGAAGAGAGAGAAAGAATCACAGCCAGGAAAGAAGGAGAGAAAAAAAAGAAGAGAGAGAAAGAATCACAGCCAGGAAAGAAGGAAAGAAGAAGAGACAGAAAGAATCACAGCCAGGAAAGGAGAGAAGAATAGAAGAGAGAGAAAGAATCACAGCCAGGAAAGAAGGAGAGAAGAAGAGACAGAAAGAATCACAGCCAGGAAAGAAGGAGAGAAGAAGAGACAGAAAGAATCACAGCCAGGCAAGAAGGAGAGAAGAAAAGACAGAAAGAATCACAGCCAGGAAAGAAGGAGAGAAGAGTAGAAGAGAGAGAAAGAATCACAGCCAGGAAAGAGGGAGAGAAGAAGAGACAGAAAGAATCACAGCCAGGAAAGGAGAGATGAATAGAAGAGAGAGAAAGAATCACAGCCAGGAAAGAAGAAGAGACAGAAAGAATCACAGCCAGGAAAGAAGGAGAGAAGAATAGACAGAAAGAATCACAGCCAGGAAAGAAGGAGAGAAGAAAAGACAGAAAGAATCACAGCCAGGAAAGAAGGAGAGAAGAAAAGAAGAGACAGAAAGAATCACAGCCAGGAAAGAAGGAGAGAAAAAAAGAAGAGAGAGAAAGAATCACAGCCAGGAAAGAAGGAGAGAAGAAAAGACAGAAAGTATCACAGCCAGGAAAGAAGGAAAGAAGAAGAGACAGGAAGAATCACAGCCAGGAAAGAAGGAGAGAAGAAGAGACAGAAAGAATCACAGCCAGGAAAGAAGAATAGAAGAGAGAGAAAGAATCACAGCCAGGAAAGAAACAGAGAAGAAGAGACAGAAAGAATCACAGCCAGGAAAGAAGGAAAGAAGAAGAGACAGGAAGAATCACAGCCAGGAAAGAAGGAGAGAAGAGACAGAAAGAATCACAGCCAGGAAAGAAGGAGAGAAGAAGAGACAGAAAGAATCACAGCCAGGAAAGGACAAATGAATAGAAGAGAGAGAAAGAATCACAGCCAGGAAAGAGGGAGAGAATAAGAGACAGAAAGAATCACAGCCAGGAAAGAAGGAGAGAAGAAGAGACAGAAAGAATCACAGCCAGGAAAGAAGGAGAGAAGAATAGAAGAGAGAGAAAGAATCACACCCAGGAAAGAGGGAGAGAAGAAGAGACAGAAAGAATCACAGCCAGGAAAGAAGGAGAGAAGAAAAGACAGAAAGAATCACAGCCAGGAAAGAAGGAGAGAAGAAAAGACAGAAAGAATCACAGCCAGGAAAGAAGAAGAGTAGAAAAGACAGAAAGAATCACAGCCAGGAAAGAAGGAGAGAAAAAAAGAAGAGAGAGAAAGAATCACAGCCAGAAAAGAAGGAGAGAAGAATAGACAGAAAGAATCACAGCCAGGAAAGAAGGAGAGAAGAAAAGACAGAAAGAATCACAGCCAGGAAAGAAGGAGAGAAGAAAAGACAGGAAGAATCACAGCCAGGAAAGAAGGAGAGAAGAATAGAAGAAAGAGAAAGAATTACAGCCAGAAAAAAAGAAGGAGAGAAGAAAAGATAGAAATAATCACAGCCAGGAAAGAAGGAGAGAAGAAGAGACAGAAAGA
Source organism: Dendrobates tinctorius (assembly GCF_039654945.1). NCBI lineage: Eukaryota > Metazoa > Chordata > Amphibia > Anura > Dendrobatidae > Dendrobates > Dendrobates tinctorius. The sequence continues at coordinate 330,027 of NW_027361883.1, forward strand.
ATCACAGCCAGGAAAGAAGGAGAGAAGAAAAGACAGAAAGAATCACAGCCAGGAAAGAAGGAGAGAAGAATAGAAGAAAGAGAAAGAATCACAGCCAGAAAAAAAGAAGGAGAGAAGAAAAGATAGAAAGAATCACAGCCAGGAAAGAAGGAGAGAAGAATAGAAGAGAGAGAAAGAATCACAGCCAGGAAAGAAGAAAAGACAGAAATAATCACATCCAGGAAAGAAGGAGAGAAGAAAAGACAGAAAGAATCACAGCCAGGAAAGAAGGAGAGAAGAGACAGAAAGACTCACATCCAGGAAAGAAGGAGAGAAGAAGAGACAGAAAGAATCACAGCCAGGAAAGAAGGAGAGAAGAAAAGACAGAAAGAATCACAGCCAGGAAAGAAGGAGAGAAGAATAGAAGAGAGAGAAAGAATCACAGCCAGGAAAGAAGGAAAGAAGAAAAGACAGAAAGAATCACAGCCAGGAAAGAAGGAGAGAAGAAGAGACAGAAAGAATCACAGCCAGGAAAGGTCAGATGAATAGAAGAGAGAGAAAGAATCACAGCCAGGAAAGAGGGAGAGAATAAGAGACAGAAAGAATCACAGCCAGGAAAGAAGGAGAGAAGAAGAGACAGAAAGAATCACAGCCAGGAAAGAAGGAGAGAAGAAAAGACAGAAAGAATCACAGCCAGGAAAGAAGGAGAGAAAAAAAGAAGAGAGAGAAAGAATCACAGCCAGGAAAGAAGGAGAGAAGAATAGACAGAAAGAATCACAGCCAGGAAAGAAGGAGAGAAGAAAAGACAGAAAGAATCACAGCCAGGAAAGAAGGAGAGAAGAAAAGACAGAAAGAATCACAGCCAGGAAAGAAGGAGAGAAGAAAAGACAGAAAGAATCACAGCCAGGAAAGAAGGAGAGAAGAAAAGACAGAAAGAATCACAGCCAGGAAAGAAGGAGAGAAGAAAAGACAGAAAGAAGGAGAGAAGAGACAGAAAGAATCACAGCCAGGAAAGAAGGAGAGAAGAGACAGAAAGAATCACAGCCAGGAAAGAAGGAGAGAAGAAAAGACAGAAAGAATCACAGCCAGGAAAGAAGGAGAGAAGAATAGACAGAAAGAATCACAGCCAGGAAAGAAGGAGAGAAGAAAAGACAGAAAGAAGGAGAGAAGAGACAGAAAGAATCACAGCCAGGAAAGAAGGAGAGAAGAGACAGAAAGAATCACAGCCAGGAAAGAAGGAGAGAAGAAAAGACAGAAAGAAGGCGAGAAGAGACAGAAAGAATCACAGCCAGGAAAGAAGGAGAGAAGATAAGACAGAAAGAATCACAGCCAGGAAAGAAGAAGAGAAGAATAGAAGAGGGAGAAAGAATCACAGCCAGGAAAGAAGGAGAGAAGAAGAGACAGAAAGAATCACAGCCAGGAAAGAAGGAGAGAAGAAGAGACAGAAAGAATCACAGCCAGGAAAGAACGAGAGAAGAAAAGACAGAAAGAATCACAGCCAGGAAAGAAGGAGAGAAGAAAAGACAGAAAGAATCACAGCCAGGAAAGAAGGAGAGAAGAAAAGACAGAAAGAATCACAGCCAGGAAAGAAGGAGAGAAAAAAAGAAGAGAGAGAAAGAATCACAGCCAGGAAAGAACGAGAGAAGAAAAGACAGAAAGAATCACAGCCAGGAAAGAAGGAGAGAAGAAAAGACAGAAAGAATCACAGCCAGGAAAGAAGGAGAGAAGAATAGACAGAAAGAATCACAGCCAGGAAAGGAGAGACGAAAAGACAGAAAGAATCACAGCCAGGAAAGAAGGAGAGAAGAAAAGACAGGAAGAATCACAGCCAGGAAAGAAGGAGAGAAGAATAGAAGAAAGAGAAAGAATCACAGCCAGAAAAAAAGAAGGAGAGAAGAAAAGATAGAAATAATCACAGCCAGGAAAGAAGGAGAGAAGAAGAGACAGAAAGAATCACAGCCAGGAAAGAAGGAGAGAAGAAAAGACAGAAAGAATCACAGCCAGGAAAGAAGGAGAGAAGAATAGAAGAAAGAGAAAGAATCACAGCCAGAAAAAAAGAAGGAGAGAAGAAAAGATAGAAAGAATCACAGCCAGGAAAGAAGGAGAGAAGAATAGAAGAGAGAGAAAGAATCACAGCCAGGAAAGAAGAAAAGACAGAAAGAATCACATCCAGGAAAGAAGGAGAGAAGAAGAGACAGAAAGAATCACAGCCAGGAAAGAAGGAGAGAAGAAAAGACAGAAAGAATCACAGCCAGGAAAGAAAAAGAGAAGAATAGAAGAAAGAGAAAGAATCACAGCCAGAAAAAAAGAAGGAGAGAAGAATAGAAGAGAGAGAAAGAATCACAGCCAGGAAAGAACAAAAGACAGAAAGAATCACATCCAGGAAAGAAGGAGAGAAGAAGAGACAGAAAGAATCACAGCCAGGAAAGAAGGAGAGAAGAAAAGACAGAAAGAATCACAGCCAGGAAAGAAGGAGAGAAGAAGAGACAGAAAGAATCACAGCCAGAAAAGAAGGAGAGAAGAAAAGACAGAAAGAATCACAGCCAGGAAAGAAGGAGAGAAGAGACAGAAAGAATCACAGCCAGGAAAGAAGGAGAGAAGAATAGAAGAGAGAGAAAGAATCACAGCCAGGAAAGAAGGAAAGAAGAAAAGACAGAAAGAATCACAGCCAGGAAAGAAGGAGAGAAGAATAAAAGAGAGAGAAAGAATCACAGCCAGGAAAGAAGGAGAGAAGAAAAGACAGAAAGAATCACAGCCAGGAAAGAAGGAGAGAAGAATAGAAGAGAGAAAAAGAATCACAGCCAAGAAAGAAGGAAAGAAGAAGAGACAGAAAGAATCACAGCCAGGAAAGAAGGAGAGAAGAAAAGACAGAAAGAATCACAGCCAGGAAAGAAGGAGAGAAGAATAGAAGAGAGAAAAAGAATCACAGCCAAGAAAGAAGGAAAGAAGAAGAGACAGAAAGAATCACAGCCAGGAAAGAAGGAGAGAAGAAGAGACAGAAAGAATCACAGCCAGGAAAGGTCAGATGAATAGAAGAGAGAGAAAGAATCACAGCCAGGAAAGAGGGAGAGAATAAGAGACAGAAAGAATCACAGCCAGGAAAGAAGGAGAGAAGAAGAGACAGAAAGAATCACAGCCAGGAAAGAAGGAGAGAAGAATAGAAGAGAGAGAAAGAATCACAGCCAGGAAAGAGGGAGAGAAGAAGAGACAGAAAGAATCACAGCCAGGAAAGTAGGAGAGAAGAAAAGACAGAAAGAATCACAGCCAGGAAAGAAGAAGAGAAGAATAGAAGAGGGAGAAAGAATCACAGCCAGGAAAGAAGGAGAGAAGAAGAGACAGAAAGAATCACAGCCAGGAAAGAAGGAGAGAAGAATAGAAGAGAGAGAAAGAATCACAGCCAGGAAAGAGGGAGAGAAGAAAAGACAGAAAGAATCACAGCCAGGAAAGAAGGAGAGAAGAAAAGACAGAAAGAATCACAGCCAGGAAAGAAGGAGAGAAGAAAAGACAGAAAGAATCACAGCCAGGAAAGAAGGAGAGAAAAAAAGAAGAGAGAGAAAGAATCACAGCCAGGAAAGAAGGAGAGAAGAATAGACAGAAAGAATCACAGCCAGGAAAGAAGGAGAGAAGAAAAGACAGAAAGAATCACAGCCAGGAAAGAAGGAGAGAAGAAAAGACAGAAAGAATCACAGCCAGGAAAGAAGGAGAGAAGAAAAGACAGAAAGAATCACAGCCAGGAAAGAAGGAGAGAAGAAAAGACAGAAAGAATCACAGCCAGGAAAGAAGGAGAGAAGAATAGAAGAGAGAGAAAGAATCACAGCCAGGAAAGAAGGAGAGAAGAAACAGAAAGAATCACAGCCAGGAAAGAAGGAGAGAAGAAAAGACAGAAAGAATCACAGCCAGGAAAGAAGGAGAGAAGAATAGAAGAGAGAGAAAGAATCACAGCCAGGAAAGAAGGAGAGAAGAAAAGACAGAAAGAAGGAGAGAAGAGACAGAAAGAATCACAGCCAGGAAAGAAGGAGAGAAGAGACAGAAAGAATCACAGCCAGGAAAGAAGGAGAGAAGAAAAGACAGAAAGAAGGAGAGAAGATACAGAAAGAATCACAGCCAGGAAAGAAGTAGAGAAGAGACAGAAAGAATCACAGCCAGGAAAGAAGGAGAGAAGAAAAGACAGAAAGAAGGCGAGAAGAGACAGAAAGAATCACAGCCAGGAAAGAAGGAGAGAAGATAAGACAGAAAGAATCACAGCCAGGAAAGAAGAAGAGAAGAATAGAAGAGGGAGAAAGAATCACAGCCAGGAAAGAAGGAGAGAAGAAGAGACAGAAAGAATCACAGCCAGGAAAGAAGGAGAGAAGAAGAGACAGAAAGAATCACAGCCAGGAAAGAAGGAGAGAAGAAAAGACAGAAAGAATCACAGCCAGGAAAGAAGGAGAGAAGAAAATACAGAAAGAATCACAGCCAGGAAAGAAGGAGAGAAGAATAGAGAGAAAGAATCACAGCCAGGAATGAAGGAGAGAAGAATAGAAAAAAGAGAAAGAATCACAGCCAGGAATGAAGGAGAGAAGAATAGAAAAAAGAGAAAGAATCACAGCCAGGAAAGAAGGAGAGAAGAAAAGACAGAAAGAATCACAGCCAGGAAAGAAGGAGAGATGAAAAGACAGAAAGAATCACAGCCAGGAAAGAAGGAGAGAAGAAAAGACAGAAAGAATCACAGCCAGGAAAGAAGGAGAGAAGAATAGAAGAGGGAGAAAGAATCACAGCCAGGAAAGAAGGAGAGAAGAAGAGACAGAAAGAATCACAGCCAGGAAAGAAGGAGAGAAGAAGAGACAGGAAGAATCACAGCCAGGAAAGAAGGAGAGAAGAAAAGACAGAAAGAATCACAGCCAGGAAAGAAGGAGAGAAGAAAAGAAGAGAGAGAAAGAATCACAGCCAGGAAAGGAGAGAAGAAAAGACAGAAAGAATCACAGCCAGGAAAGAAGGAGAGAAGAAAAGACAGAAAGAATCACAGCCAGGAAAGAAGGAGAGATGAAAAGACAGAAAGAATCACAGCCAGGAAAGAAGAAGAGAAGAAGAGACAGAAAGAATCACAGCCAGGAAAGAAGGAGAGAAGAAAAGACAGGAAGAATCACAGCCAGGAAAGAAGGAGAGAAGAGTAGAAGAGACAGAAAGAATCACAGCCAGGAAAGAAGGAGAGAAGAAGAGACAGAAAGAATCACAGCCAGGAAAGAAGGAGAGAAGAAAAGACAGGAAGAATCACAGCCAGGAAAGAAGGAGAGAAGAAAAGACAGAAAGAATCACAGCCAGGAAAGAAGGAGAGAAGAATAGAAGAGAGAGAAAGAATCACAGCCAGGAAAGGAGAGAAGAAAAGACAGAAAGAATCACAGCCAGGAAAGAAGGAGAGAAGAAAAGACAGAAAGAATCACAGCCAGGAAAGAAGGAGAGAAGAAAAGACAGAAAGAATCACAGCCAGGAAAGAAGGAGAGAAGAATAGAAGAGAGAGAAAGAATCACAGCCAGGAAAGGAGAGAAGAAAAGACAGAAAGAATCACAGCCAGGAAAGAAGGAGAGAAGAAAAGACAGAAAGAATCACAGCCAGGAAAGAAGGAGAGATGAAAAGACAGAAAGAATCACAGCCAGGAAAGAAGAAGAGAAGAAGAGACAGAAAGAATCACAGCAAGGAAAGAAGGAGAGAAGAAAAGACAGGAAGAATCACAGCCAGGAAAGAAGGAGAGAAGAGTAGAAGAGACAGAAAGAATCACAGCCAGGAAAGAAGGAGAGAAGAAGAGACAGAAAGAATCACAGCCAGGAAAGAAGGAGAGAAGAAAAGACAGGAAGAATCACAGCCAGGAAAGAAGGAGAGAAGAGTAGAAGAGAGAGAAAGAATCACAGCCAGGAAAGAAGGAGAGAAGAAGAGACAGAAAGAGTCACAGCCAGGAAAGAAGGAGAGAAGAAGAGACAGAAAGAATCACAGCCAGGAAAGAAGAAGAGAAGAGATAGAAAGAATCACAGCCAGGAAAGAAGGAGAGAAGAAAAGACAGAAAGAATCACAGCCAGGAAAGAAGGAGAGAAGAATAGAAGAGAAAGAAAGAATCACAGCCAGGAAAGAAGAAAAGAAGAAGAGACAGGAAGAATCACAGCCAGGAAAGGAGTGAAGAATAGAAGAGAGAGAAAGAATCACAGCCATGAAAGAAGGAGAGAAGAAAAGACAGAAAGAATCACAGCCAGGAAATAAGGAGAGAAGAAAAGACAGAAAGAATCACAGCCAGGAAGGAAGGAGAGAAGAAGAGACAGAAAGAATCACAGACAGGAAAGAAGGAGAGAAGGAGAGAAGAAAAGACAGAAAGAATCACAGCCAGGAAAGAAGGAGAGAAGAAGAGACAGAAAGAATCACAGCCAGGAAAGAAGGAGAGAAGAAGAGACAGAAAGAATCACAGCCAGGAAAGGAGAGAAGAATAGAAGAGAGAGAAAGAATCACAGCCAGGAAAGAAGGAGAGAAGAAGAGACAGAAAGAATCACAGCCAGGAAAGAAGGAGAGAAGAAGAGACAGAAAGAATCACAGCCAGGAAAGAAGGAGAGAAGAGTAGAAGAGAGAGAAAGAATCACAGCCAGGAAAGGAGAAGAGACAGAAAGAATCACAGCCAGGAAAGAAGGAGAGAAGAAAAGACAGAAAGAATCACAGCCAGGAAAGAAGGAGAGAAGAAAAGAAGAGAGAGAAAGAATCACAGCCAGGAAAGAAGGAGAGAAAAAAAAGAAGAGAGAGAAAGAATCACAGCCAGGCAAGAAGGAGAGAAGAAAAGACAGAAAGAATCACAGCCAGGAAAGAAGGAGAGAAGAGTAGAAGAGAGAGAAAGAATCACAGCCAGGAAAGGAGAAGAGACAGAAAGAATCACAGCCAGGAAAGAAGGAGAGAAGAAAAGACAGAAAGAATCACAGCCAGGAAAGAAGGAGAGAAGAAAAGAAGAGAGAGAAAGAATCACAGCCAGGAAAGAAGGAGAGAAAAAAAAGAAGAGAGAGAAAGAATCACAGCCAGGAAAGAAGGAGAGAAGAAAAGACAGAAAGAATCACAGCCAGGAAAGAAGGAGAGAAGAAGAGACAGAAAGAATCACAGACAGGAAAGAAGGAGAGAAGAATAGAAGAGGGAGAAAGAATCACAGCCAGGAAAGGAGAGAAGAAGAGACAGAAAGAATCACAGCCAGGAAAGAAGGAGAGAAGAAGAGACAGAAAGAATCACAGCCAGGAAAGAAGGAGAGAAGAAAAGACAGAAAGAATCACAGCCAGGAAAGAAGGAGAGAAGAAAAGAAGAGAGAGAAAGAATCACAGCCAGGAAAGAAGGAGAGAAGAAAAGAAGAGAGAGAAAGAATCACAGCCAGGAAAGAGGGAGAGAAGAAAAGACAGAAAGAATCACAGCCAGGAAAGAAGGAGAGATGAAAAGACAGAAAGAATCACAGCCAGGAAAGAAGAAGAGAAGAAGAGACAGAAAGAATCACAGCCAGGAAAGAAGGAGAGAAGAAAAGACAGGAAGAATCACAGCCAGGAAAGAAGGAGAGAAGAGTAGAAGAGAGAGAAAGAATCACAGCCAGGAAAGAAGGAGAGAAGAAGAGACAGAAAGAATCACAGCCAGGAAAGAAGGAGAGAAGAAGAGACAGAAAGAATCACAGCCAGGAAAGAAGGAGAGAAGAAGAGACAGAAAGAATCACAGCCAGGAAAGAAGGAGAGAAGAAAAGACAGAAAGAATCACAGCCAGGAAAGAAGGAGAGAAGAAGAGACAGAAAGAATCACAGCCAGGAAAGGAGGAGAGAAGAAGAGACAGAAAGAATCACAGCCAGGAAAGGAGAGAAGAATAGAAGAGAGAGAAAGAATCACAGCCAGGAAAGAAGGAGAGAAGAAGAGACAGAAAGAATCACAGCCAGGAAAGAAGGAGAGAAGAAGAGACAGAAAGAATCACAGCCAGGCAAGAAGGAGAGAAGAAAAGACAGAAAGAATCACAGCCAGGAAAGAAGAAGAGAAGAAGAGACAGAAAGAATCACAGCCAGGAAAGAAGGAGAGAAGAAAAGACAGGAAGAATCACAGCCAGGAAAGAAGGAGAGAAGAGTAGAAGAGAGAGAAAGAATCACAGCCAGGAAAGAAGGAGAGAAGAAGAGACAGAAAGAATCACAGCCAGGAAAGAAGGAGAGAAGAAGAGACAGAAAGAATCACAGCCAGGAAAGAAGGAGAGAAGAAGAGACAGAAAGAATCACAGCCAGGAAAGAAGGAGAGAAGAAAAGACAGAAAGAATCACAGCCAGGAAAGAAGGAGAGAAGAATAGAAGAGAAAGAAAGAATCACAGCCAGGAAAGAAGAAAAGAAGAAGAGACAGGAAGAATCACAGCCAGGAAAGGAGTGAAGAATAGAAGAGAGAGAAAGAATCACAGCCATGAAAGAAGGAGAGAAGAAAAGACAGAAAGAATCACAGCCAGGAAATAAGGAGAGAAGAAAAGACAGAAAGAATCACAGCCAGGAAGGAAGGAGAGAAGAAGAGACAGAAAGAATCACAGACAGGAAAGAAGGAGAGAAGAAAAGACAGAAAGAATCACAGCCAGGAAAGAAGGAGAGAAGAAGAGACAGAAAGAATCACAGCCAGGAAAGAAGGAGAGAAGAAGAGACAGAAAGAATCACAGCCAGGAAAGAAGGAGAGAAGAAAAGACAGAAAGAATCACAGCCAGGAAAGAAGGAGAGAAGAAGAGACAGAAAGAATCACAGCCAGGAAAGGAGGAGAGAAGAAGAGACAGAAAGAATCACAGCCAGGAAAGGAGAGAAGAATAGAAGAGAGAGAAAGAATCACAGCCAGGAAAGAAGGAGAGAAGAAGAGACAGAAAGAATCACAGCCAGGAAAGAAGGAGAGAAGAAGAGACAGAAAGAATCACAGCCAGGCAAGAAGGAGAGAAGAAAAGACAGAAAGAATCACAGCCAGGAAAGAAGGAGAGAAGAGTAGAAGAGAGAGAAAGAATCACAGCCAGGAAAGGAGAGATGAATAGAAGAGAGAGAAAGAATCACAGCCAGGAAAGAGGGAGAGAAGAAGAGACAGAAAGAATCACAGCCAGGAAAGGAGAGATGAATAGAAGAGAGAGAAAGAATCACAGCCAGGAAAGAAGAAGAGACAGAAAGAATCACAGCCAGGAAAGAAGGAGAGAAGAAAAGACAGAAAGAATCACAGCCAGGAAAGAAGGAGAGAAGAAAAGAAGAGAGAGAAAGAATCACAGCCAGGAAAGAAGGAGAGAAAAAAAAGAAGAGAGAGAAAGAATCACAGCCAGGAAAGAAGGAGAGAAGAAAAGACAGAAAGAATCACAGCCAGGAAAGAAGGAGAGATGAAAAGACAGAAAGAATCACAGCCAGGAAAGAAGAAGAGAAGAAGAGACAGAAAGAATCACAGCCAGGAAAGAAGGAGAGAAGAAAAGACAGGAAGAATCACAGCCAGGAAAGAAGGAGAGAAGAGTAGAATAGAGAGAAAGAATCACAGCCAGGAAAGAAGGAGAGAAGAAAAGAAGAGAGAGAAAGAATCACAGCCAGGAAAGAGGGAGAGAAGAAGAGACAGAAAGAATCACAGCCAGGAAAGAAGGAGAGAAGAAAAGACAGAAAGAATCACAGCCAGGAAAGAAGGAGAGATGAAAAGACAGAAAGAATCACAGCCAGGAAAGAAGAAGAGAAGAAGAGACAGAAAGAATCACAGCCAGGAAAGAAGGAGAGAAGAAAAGACAGGAAGAATCACAGCCAGGAAAGAAGGAGAGAAGAGTAGAAGAGAGAGAAAGAATCACAGCCAGGAAAGAAAGAGAGAAGAAGAGACAGAAAGAATCACAGCCAGGAAAGAAGGAGAGAAGAAGAGACAGAAAGAATCACAGCCAGGAAAGAAGGAGAGAAGAAGAGACAGAAAGAATCACAGCCAGGAAAGAAGGAGAGAAGAAAAGACATAAAGAATCACAGCCAGGAAAGAAGGAGAGAAGAAAAGAAGAGAGAGAAAGAATCACAGCCAGGAAAGAAGGAGAGAAGAAAAGAAGAGAGAGAAAGAATCACAGCCAGGAAAGAGGGAGAGAAGAAGAGACAGAAAGAATCACAGCCAGGAAAGAAGGAGAGATGAAAAGACAGAAAGAATCACAGCCAGGAAAGAAGAAGAGAAGAAGAGACAGAAAGAATCACAGCCAGGAAAGAAGGAGAGAAGAAAAGACAGGAAGAATCACAGCCAGGAAAGAAGGAGAGAAGAGTAGAAGAGAGAGAAAGAATCACAGCCAGGAAAGAAGGAGAGAAGAAGAGACAGAAAGAATCACAGCCAGGAAAGAAGGAGAGAAGAAGAGACAAAAAGAATCACAGCCAGGAAAGAAGGAGAGAAGAAGAGACAGAAAGAATCACAGCCAGGAAAGAAGGAGAGAAGAAAAGACAGAAAGAATCACAGCCAGGAAAGAAGGAGAGAAGAAAAGAAGAGAGAGAAAGAATCACAGCCAGGAAAGAAGGAGAGAAGAAGAGACAGAAAGAATCACAGCCAGGAAAGAAGGAGAGAAGAAAAGACAGAAAGAATCACAGCCAGGAAAGAAGGAGAGATGAAAAGACAGAAAGAATCACAGCCAGGAAAGAAGAAGAGAAGAAGAGACAGAAAGAATCACAGCCAGGAAAGAAGGAGAGAAGAAAAGACAGGAAGAATCACAGCCAGGAAAGAAGGAGAGAAGAGTAGAAGAGAGAGAAAGAATCACAGCCAGGAAAGAAGGAGAGAAGAAGAGACAGAAAGAATCACAGCCAGGAAAGAAGGAGAGAAGAAGAGACAGAAAGAATCACAGCCAGGAAAGAAGGAGAGAAGAAGAGACAGAAAGAATCACAGCCAGGAAAGAAGGAGAGAAGAAAAGACAGAAAGAATCACAGCCAGGAAAGAAGGAGAGAAGAATAGAAGAGAAAGAAAGAATCACAGCCAGGAAAGAAGAAAAGAAGAAGAGACAGGAAGAATCACAGCCAGGAAAGGAGTGAAGAATAGAAGAGAGAGAAAGAATCACAGCCATGAAAGAAGGAGAGAAGAAAAGACAGAAAGAATCACAGCCAGGAAATAAGGAGAGAAGAAAAGACAGAAAGAATCACAGCCAGGAAAGAAGGAGAGAAGAAGAGACAGAAAGAATCACAGCCAGGAAAGAAGGAGAGAAGAAGAGACAGAAAGAATCACAGCCAGGAAAGAAGGAGAGAAGAAAAGACAGAAAGAATCACAGCCAGGAAAGAAGGAGAGAAGAAGAGACAGAAAGAATCACAGCCAGGAAAGGAGGAGAGAAGAAGAGACAGAAAGAATCACAGCCAGGAAAGGAGAGAAGAATAGAAGAGAGAGAAAGAATCACAGCCAGGAAAGAAGGAGAGAAGAAGAGACAGAAAGAATCACAGCCAGGAAAGAAGGAGAGAAGAAGAGACAGAAAGAATCACAGCCAGGCAAGAAGGAGAGAAGAAAAGACAGAAAGAATCACAGCCAGGAAAGAAGGAGAGAAGAGTAGAAGAGAGAGAAAGAATCACAGCCAGGAAAGAGGGAGAGAAGAAGAGACAGAAAGAATCACAGCCAGGAAAGGAGAGATGAATAGAAGAGAGAGAAAGAATCACAGCCAGGAAAGAAGAAGAGACAGAAAGAATCACAGCCAGGAAAGAAGGAGAGAAGAAAAGACAGAAAGAATCACAGCCAGGAAAGAAGGAGAGAAGAAAAGAAGAGAGAGAAAGAATCACAGCCAGGAAAGAAGGAGAGAAAAAAAAGAAGAGAGAGAAAGAATCACAGCCAGGAAAGAAGGAGAGAAGAAAAGACAGAAAGAATCACAGCCAGGAAAGAAGGAGAGAAGAAAAGAAGAGACAGAAAGAATCACAGCCAGGAAAGAAGGAGAGAAGAAAAGAAGAGAGAGAAAGAATCACAGCCAGGAAAGAAGGAGAGAAGAAGAGACAGAAAGAATCACAGCCAGGAAAGAAGAATAGAAGAGAGAGAAAGAATCACAGCCAGGAAAGAAGGAGAGAAGAAGAGACAGAAAGAATCACAGCCAGGAAAGAAGGAAAGAAGAAGAGACAGGAAGAATCACAGCCAGGAAAGAAGGAGAGAAGAAGAGACAGAAAGAATCACAGCCAGGAAAGAAGGAGAGAAGAAGAGACAGAAAGAATCACAGCCAGGAAAGGACAAATGAATAGAAGAGAGAGAAAGAATCACAGCCAGGAAAGAGGGAGAGAATAAGAGACAGAAAGAATCACAGCCAGGAAAGAAGGAGAGTAGAAGAGACTGAAAGAATCACAGCCAGGAAAGAAGGAGAGAAGAATAGAAGAGAGAGAAAGAATCACAGCCAGGAAAGAGGGAGAGAAGAAGAGACAGAAAGAATCACAGCCAGGAAAGAGGGAGAGAAGAAAAGACAGAAAGAATCACAGCCAGGAAAGAAGGAGAGAAGAAAAGACAGAAAGAATCACAGCCAGGAAAGAAGGAGAGAAGAAAAGACAGGAAGAATCACAGCCAGGAAAGAAGGAGAGAAGAATAGAAGAAAGAGAAAGAATCACAGCCAGAAAAAAAGAAGGAGAGAAGAAAAGATAGAAATAATCACAGCCAGGAAAGAAGGAGAGAAGAAGAGACAGAAAGAATCACAGCCAGGAAAGAAGGAGAGAAGAAAAGACAGAAAGAATCACAGCCAGGAAAGAAGGAGAGAAGAATAGAAGAAAGAGAAAGAATCACAGCCAGAAAAAAAGAAGGAGAGAAGAAAAGATAGAAAGAATCACAGCCAGGAAAGAAGGAGAGAAGAATAGAAGAGAGAGAAAGAATCACAGCCAGGAAAGAAGAAAAGACAGAAATAATCACATCCAGGAAAGAAGGAGAGAAGAAGAGACAGAAAGAATCACAGCCAGGAAAGAAGGAGAGAAGAAAAGACAGAAAGACTCACAGCCAGGAAAGAAGGAGAGAAGAAGAGACAGAAAGAATCACAGCCAGGAAAGAAGGAGAGAAGAAAAGACAGAAAGAATCACAGCCAGGAAAGAAGGAGAGAAGAGACAGAAAGAATCACAGCCAGGAAAGAAGGAGAGAAGAATAGAAGAGAGAGAAAGAATCACAGCCAGGAAAGAAGGAAAGAAGAAAAGACAGAAAGAATCACAGCCAGGAAAGAAGGAGAGAAGAATAAAAGAGAGAGAAAGAATCACAGCCAGGAAAGAAGGAGAGAAGAATAAAACAGAGAGAAAGAAACACAGCCAGGAAAGAAGGAGAGAAGAAAAGACAGAAAGAATCACAGCCAGGAAAGAAGGAGAGAAGAATAGAAGAGAGAAAAAGAATCACAGCCAAGAAAGAAGGAAAGAAGAAAAGACAGAAAGAATCACAGCCAGGAAAGAAGGAGAGAAGAGACAGAAAGAATCACAGCCAGGAAAGAAGGAGAGAAGAAAAGACAGCAAAAATCACAGCCAGGAAAGAAGGAGAGAAGAGTAGAAGAGAGAGAAAGAATCACAGCCAGGAAAGGAGAGAAGAGTACAAGAGAGAGAAAGAATCACAGCCAGGAAAGAAGAAGAGAAAAATAGAAGAGAGAGAAAGAATCACAGCCAGGAAAGAAGGAAAGAAGAAAAGACAGAAAGAATCACAGCCAGGAAAGAAGGAGAGAAGAATGGAAGAGAGAGAAAGAATCACAGCCAGGAAAGAAGGAAAGAAGAAGAGACAGAAAGAATCACAGCCAGGAAAGAAGGAGAGAAGAATAGAAGAGAGAGAAAGAATCACAGCCAGGAAAGGAGAGAAGAAAAGACAGAAAGAATCACAGCCAGGAAAGAAGGAGAGAAGAATAGAAGAGAGAGAAAGAATCACAGCCAAGAAAGAAGGAAAGAAGAAAAGACAGAAAGAATCACAGCCAGGAAAGAAGGAGAGAAGAGACAGAAAGAATCACAGCCAGGAAAGAAGGAGAGAAGAAGAGACAGAAAGAATCACAGCCAAGAAAGAAGGAGAGAAGAAAAGACAGAAAGAATCACAGCCAGGAAAGAAGGAGAGAAGAAAAGAAGAGAGAGAAAGAATCACAGCCAGGAAAGAAGGAGAGAAGAATAGAATCACAGCCAGGAAAGGAGAGAAGAAAAGACAGAAAGAATCAAAGCCAGGAAAGAAGGAGAGAAGAAAAGACAGAAAGAATCACAGCCAGGAAAGAAGAAGAGAAGAAGAGACAGAAAGAATCACAGCCAGGAAAGAAGGAGAGAAGAAAAGACAGGAAGAATCACAGCCAGGAAAGAAGGAGAGATGAAAAGACAGAAAATATCACAGCCAGGAAAGAAGGAGAGAAGAAAAGAGAGAAAGAATCACAGCCAAGAAAGAAGGAGAGAAGAATAGAAGAGAGAGAAAGAATCACAGCCAGGAAAGAAGGTGAGAAGAAGAGACAGAAAGAATCAGAGCCAGGAAAGAAGGAGAGAAGAATAGAAGAAAGAGAAAGAATCACAGCCAGAAAAAAAGAAGGAGAGAAGAAAAGATAGAAAGAATCACAGCCAGGAAAGAAGGAGAGAAGAATAGAAGAGAGAGAAAGAATCACAGCCAGGAAAGAAGAAAAGACAGAAATAATCACAGCCAGGAAAGAAGGAGAGAAGAAGAGACAGAAAGAATCACAGCCAGGAAAGAAGGAGAGAAGAAAAGACAGAAAGAATCACAGCCAGGAAAGAAGGAGAGAAGAATAGAAGAAAGAGAAAGAATCACAGCCAGAAAAAAAGAAGGAGAGAAGAAAAGATAGAAAGAATCACAGCCAGGAAAGAAGGAGAGAAGAATAGAAGAGAGAGAAAGAATCACAGCCAGGAAAGAAGGAGAGAAGAATAGAAGAGAGAGAAAGAATCACAGCCAGGAAAAAAGGAGAGAAGAAGAGACAGAAAGAATCACAGCCAGGAAAGAAGGAGAGAAGAAAAGACAGAAAGAATCACAGCCAGGAAAGAAGGAGAGAAGAGACAGAAAGAATCACAGCCAGGAAAGAAGGAAAGAAGAAAAGACAGAAAGAATCACAGCCAGGAAAGAAGGAGAGAAGAGACAGAAAGACTCACAGCCAGGAAAGAATGAGAGAAGAAGAGACAGAAAGAATCACAGCCAGGAAAGAAGGAGAGAAGAGACCGAAAGACTCACAGCCAGGAAAGAAGGAGAGAAGAGACAGAAAGAATCACAGCCAGGAAAGAAGGAGAGAAGAATAGAAGAGAGAGAAAGAATCACAGCCAGGAAAGAAGGAGAGAAGAAAAGACAGAAAGAATCACAGCCAGGAAAGAAGGAGAGAAGAATAGAAGAGAGAGAAAGAATCACAGCCAGGAAAGAAGGAGAGAAGAATAGAAGAGAGAGAAAGAATCACAGCCAAGAAAGAAGGAAAGAAGAAAAGACAGAAAGAATCACAGCCAGGAAAGAAGGAGAGAAGAAGAGACAGAAAGAATCACAGCCCGGAAAGAAGGAGAGAAGAAAAGACAGAAAGAATCACAGCCAGGAAAGAAGGAGAGAAGAGTAGAAGAGAGAGAAAGAATCACAGCCAGAAAGAAGGAGAGAAGAAGAGACAGAAAGAATCACAGCCAGGAAAGAAGGAGAGAAGAAGAGACAGAAAGAATCACAGCCAGGAAAGAAGGAGAGAAGAGTAGAAGAGAGAGAAAGAATCACAGCCAGAAAGAAGGAGAGAAGAAGAGACAGAAAGAATCACAGTCAGGAAAGAAGGAGAGAAGAAGAGACAGAAAGAATCACAGCCAGGAAAGAAGGAGATAAGAAGAGACAGAAAGATTCACAGCCAGGAAAGAAGGAGAGAAGAATAGAAGAGGGAGAAAGAATCACAGCCAGGAAAGAAGGAGAGAAGAAGAGACAGAAAGAATCACAGCCAGGAAAGAAGGAGAGAAGAAAAGACAGAAAGAATCACAGCCAGGAAAGAAGGAGAGAAGAGTAGAAGAGAGAGAAAGAATCACAGCCAGGAAAGGAGAGAAGAGTAGAAGAGACAGAAAGAATCACAGCCAGGAAAGAAGGAAAGAAGAAGAGACAGAAAGAATCACAGCCAGGAAAGAAGAAGAGAAGAATAGAAGAGAGAGAAAGAATCACAGCCAGGAAAGAAGGAAAGAAGAAAAGACAGAAAGAATCACAGCCAGGAAAGAAGGAGAGAAGAATAGAAGAGAGAGAAAGAATCACAGCCAGGAAAGAAGGAAAGAAGAAAAGACAGAAAGAATCACAGCCAGGAAAGAAGGAGAGAAGAATAGAAGAGAGAGAAAGAATCACAGCCAGGAAAAAAGGAGAGAAGAAGAGACAGAAAGAATCACAGCCAGGAAAGAAGGAGAGAAGAAAAGACAGAAAGAATCACAGCCAGGAAAGAAGGAGAGAAGAGACAGAAAGAATCACAGCCAGGAAAGAAGGAAAGAAGAAAAGACAGAAAGAATCACAGCCAGGAAAGAAGGAGAGAAGAGACAGAAAGACTCACAGCCAGGAAAGAATGAGAGAAGAAGAGACAGAAAGAATCACAGCCAGGAAAGAAGGAGAGAAGAGACCGAAAGACTCACAGCCAGGAAAGAAGGAGAGAAGAGACAGAAAGAATCACAGCCAGGAAAGAAGGAGAGAAGAAAAGACAGAAAGAATCACAGCCAGGAAAGAAGGAGAGAAGAATAGAAGAGAGAGAAAGAATCACAGCCAAGAAAGAAGGAAAGAAGAAAAGACAGAAAGAATCACAGCCAGGAAAGAAGGAGAGAAGAAGAGACAGAAAGAATCACAGCCAGGAAAGAAGGAGAGAAGAAAAGACAGAAAGAATCACAGCCAGGAAAGAAGGAGAGAAGAGTAGAAGAGAGAGAAAGAATCACAGCCAGAAAGAAGGAGAGAAGAAGAGACAGAAAGAATCACAGCCAGGAAAGAAGAAGAGAAGAAGAGACAGGAAGAATCACAGCCAGGAAAGAAGGAGAGAAGAAGAGACAGAAAGAATCACAGCCAGGAAAGAAGGAGAGAAGAGTAGAAGAGAGAGAAAGAATCACAGCCAGAAAGAAGGAGAGAAGAAGAGACAGAAAGAATCACAGTCAGGAAAGAAGGAGAGAAGAAGAGACAGAAAGAATCACAGCCAGGAAAGAAGGAGATAAGAAGAGACAGAAAGAATCACAGCCAGGAAAGAAGGAGAGAAGAAAAGACAGAAAGAATCACAGCCAGGAAAGAAGGAGAGAAGAATAGAAGAGGGAGAAAGAATCACAGCCAGGAAAGAAGGAGAGAAGAAGAGACAGAAAGAATCACAGCCAGGAAAGAAGGAGAGAAGAAAAGACAGAAAGAATCACAGCCAGGAAAGAAGGAAAGAAGAAAAGACAGAAAGAATCACAGCCAGGAAAGAAGAAGAGAAGAATAGAAGAGAGAGAAAGAATCACAGCCAGGAAAGAAGGAGAGAAGAAGAGACAGAAAGAATCACAGCCAGGAAAGAAGGAGAGAAGAAAAGACAGAAAGAATCACAGCCAGGAAAGAAGGAGAGAAGAAAAGACAGAAAGAATCACAGCCAGGAAAGAAGAAGAGAAGAATAGAAGAGAGAGAAAGAATCACAGCCAGGAAAGAAGAAGAGAAGAATAGAAGAGGGAGAAAGAATCACAGCCAGGAAAGAAGGAGAGAAGAATAGAAGAGGGAGAAAGAATCACAGCCAGGAAAGAAGGAGAGAAGAAGAGACAGAAAGAATCACAGCCAGGAAAGAAGGAGAGAAGAAAAGACAGAAAGAATCACAGCCAGGAAAGAAGGAGAGAAGAAAAGACAGAAAGAATCACAGCCAGGAAAGAAGAAGAGAAGAATAGAAGAGAGAGAAAGAATCACAGCCAGGAAAGAAGGAGAGAAGAAAAGACAGAAAGAATCACAGCCAGGAAAGAAGGAGAGAAGAAAAGACAGAAAGAATCACAGCCAGGAAAGAAGAAGAGAAGAATAGAAGAGACAGAAAGAATCACAGCCAGGAAAGAAGGAGAGAAGAATAGAAGAGAGAGAAAGAATCACAGCCAGGAAAGAAGGAGAGAAGAATTGAAAATAACCAAGAAATCTTGTGCGAAGATCATCACAAGCATCAATAATCTACAAAATAAACAGAATGAAATACTAAAGAAAAAGTAAAGATCGGGGGGCAAATAAGAGCCATGAGAATGAGCAAAAACCACATTATAACTCAGTGCGGCAATGGAGGAGGAGGGAGGATTCCTCATTATTTGTCTTATTCTGCACTTAGTGTTCATTTATAGATGGAGGAATAATAGAGAGGAGTCCACAGTATACATGTGTGTCTATATATATTTTTACTTATTTATAGATATATATTTATATGTATATAGATTTCTGTGTATTTATATATCATATTTATTTTTACTTATTTATCTATATATATATATATATACACATATTCATTTCTAAACCATAGATACAGACATATAACTTACATTTATCTTTCCAAGCTGTAGATGAATTGTAAATGTTCCCAGTTTTCAGCCTCACTCCTCATCTTCCCATGAACATTTCAATGATTCGTTTTATGATATTTTTTGCATTTCCTGTTTATTATAAATGCCCCTTATAATAATTCATCGCATGTGATCACATTTTATTTTTTTACCATAAATGAGCAGAAGCCATGGAGTCTTCGGAGCCTTTTATATTTTATGTCACTTTAGATAAAAAAAAAATGTTATTCTTAATTGTATTTAAATAAAAAGAGAATTAAAAATCAGTTGTGAGAAAGCATTGAGCACCGATGGAGCATTAATTATTATTATTATTAATTTATAAATGAAATGACACAGTGTCCGTAACTGCAATGAGCAGCAGTGGGCGGAGGTGTCAGGAGTGTGGAACCACAAGTCCCAGCAGCAGCAGCCTCTTGCTCCGTGGCAGGGTCCTCTGATCAGTCACCTGTAAATTCGCGCGTGGATGGCGGCGCCCCGACCCCAGCAGTCCCTGCGCCGTGCAGCAGAGGGCGCCAGCGCCGCTCCCCGCGGCCGGGCTAATTGGGCTGCGTGCAGACGGGCCCCGGGCTGTGCGGCTGCAGATTGGGGGATTAGCGGGGAATTAGCGGCACAGAAAGGCTTGGCACCTCGGACAATGGCTATGAATACAGGAGCCGGATCAAAGAGGAGCGGCGGGGCCCACTGGCAGGAGCAGCATTAACCTCTGCGGTGCCGCAGGTGTGGAAATCCACGGGGAGGGGAGAGTTGTGCAGACCCCGAGTGTCCCATCAAGGGGTTAAGCCTCCACTTCAAAGCCTGGCTGCAATCCCCCCATTCAGAGCAGGGCTGAAGCCGCAGACAAGCCGCCATTGTCCCCCCTCTGCGTGACGTCACTCTCCTGCTTTGTCTGCGGCTGTGACGTCATCTGGAACTTTCCATAATTGGGGACAAACAAGAAATAAATAAAGAATGTAGAATAAAGGCCGAGGCCTGGGGTGTGCAGGGTGTGTGGCCCCCCAGTGCTCAGGCAGCGCCATATGGCGGGGGCCGCACACTACATGGCGCCTTCACTTTGATCATTTCTAGCACCTCACACTTCTCATTATTGGGGCCAACTGCTCCCTACAGGGGAATCTACCATCTGCGAGGCGGGGGCCACACTGGGGAAAGGGTGGAGTGGGCGACATGAGGGTCCCTGCAGCTCAGCTAGGCTCAGGGGGTGAGGGGCAGCGGGCGACCGACATGAGGGGGTGAGGGTCAGCGGGCGACCGACATGAGGGTCCCTGCAGCTCAGCTAGGCTCGGGGTGAGGGGCAGCGGGCGACCGACATGAGGGGGTGAGGGGCAGCGGGCGACCGACATGAGGAGGTGAGGGGCAGCGGGCGACCGACATGAGGGGGTGAGGGTCAGCGGGCGACCGACATGAGGGTCCCTGCAGCTCAGCCAGGCTCTGGGGGAGAGGGTCAGCGGGTGACCGACATGAGGGGGTGAGGGTCAGCGGGCGACCGACATGAGGGGGTGAGGGTCAGCGGGCGACCGACATGAGGGGGTGAGGGTCAGCGGGTGACCGACATGAGGGTCCCTGCAGCTCAGCCAGGCTCTGGGGGAGAGGGTCAGCGGGTGACCGACATGAGGGGGTGAGGGTCAGCGGGCGACCGACATGAGGGGGTGAGGGTCAGCGGGCGACCGACATGAGGGTCCCTGCAGCTCAGCCAGGCTCTGGGGGAGAGGGTCAGCGGGTGACCGACATGAGGGGGTGAGGGTCAGCGGGCGACCGACATGAGGGGGTGAGGGTCAGCGGGCGACCGACATGAGGGGGTGAGGGTCAGCGGGCGACCGACATGAGGGTCCCTGCAGCTCAGCCAGGCTCTGGGGGAGAGGGTCAGCGGGTGACCGACATGAGGGGGTGAGGGTCAGCGGGCGACCGACATGAGGGGGTGAGGGTCAGCGGGCGACCGACATGAGGGGGTGAGGGTCAGCGGGCGACCGACATGAGGGGGTGAGGGTCGGCGGGCGACCGACATGAGGGTCCCTGCAGCTCAGCTAGGCTCAGGGGGTGAGGGGCAGCGGGCGACCGACATGAGGGTCCATGGAGCTCAGCCAGGCTCAGGGGGTGAGGAGCAGCGGGCGACCGACATGAGGGTCCCTGGAGCTCAGCCAGGCTCGGGGGGTGAGGGTCAGCGGGCAACCGACATGAGGGGGTGAGGAGCAGCGGGCGACCGACATGAGGGTCCCTGCAGCTCAGCTAGGCTCAGGGGGTGAGGGGCAGCGGGCGACCGACATGAGGGTCCCTGGAGCTCAGCCAGGCTCAGGGGGTGAGGAGCAGCGGGCGACCGACATGAGGGTCCCTGGAGCTCAGCCAGGCTTGGGGGGTGAGGGTCAGCGGGCGACCAACATGAGGGGGTGAGGGGCAGCGGGCGACCGACATGTGGGTCCCTTGAGCCCAGCCAGGGTCAGGGGGTGAGGGGCCATTGGCACACAGAGCCGCTTGCATTGAGCAGTGGGGTGTGACGGCTATTACCTCTTGTTTGGGAGCCACAGTGGTTATTGTGACTGTTTTTCACATCTTCAGTTGTGTTTTTCCTGATTATTTTGCCGTTTGCCACTCAGGCTACTTTACACTTACCGCATTTTTTGTAGCCCGGCTCAGGGGATGAGGGGCAGCGAGCAACCAACATCAGGGGGTGAGGGGCAGCGGGCGACCGACATGAGGGTCCCTGGAGCTCAGCTAGGCTCAGGGGGTGAATGGCAGCGGGTGACCGTCATGAGGGTCCCTGGAGCTCAGCTAGGCTCAGGGGGTGAGGGGCAGCGGGCGACCAACATGAGGGTCCCTGGAGCTCAGCTAGGCTCAGGGGGTGAGGGGCAGCGGGTGACCGTCATGAGGGTCCCTGGAGCTCAGCTAGGCTCAGGGGGTGAGGGGCAGCGGGCGACCAACATGAGGGTCCCTGGAGCTCAGCTAGGCTCAGGGGGTGAGGGGCAGCGGGCGACCAACATGAGGGTCCCTGGAGCTCAGCTAGGCTCAGGGGGTGAGGGGCAGCGGGCGACCAACATGAGGGTCATTGGAGCTTAGCTAGGCTCAGGGGGTGAGGGGCAGCGGGTGACCGTCTTGAGGGTCCCTGGAGCTCAGCTAGGCTCGGGGTGAGGGGCAGCGGGTGACCGTCATGAGGGTCATTGGAGCTTAGCTAGGCTCAGGGGGTGATGGGCAGCGGGTGACCGTCTTGAGGGTCCCTGGAGCTCAGCTAGGCTCGGGGTGAGGGGCAGCGGGCGACCAACATGAGGGGGTGAGGGGCCAGTGGCACACAGAGCCGCTTGCATTGAGCAGTGGGGTGTGACGGCTATTACCTCTTGTTTGGGAGCCACAGTGGTTATTGTGACTGTTTTTCACATCTTCAGTTGGGTCTTTCCTGATTATTTTGCCGTTTGCCACTCAGGCTACTTTACACTTACCGCATTTTTTGCAGCCCATTTTTTCAGGCTGTATCACTGAATTTTTTTGTGGTCTGCCACAATAATGGCCGCAAGCTCGATCTTTTATCACGGCTGCGAATACGGCCCTCACGGCCGTACGGCACAGCACACAGTGGAATTTTTGCGGGTCGATTTTGCGGCCCCATAGAAATCTAGTGGGGCCGCAAAATCGGGCCGCAAAACATGGTCTAAGGCTTGTTTCACATTTCCGTTTGTTGCCATCAGTCAAAATCTGCCGTTTTTTTTGGCGGATCCGTTTCTTTCCCATTGACTTGCATTAGCAGCGGATTTTGACGGATGGTCGTCTGTTGGATCCGTTTTTTGACGGATCTGCCATAATTTTGGCGTCCGCTGACTTGAGTTGACAATGAAATGTTTTTTGGCTGCGTCAAAATAGCAGATAGCAATGGATCCGCCGCTATCCGCCATTCGTTATAATGGTCGCCGATGGGCGGCGGATCCGTTGCTAACCGTTTTTTCACGGAATCTGGCAACGGATCCGCTTTTTGACACTGAGCATGCCCGGAAGAACTTCCTTGCCAGAAATTTAACCCCAAACTCCGCTCTGGCGGCGGAAAATCTCTCTCTCCCTCCTTTTCCAGAGTCATTTCTTTTTAAATTTCGTCACCTTGCCTCCAAAAACGGATCCTGTGACATCTGTTTGTGGCAAAACGGAAACGGATCCTTTTTTTCACACTCTGGCGGATTTGAACTGACGTCAAAAAACTGAAGTGTGAAACAGGCCTTAGGGAGGAAGACTGTGGTATTCTGTTTTGGGTTTTGTGATGTCCATAATATCTTTCCAAGCAACAAAATAATTGAGATACGGGAGTGAGAGACAAACACAGATAATAGATAGATAATAGATAGATAGATAGATAATAAATAATAGCCATCCACAACCTTTCCCCTCCCTATATCTCTGAACTAATCTCCCGATATCTTCCCTCACGTAATCTTCGAGCCTCCCAAGACCTCCTACTCTCCTCCACACTTATTCGTTCCTCACACAACCGCCTCCAAGATTTCTCCCGAATATCACTCATCCTCTGGAATGCCATGCCTCTCCTTGTTTGGATACAGCTGTGCTTAGTTTGGACTGAACTACATCTGTGCTGGAGCATCTTAAAGAGCCGTCACAGTGGAGAGCTGAAAATTAATAATTTTTTCCCATATATAGATGATGGATTCTCACATGGATAAAATTGTTCTTACCTTCAGTTAAAGTAGGTGAACCCCACAATGGTCACCGAAATTGACAAAAGAAAAAGACTCAGACTTTTCTTTTGAATTTTGGTTCAACAGAAAAATATAAAATAAAAAAACTAATGAAAATGGCCTGGACAACAATGATGGTTTCCCTAGAAAAGATTTAAATGATTGGACCCTTGGGACATATGAAACTCAGAAGCGTCCTGTAATTAGTATCACGGGTGTCTACAAGCTTGTAATCAGTCAGTCGCCTATTTATAGGGTAAAAAGTAGTCATTGTGCTATTTGCTATCACTGTGCTCTTTGGTATCACTGTGCTGTTTGTTATCCCTGTGCTGTTTGTTATCCCTGTGCTGTTTGTTATCCCTGTGCTGTTTGGTATCCCTGTGCTGTTTGGTATCACTGTGCTGTTTGTTATCCCTGTGCTGTTTGTTATCCCTGTGCTGTTTGTTATCCCTGTGCTCTTTGGAATCACTGTGCTGTTTGTTATCCCTGTGCTGTTTGTTACCCCTGTGCTGTTTGTTATCCCTGTGCTGTTTGTTATCCCTGTGCTGTTTGGTATCACTGTGCTGTTTGTTATCCTTGTGCTGTTTGTTATCACTGTGCTGTTTGGTATCACTGTGCTGTTTGGTATCACTGTGCTGTTTGGGATCACTGTGCTGTTTGTTATCACTGTGCTGTTTGTTATCCCTGTGCTGTTTTGGATCACTGTGCTGTTTGGGATCATTGTGCTGTTTGTTATCACTGTGCTGTTTGTTATCCCTGTGCTGTTTTGGATCACTGTGCTGTTTGGGATCACTGTGCTGTTTGTTATCACTGTGCTGTTTGGGATCACTGTGCTGTTTGGGATCACTGCGCTGTTTGGTATCACTGCGCTGTTTGGTATCACTGCGCTGTTTGGTATCACTGCGCTCTTTGTTATCACTGCTGTCATGATCCAGCATGGATCTGACAGTTTAAATGGACAAAGTGAACTGTTTTTCCTTTGGCTTGGTGCCAAAGTGGGTTGATTGCCCCCGGTGGCCATTAGAATTATTTCACGTGGTGTCGTTCATTCTAAGTTGCCCCGATGGTGGTGAGCGGTAGTGCACATTAGTTTCTTTGGTTTAATGTGCACTTAATTACAAATCAGGTGTTAGGCTCTATAAAAGGGAGCCAGGTGGGTTCAATCACTGTTGGTGATATTGTGTTCGTCATTTGGGAAGCAAGCCTGGGTGAGGAAGGAGCTGAACATGAGTCCTGCACAGCCCAGCCAGAGGGGACGAGTGGCAGCTAGGTGGTCTACAAGAAGAAGGGCTGGCATGACATGGTGGAGTCACAGTTTATGGTGTCGGCAGGAAGTACTTGCATGGCTTGGTGGAGTGACGACTATGGAGAGAGTTGCACTCAGCATGCGGGACTTGGTTGCTGAGAGCTGGACTCAAGCATGCTTGACTTTTTTGGCAAGAGCTGAACTCATCTTTGGGACTCTGATACTGGACTTCTGCAACTGGTGGTAGACTCTGCTCCAAGGCTGCACTATGGTGAAGGATCCAGTTATGGTGATGGATTCCGGGTGGAGGAGAAGATGCACGCAGGTGGTGGGCTCTGGTGCTAGGAGCGTACGCAGCAGAGCAAAGCTAAGTGGTGTTTCCCCTGTATTGTCATTTTCCCTCGTGTGTTTTAGTGCAGTGGTGGGAATAGTTTCCGCAACGACCAATTCCCTAGTGAGGGTTTAGGTCAGGGTGAGCTATGGTTTTTAGGTTCCTGTTACGCGCCCGGTGCGGAACCGGCATAGGGAACCTTAGGAGTGCAGGGACACTGGCTCAGGGGAGTACAGGAGGTCTCCACTTCCCTATTCCCTATCGCAGGGCCCACCATTGTTAATGTTACCCAGGTTCCCCTTTATTATTTTAATTCGCCTTACTGGAGGCAGGGTTTCCAGACTAGTGTATAAATACGTGTAATACCTAAATTCGCCAGTTGGAGGCGGTGTATCCAGCTGCACGTCTTATTATTTAAATTCGCCCAACTGGAGGTGGTGTATCCAGGGTCACGTGTGTCATATGGGTTCGCCTTGCGGTACTCGCTGCGTCCAGACATACGTGACAGTGACAACTGCGCTCTTTGTTATCACTGCACTGTTTGTTAAGACTGTGCTGCTTGGTATCACTGTACTGTTTGATATCACTGTGCTGTTTGGTATCACTGCTGTTTGTTATCACTGTGCTGTTTGTTATCCCTGTGCTGTTTGATATCACTGTGCTGTTTGTTATCCCTGTGCTGTTTGATATCACTGTGCTGTTTGGTATCACTGTATTGTTTGATATCACTGTGCTGTTTGGTATCACTGTATTGTTTGATATCACTGTGCTGTTTGTTATCCCTGTGCTGTTTGATATCACTGTGCTGTTTGTTATCCCTGTGCTGTTTGATATCACTGTGCTGTTTGTTATCACTGTGCTGTTTGGTATCACTGCGCTGTTTGGTATTACTGCGCTGTTTGGTATCACTGCTGTTAGCGTGGGTAGTCCGGAGCCGGAAACTCCAGGAGTGGACCCTCTGGACCGTGACACCGAGGGGCCCCGGGCGAGCTGCCAGGTGGAACCGACTCCTATACAGGGACCGTTAGGAGCAGGCCCAGGGGTTCGAGTACCACAGTAGCCGGTACCGAGAGGGGCAGCTCAGGATGGACCGGAGTAGGACTGTGGGACTGAAGTATAGATGACAGAACAGAGCTGGAACCATGAGGCAGGAATGGAGTAAGACAGTAGACTGGGATGAGGAGGGATGACAGGAGTAGGAACACAGGAGAAAGGATTAGAGGAGGACGGAAGGACTGAAGCTGGATGGAACTGGAACACCGGAGGCAGGATTGGAGTAGGACGGCAGGACTGGAGCAGGATGGAACAGGAACACTGGAGACAGGACTGGAGTAGGATGGAACAGGAACACTGGAGGCAGGACTGGAGTAGGACGGCAGGACTGGAGTAAGATGGAACGGGAACACTGGAGACAGGACTGGAGTAGGATGGCAGGACTGGAGTAGGATGGAACAGGAACACCGGAGACAGGACTGGAGTAGGACGGCAGGACTGGAGTAGGATGGAACAGGAACACCGGAGACAGGACTGGAGTAGGATGGAACAGGAACTCTGGAGGCAGGACTGGAGTAGGATGGCAGGACTGGAGTAGGATGGAACAGGAACACTGGAGACAGGACTGGAGTAGGATGGAACAGGAACACTGGAGGCAGGACTGGAGTAGGATGGCAGGACTGGAGTAGGATGGAACAGGAACATCGGAGGCAGGACTGGAGTAGGACGGCAGGACTGGAGTAGGATGGAACAGGAACACCGGAGACAGGACTGGAGTAGGATGGAACAGGAACACCGGAGACAGGACTGGAGTAGGATGGAACAGGAACTCTGGAGGCAGGACTGGAGTAGGACGGCAGGACTGGAGTAGGATGGAACAGGAACACTGGAGACAGGACTGGAGTAGGATGGAACCGGAACACTGGAGGCAGGACTGGAGTAGGACAGCAGGACTGGAGGATGGAACAGGAACATCGGAGGCAGGACTGGAGTAGGACGGCAGGACTGGAGTAGGACGGCAGGACTGGAGTAGGATGGAACAGGAACACCGGAGACAGGACTGGAGTAGGATGGAACATGAACTCTGGAGGCAGGACTGGAGTAGGACTGCAGGACTGGAGTAGGATGGAACAGGAACACTGGAGACAGGACTGGAGTAGGATGGAACAGGAACACTGGAGGCAGGACTGGAGTAGGACGGCAGGACTGGAGTAGGATCGAACAGGAACATCGGAGGCAGGACTGGAGTAGGACGGCAGGACTGGAGTAGGATGGAACAGGAACACCGGAGGCAGGACTGGAGTAGGACGGCAGGACTGGAGTAGGATGGAATAGGAACACTGGAGGCAGGACTGGAGTAGGATGGAACAGGAACACTGGAGGCAGGACTGGAGTAGGACGGTAGGACTGGAGTAGGATGGAACAGGAACACCGGAGGCAGGACTGGAGTAGGACGGCAGGACTGGAGTAGGATAGAATAGGAACACTGGAGGCAGGACTGGAGTAGGATGGAACAGGAACACTGGAGGCTGGACTGGAGTAGGATGGAACAGGAACATCGGAGGCAGGACTGGAGTAGGACGGCAGGACTGGAGTAGGATGGAACAGGAACACCGGAGGCAGGACTGGAGTAGGACGGCAGGACTGGAGTAGGATGGAACAGGAACACTGGAGGCAGGACTGGAGTAGGATGGCAGGACTGGAGCAGGATGGAACAGGAACACTGGGGGCAGGACTGGAGTAGGAGGGCAGGACTGGAGTAGGATGGAACAGGAACACTGGAGGCAGGACTGCGGAAGACAGCAAGGAACACGGGCAGCAGGACTGAGAGGCTGCTGCGGGGAGCTGACGAGAACGGAACTGCAGGAGCAGAGAGCACACGATGCAGCGAGGCCCAGGGGGAAGCGGCCTGATATTCTCCTGTCTGGTCTGTGATTGGTCAGGGGGGTGTTTCCGGTCAGGGCATAGCCGGAGCACAAAAAGCAGGAGGGAGGCGCGGACGCGGCCTATGGCGCATGCGCATTGCATGCAGGGACGCCGCCGGCCGCGCATCTGCCAGAGGCGACTTCCGTGGATGTCGGGCGGCGGGAAGCTGCAATGTGGGAGCAGTGGCCGGGTGAGTACGCAGAGACGGCGTAACAACTGCGTTGTTTGTTATCACTGCGCTGTTTGTCATCACTGCGCTGTTTGGTATCACTGTGCTGTTTGGGATCTCTGTGCTGTTTGTTATCACTGTGCTGTTTGTTATCCCTGTGCTGTTTGATATCACTGTGCTGTTTGATATCACTGTGCTGTTTGGCATCACTGTGCTGTTTGGTATCACTGTGCTGTTTGTTATCCCTCTGCTGTTTGATATCACTGTGCTGTTTGGTATCACTGTGCTGTTTGGTATCACTGTGTTGTTTGGTATCACTGTGCTGTTTGTTATCACTGTTCTGTTTGTTATCCCTGTGCTGTTTGATATCACTGTGCTGTTTGTTGTCACTGTGCTGTTTGGTATCACTGTGCTGCTTGCTATCACTGTGCTGTTTGATATCACTGTGCTGTTTGTTGTCACTGTGCTGTTTGGTATCACTGTGCTGCTTGCTATCACTGTGCTGTTTGGTATCACTGTGCTGTTTGGTATCACTGTGCTGTTTGGTATCATTATGCTGTTTGGTATCACTGTGCTGTTTGGTATCCCTGTGCTGTTTGCTATCCCTGTGCTGTTTGATATCCCTGTGCTGTTTGTTATCCCTGTGCTGTTTGTTATCACTGTGCTGTTTGGTATAACTGTGCTGTTTGGTATAACTGTGCTGTTCGGTATCATTGTGCAGTTTGGTATCACTGTGCCGTTTGGTATAACTGTGCTGTTCGGTATCACTGTGCAGTTTGGTATCACTGTGCTGTTTGCTATCACTGTGCTGTTTGTTGTGACTGTGCTGTTTGGTATCACTGTGCTGTAATCCCTGTGCTGTTTGATATCACTGTGCTGTTTGTTATCACTGTGCTGTTTGGTATCACAGTGCTGTTTGGTATCATTGTGCTGTTTGGTATCACTGTGCTGTTTGTTATCACTGTGCCGTTTGATATCCCTGTGCCGTTTGATATCCCTGTGCCGTTTGTTATTATTGTGCTGTTTGGGATCTCTGTGCTGTTTGTTATCCCTGTGCTGTTTGGTATCACTGTGCTGTTTGGGATCACTGTACTGTTTGGTATCACTGTGCTGTTTGGTATCACTGTGCTGTTTGTTATCCCTGTGCTGTTTGTTATCACTGTGCTGTTTGCTATCACTGTGCTGTTTGTTATCCCTGTGCTGTTTGATATCCTTGTGCTGTTTGTTATCACTGTGCTGTTTGCTATCACTGTGCTGTATGGTATCACTGTGCTGTTTGTTATCACTGTGCTGTT
Source organism: Dendrobates tinctorius (assembly GCF_039654945.1). Taxonomy (NCBI): domain Eukaryota; kingdom Metazoa; phylum Chordata; class Amphibia; order Anura; family Dendrobatidae; genus Dendrobates; species Dendrobates tinctorius. Next base: position 358,994 of record NW_027361883.1, read on the forward strand.
TGGTATCATGGTGTGTACATCACTGAGCATGAAACAAAGAAAGCTGAGGAGAGAGTTGTCTCAGGAGACTGTAAAAAAACATCATAGACTAGCATTGTAATGGTAAAGGCTACAAGATGTCTCCACACAGCTGGACGTTCCTGTTACTACAGGCAGCAAGACGAAACTGATGAAGGGACAGCTAATATGAATGGAAACCTCAGAGCCCAGAACAACTTCCAAAGAGATTAGAGGATACCTACAAGGTCCAGGTCCATCAGTGTCAGGTGGCACCATCCCACGCTGTCAGGACCAAAGTGGACTTCATGGAAGACGACCAAGGAGGAAACAACGACTGAAAGGAAATCATAAAATGCAAGACTAAAAATTGATAATGACCCAAAACACATCTAAAACCATCCAGGAATGGCTGAGAGCAAAGCATTGGACTCTTCTAAAGAGTCTTCTACGAGTCCTGATCTAAGTTCTGCAGAACATCTGTGGACGGAGCTGAGACCTGTAGTATGGAGAAGACGCCTCCATAACTGAGACACAAGGAGCCTTCTACCCACGAGGAGTCGGCCAAAATACCTGGGGATGCGGGCAGAAGTCTCACCGTGGAGCGCAGAAGTCATCTGTGAGAAGCCATTGCCACAAAAGGTCACGCAGCAGAATATTACGTTCAGGAACCATCATTTCTCTCCAGGATTTTCTCATTAGTTTTTTCTTTTTCAAATTTTCTGTAAAAACCAAAATTCAGAAGGAAAAAAAGGAAATTTGCATTGAAAATGACTGTCTGCTCCAGGTGATTGCAGTGACCGGTGGGGTTCTCTCACTTTACCAGAAGAGTAATAACAATTTTGCCGATGTCTGTAGATAGAAATGAGCTAGGACGACTCTGCGGACCAGCGGGCGGACATCTCTTGCCCCAGTTGCACCCATTTCCAGTGCTGCTGGTTCCCAGTTTCCACACTGGAGTGTCCCTAGGATATTTCTCATGCTGTTTCCTGTGGACCCCAATCATTTGAGGAGGACGATTTCAGGTTTACGTGGTGTCCTGGGGGGACGGGTGCCCCTTGTGGACCCATTAATCTCGGGGACTTGTCTCTGATCCTGTACATGGAATGAAAAAAGCGAAGTCTGAAAAGAGTTATCATGTAATTCATTTTTATCTCCCCGAGGGCCACACAAGTGATAACCAGCATTGGGGAAGTCATGGTGCCCCAGTACTGGTGGACTGGTCTGATCCTCACTATAGGGCTCTGCACTGCGGCAGTGCCCACCAGAGGGCGCTCTCACCCAGTCATAATGGAGGTGGGAGAGTTACAGTACATGTCCTGGAGGTAGATACACTGGCCTGCATCACACCTGACATTCTGGACAGTATCCACTGCAATAAGCTTAGATACATTGGACAATATCACATAAAAAGTTAAAAAGTTCACAAATGACAGGCTTAGATACACTGGATAGTATCATACAGTAAGCTTAGACCCATTGGACAGTATCACACATGCATGCTTAGATACGCTGGAAAGTATCACACATGATAGGCTTAGATACAATGGATAGTATTATACACGTAAGCTTAGATACACAAGATTTACCCAGACAGACATACTGAGTTTATTATTAATCTCCCCAAAAATTTATAGGTAGTGTCTTTCTAACCCAGTGCTGGATTTGTGGCTACACTGCTCAGTACTCCTGAATAATATGTAAAAACCACAGCTACACTACTGAGTACTGTTATGTAGTGTCTGTCACGCTTTTTGCTTTCTAGGAGGAGTTCTAGCTCACCACCCCAGAGCTGCATTCACAGCTACACTGCTCAGAACTGCTAAATAATGCCTTTAATACTGCTACATTCTCTAAAAGGAAGGGACGAGGGGTAGGCAGAGTAGGCACCTGCCTAGAGCGCTACCTTTTGCCTACTCTAGTGAGGCACACTTTGATAAAAGGATTACTGACTGCGGCTGCCCGGGCACCATCCTATACAGGCATTCAACACACTAACGGAAAGGCCACAAGCACACAGGTGAGCATTGTCACTAAGCCACTGACACGGCTCACCGTGCTCACTCCCTGCTTCATGCTTCACAGCCGGGGTCTGTAAGAAGCACATAAAATTGATGTGAGAGCCGCCGAAGTATAAGAGGAGTAGTAGTCAGCTCCCTGCTCCAAGGGGAACTCCATCAGAAAGCAGGCCTGCACCCTGTTGGTGACAGCGCAATAAAGGGACATCAGGCGGTGCGATGACATCACTGTATCACGCTGTCTAGCGCCCTCTGCCATGCAGGACAGAAGAGGCAACAGCGGCCGCAGTGTACAGGCAGCCTGGATTAGGGGCGTACAAGACTTTTTATTATATTATGTGACCACTAAATGGGGGACATGGGGGCCATCAAATGAGGGGCTGTGTGGGGCCACCAAATGAGGGACTGTGTGGGGCCATCAAATGAGGGTCTGTGTGGAGCCATCAAATGAGAGGCTGTGTGGGGCCATCAAATGAGAGGCTGTGTGGGGTCATCAAATGAGGGTTTGTGTGGGGCCATCAAATGAGGGGCTGTGTGGGGCCATCAAATGAGGGGATGTGTGGGGCCATCAAATGAGGGTCTGTGTGGAGCCATCAAATGAGAGGCTGTGTGGGGTCATCAAATGAGGGGCTGTGTGGGGTCATCAAATGAGAGGCTGTGTGGAGCCATCAAATGAGGGGCTGTGTGGAGTCATCAAATGAGAGGCTGTGTGGGGTCATCAAATGAGGGGCTGTGTGGGGTCATCAAATGAGAGGCTGTGTGGAGCCATCAAATGAGGGGCTGTGTGGAGCCATCAAATGAGGGGCTGTGTGGAGCCATCAAATGAGGGGCTGTGTGGGGCCACCAAATGAGGGGCTGTGTGGAGCCATCAAATGAGGGGCTGTGTGGAGCCATCAAATGAGAGGCTGTGTGGGGCCACCAAATGAGGGGCTGTGTGGGGCCACCAAATGAGGGGCTGTGTGGGGCCATCAAATGAGGGGATGTGTGGAGCCCTCAAATGAGGGTCTGTGTGGAGCCATCAAATGAGGGGCTGTGTGGGGTCATCAAGTGAGGGGATGTGTGGAGCCCTCAAATGAGGGTCTGTGTGGAGCCATCAAATGAGGGGCTGTGTGGGGTCATCAAGTGAGGGGCTGTGTGGGGTCATCAAATGAGAGGCTGTGTGGAGCCATCAAGTGAGGGGCTGTGTGGAGCCATCAAATGAGGGGCTGTGCGGGGCCACCAAAAGAGGGGCTGTGTGGAGCCATCAAATGAGGGGCTGTGTGGAGCCATCAAATGAGGGGCTGTGTGGGGCCATCAAATGAGAGGCTGTGTGGAGCCATCAAATGAGGGGCTGTGTGGAGATATCAAATGAGGGGCTGTGTGGGGCCACCAAATGAGGGGCTGTGTGGGGCCATCAAATGAGGGGATGTGTGGAGCCATCAAATGAGAGACTGTGTGGAGCCATCAAATCAGGGGCTGTGTGGGGCCATCAAATGAGGGGCTGTGTGAAGCCATGAAATGAGGGGCTGTGTTGGGCCATGAAATGAGGGGCTGTGTGGGACCATCAAATGAGGGGCTGTGTGGGGCCATCAAATGAGGGGCTGTGTAGAGCCATCAAATGAAGAGTTCTGTGGGGCCATCAAATGAGGGGCTGTGTAGAACCATCAAATGAGGAGCTGTGTGGGGTCACCAAATGATGGGCTGTGTGGGGCCATCAAATGAGGGGCTGTGTGGAGCCATCAAATGAGGGGCTGTGTGGGGCCACCAAATGAGGGGCTGTGTGGGGCCACCAAATGAGGGGCTGTGTCGGGCCATCAAATGAGGGGCTGTGTGGAGCCACCAAATGAGGGGCTGTGTGGGGCCACCAAATGAGGGGCTGTGTGGGGCCACCAAATGAGGGGTTCTGTGGGGCCATCAAATGAGGGGCTATGTGGGGCCATCAAATGAGGGGCTGTGTGGAGCCATCAAATGAGGGGCTGTGTGGGGCCATCAAATAAAGGGCTGATTGGGGCCATCAAATGAGGGGCTGTGTGGGGCCACCAAATGAGGGGCTGTGTGGGGCCACCAAATGAGGGGCTTTGTAGGGCCACCAAATGAGGGGCTGTGTGGGGCCATCAAATGAGGGGCTATGTGGGGCCATCAAATGAGGGGCTGTGTGGAGCCATCAAATGAGGGGCTGTGTGGAGCCATCAAATGAGGGGCTGTGTGGGGCCTTCAAATAAAGGGCTGATTGGGGCCATCAAATGAGAGACTGTGTGGGGCCACCAAATGAGGGGCTGTGTGGGGCCACCAAATGAGGGGCTGTGTGGGGCCATTAAATGAGGGGCTGTGTGGAGCCATCAAATAACGGGCTGTGTGGAGCCATCAAATGAGGGGCTGTGTAGAACCATCAAATAAGGGGCTGTGTGGAGCCATCAAACTGATGGTGGTTCTGGTGATGCATTCATGTACTGATTATGGTTCTGATGACACATTCACAAACTGATGGTGGTTCTGGTGATGCATTCATGTACTGATTATGGTTCTGGTGACACATTCACAAACTGATGGTGGTTCTGGTGATGCATTCATGTACTGATTATGGTTCTGGTGACACATTCACAAACTGATTGTGGTTCTGGCGATGCATTCATGTACTGCTTATGGTTCTGGTGACACATTCACAAACTGATGGTGGTTCTGGCGATACATTCATGTACTGATTATGGTTCTGGTGACACATTCACAAACTGATGGTGGTTCTGGTGATGCATTCATGTACTGATTATGGTTCTGGTGACACATTCACAAACTGATGGTGGTTCTGGTGATGCATTCATGTACTGATTATGGTTCTGGTGACACATTCACAAACTGATGGTGGTTCTGGCGATGCATTCATGTACTGATTATGGTTCTGGTGACACATTCACAAACTGATGGTGGTTCTGGCGATGCATTCATGTACTGATTATGGTTCTGGAGACGCAGTCACAAACTGATGGTGGTTCTGGTGATGCATTGATGTACTGATTATGGTTCTGGTGACACATTCACAAACTGATAGTGGTTCTGGTGATGCATTCATGTACTGATTATGGTTCTGTTGACACATTCACATACTGATACTGGTTCTGGCGATGCATTGATGTACTGATTATGGTTCTGGAGACACATTCACATATCGATGGTGGTTCTGGTGATGCATTCATGTACTGCTGGTGGTGCTGTTGCTGTATTTATGTAGTTATGTTGGGTCTGTTGATGCATTCAGGTACTGATGTGGTTTTGGTGATGTATTCATTTACTGATATTGGTTCTGGTGACACATTCATGTACTGATGTTGGTTTTACTGACATATTCATGTACTGATAGTGGTTCTAGTGATGTGTTCATGTGCTATTGATGGCTCTGGTGTTCTATTTTTGTACTGATGATCATTTTGGTTTCGGATTCATGTACTATCTGTTCACCAGAGCCATCAGAAGTACATGAACACAGCATCAGAACCACCATCAGTTTTGTGCTAGCTGTATTTGTTGCATGGCAGACGCAAAAACCAAAATATGTATCCCTTTAACAATAATGGGGTTTTGTTTAGTATCTCATAGGGTTTCCGCCAAATATTGCACACCATAATTAAAACCAAACGGCCCAAGTATAGTTAAGCTATATTTATTTCCATGACTGTCCTTTGGGTCTGACATTTGAAATCTAGGACATTAGGAATGAATATAGCTATTTGTCCATCGTATTGTACAAGTGGCCGTCAAACAATGAATTATTCTATATCTAACTTTGACGTTGCACTCCCTGTAAAGTCACACCCCTAAAGAACACTACTTTTTACTTTTTCTCACACTCACAGACCCACTGTGCCTTGTGCTTACCTAAGAGGGGTGTAGCTAAGTGGCTACCTGCTTTTCACTGGAGCCCCTGATGGTGGAGTCAGATTTGAGCTGCAGGTACCACTCCTAGGCAGGCCTTTGTCCTGCAGCTGCTGACCCCAAAAGGTCAGGTACATTTGCAAGGACTGGATTCAGAGTCACAGACCAGGCTGGATTCGGGGAGCCTGTTCAGACAGGTGCGGCTTCAGAGCTCCGGTACCACAGGAATGGTATTAGGTTCAGGGTCCGCCAGTGTGGCCACAGAGTTCCGGTACCGCCGGAGTGGCTTCAGGGTAATGTACACACTATACGGGAATACAGGAATAGGGTCAGGATAACAAACTAACTTTAGCCACATAGGGCGATGGACCTGGCAAAATACGGTTACATACACACAATGTAAGGAAGCTTCAGGGATTGCTCAGGCACCTGCCTAATGGGGAGGGTGCCTTTTATGTGAAATGCCTCCAAGCTATTGGCTGGGGACATTTGTCACAGTGTGCGCAATGCCCCTTTAAGAAGAGGGGAGCGTGCGCACTAGGTGCGCCGCCCCTGAAAGCCTGTGTAGCATGCACAGGAGACGGAGGAGTAAGAAGGAAGCATGGATGCGTCTCACCCCAGTGGTGTAGTTGTGGCTACACTGATCAGTACTGCTGTATAACATGAGTGATTCACAGGATTCACTGCTATGTATCTTCCATAATTCTGCTATCTAGTAATTATTATATACCATCCTAAAGTTGGATTCACAGCTACACTGCTCACTGCTATTTATGTCTTCATTGCTTCTGCTATCTAATAATTATTATATACCACCCCAAAGTTGGACTCACAGCTACACTGCTCACTGCTATTTATGTCTTCATTGCTTCTGCTATCTAATAATTATTATATACCACCCCAAAGTTGGATTCACAGCTACACTGCTCACTGCTATATAATGTCTTCCGTGCTTCTGCTATCTAGTAATTATATCCCACCCAGAGTTCACAGCTACACTGCTCAGTGCTACTATACAATGTCTTCCGTGTTCTCGCTTTTAATAAGCATTTCTCTCAGGGCAGTGGTGTATTTGTGGCTACACGTCTCAGTACTGCTGTATAGCATGAGAGACTCACAGGATTCAGGCTATATAATATCTTTCATGCTTCAGCTCCTCCTTCTGCTATCTAGTAATTATTATATATTATATCCCATCGCAGAGCTGGATTCACACTCTGTACTGCTATATAATGTCTTCCGTGCTCTTACTTTCTAATAAGCATTTCTCTCGGCCCAGTGGTGTACTTGTGGCTACTCTGCTCAGTACTGCTGTATAATGCTTCTGTTTTCTAGTAAGTATTTTATCTCTCTCCAGTGCTAGAGCTTTTACATTGCCCCGTTTGCTTGCTGTCCCACTCAGGACTACTTAGACTGTCGCATAGTCTGAGGTGTTTTTACCTGCCCACTCATGAGCTTGCACTCATCCACTCTCTCAGTGTCTGGCACACTCAGGACCCGTCGCTCACCATCTTGTTCTCTGCCCCTCGGGCCTTGGCTCTGGACTAGAGTTGAGCGAAACGGGTCGAAAAAATTCAAAAGTCGCCGACTTTTGGCAAAGTCGGGTTTCATGAAACGAAACCCGACCCTAGGATGAGGTCGGCCACGAGGTCGGCGACTTACGCGCCAAAGTCGCGTTTCAAAAGTTTGTTTTGCGCTCTTTTTCAGCCAATCAGGATCCACGGACACTGTGGGCAACGTGATGACATAGGCACGGGTCACCACCATCTTTCAGAAGGGCATGCAAGTGATTGGCTTGCTTTGGTGGGCGTCACAGGGGGTATAAAAGGGCGTGCACGCCGACCGCCATCTTACTTCTGCCGATCTCAGTATAGGGAGAGGTTGCTGCTGATTCTGTAGGGAGAGCGTTAGGCAGGGAAGAAGACCAAAAAACTGCTTCTGCTGCTAGAGATTTGGCCTGCACAACACACCAGTCACTGTGTGTGCAGTGCAAGGGGAGGCTATATAGCGGTGTATCAGTGGTGTTGGTTGTTGGGCTGCCTTCTAAGGCTTCCTGACAGGCTGGCATTGCTGTTTACCCACTGCTCCGCAAACTGCTTTTTTAAAAGCAATCCAATCTCCCTTATCCTCTAGTCACTTTGGTCACAGCTGTGCCATCGAGCCTGTCACATAGCGCTCAGATATTCATTGGGCCTCAAACTGCTTTTTTAAAAGCAATCCCAATTTTTTTTTTTTGTCCTGCTGAGAAGAAAAAAAAACTGCTTCTGCTGCTGATAGCAATTTGGCCTGCACAACACACCAGTCACTGTGTGTGCAGTGCAAGGGGAGGCTATATTGTGGTGTATCAGTGGTGTTGGTTGTTGGGCTGCCTTTTAAGGCTTCCTGACAGGCTGGCATTGCTGTTTACCCACTGCTCCGCAAACTGCTTTTTTAAAAGCAATCCAATCTCCCTTATCCTCTAGTCACTTAGGTCACAGCTGTGCCATCGAGCCTGTCACATAGCGCTCAGATATCAGTGGGCCTCACACAATCCAAAAGTGTCCAGTGTCCAAAAGTGTGTGCAGAGATTCAAAATCTCACTTATCCTCTAGTCACTTAGGTCACAGCTGTGCCATCGAGCCTGTCACATAGCGCTCAGATATTCATTGGGCCTCACACAATCCAAAAGTGTCCAGTGTCCAAAAGTGTGTGCAGAGATTCAAAATCTCACTTATCCTCTAGTCACTTAGGTCACAGCTGTGCCATCGAGCCTGTCACATAGCGCTCAGATATTCATTGGGCCTCACACAATCCAAAAGTGTCCAGTGTCCAAAAGTGTGTGCAGAGATTCAAAATCTCACTTATCCTCTAGTCACTTAGGTCACAGCTGTGCCATCGAGCCTGTCACATAGCACTCAGATATTCATTGGGCCTCACACAATCCAAAAGTGTCCAGTGTCCAAAAGTGTGTGCAGAGATTCAAAATCTCACTTATCCTCTAGTCACTTAGGTCACAGCTGTGCCATCAAGCCTGTCACATAGCGCTCAGATATTCATTGGGCCTCACACAATCCAAAAGTGTCCAGTGTCCAAAAGTGTGTGCAGAGATTCAAAATCTCACTTATCCTCTAGTCACTTAGGTCACAGCTGTGCCATCGAGCCTGTCACATAGCGCTCAGATATTCATTGGGCCTCACACAATCCAAAAGTGTCCAGTGTCCAAAAGTGTGTGCAGAGATTCAAAATCTCACTTATCCTCTAGTCACTTAGGTCACAGCTGTGCCATCGAGCCTGTCACAGCGCTCAGATATTCATTGGGCCTCACACAATCCAAAAGTGTCCAGTGTCCAAAAGTGTGTGCAGAGATTCAAAATCTCACTTATCCTCTAGTCACTTAGGTCACAGCTGTGCCATCAAGCCTGTCACATAGCGCTCAGATATTCATTGGGCCTCACACAATCCAAAAGTGTCCAGTGTCCAAAAGTGTGCAGATATTCAAAATCTCACTTATCCTCTAGTCACTTAGGTCACAGCTGTGCCATTGAGCCTGTCACATAGCGCTCAGATATTCATTGGGCCTCACACAATCCAAAAGTGTCCAGTGTCCAAAAGTGTGTGCAGAGATTCAAAATCTCACTTATCCTCTAGTCACTTAGGTCACAGCTGTGCCATCAAGCCTGTCACATAGCGCTCAGATATTCATTGGGCCTCACACAATCCAAAAGTGTCCAGTGTCCAAAAGTGTGTGCAGAGATTCAAAATCTCACTTATCCTCTAGTCACTTAGGTCACAGCTGTGCCATCGAGCCTGTCACATAGCGCTCAGATATTCATTGGGCCTCACACAATCCAAAAGTGTCCAGTGTCCAAAAGTGTGTGCAGAGATTCAAAATCTCACTTATCCTCTAGTCACTTAGGTCACAGCTGTGCCATCAAGCCTGTCACATAGAGCTCAGATATTCATTGGGCCTCACACAATCCAAAAGTGTCCAGTGTCCAAAAGTGTGTGCAGAGATTCAAAATCTCACTTATCCTCTAGTCACTTAGGTCACAGCTGTGCCATCGAGCCTGTCACATAGCGCTCAGATATTCATTGGGCCTCACACAATCCAAAAGTGTCCAGTGTCCAAAAGTGTGTGCAGAGATTCAAAATCTCACTTATCCTCTTGTCACTTAGGTCACAGCTGTGCCATCAAGCCTGTCACATAGCGCTCAGATATTCATTGGGCCTCACACAATCCAAAAGTGTCCAGTGTCCAAAAGTGTGTGCAGAGATTCAAAATCTCACTTATCCTCTAGTCACTTAGGTCACAGCTGTGCCATCAAGCCTGTCACATAGCGCTCAGATATTCATTGGGCCTCACACAATCCAAAAGTGTCCAGTGTCCAAAAATGTGTGCAGAGATTCAAAATCTCACTTATCCTCTAGTCACTTAGGTCACAGCTGTGCCATCGAGCCTGTCACATAGCGCTCAGATATTCATTGGGCCTCACACAATCCAAAAGTGTCCAGTGTCCAAAAGTGTGTGCAGAGATTCAAAATCTCACTTATCCTCTAGTCACTTAGGTCACAGCTGTGCCATCAAGCCTGTCACATAGCGCTCAGATATTCATTGGGCCTCACACAATCCAAAAGTGTCCAGTGTCCAAAAGTGTGTGCAGAGATTCAAAATCTCACTTATCCTCTAGTCACTTAGGTCACAGCTGTGCCATCAAGCCTGTCACATAGCGCTCAGATATCAGTGGGCCTCACACAATCCAAAAGTGTCCAGTGTCCAAAAGTGTGTGCAGAGATTCAAAATCTCACTTATCCTCTAGTCACTTAGGTCACAGCTGTGCCATCGAGCCTGTCACATAGCGCTCAGATATTCATTGGGCCTCACACAATCCAAAAGTGTCCAGTGTCCAAAAGTGTGTGCAGAAATTCAAAATCTCCCCTGTCCTATAGACACCTTGTACCTTGTTTTACATACTATATAGTTTGTTGGATTTTGTCTACATTTCTACCAAAAACGAGGAAGGCTGGTGGAAGAGGCCGTGGAATTGGGCGGGGGTTGGCAGCTGGTAATGATGGTGTTGGTGGTGGATCTGATGGTAGTGGCAAGAGCAAAATAGGACCGAATGCAGGAGGTGTTGAGCCTGCGTCATCGTCTGGCTACATAAGGCCTCGAACGCTTAGTTTTCTAGGAGTTGGCAAACCGCTTTTAAAGCCAGAGCATCAGGAAAAAGTTTTGTCTTACATTGCTGACTCAGCCTCCAGCTCTATCGCCTCCTCTTCTTCAGTTGTAAAACGTAAAAGCACTGAGTCGTCATTGGAGGCTCATGTTCATGAACCACACCTTTCCTTGTGTCCTTCACCCCAACCAAGATTGAAGGATGACGCAGGCCATACTACTGATTACTCCATGGAGCTGTTTTCACATACCATGCCTGGATTATCAAGTGAAATGGTGAATTACCCAGGCCAAGATGAATCTGACATGGAGTGCACTGATGCACAGCCGCTGATGGATGATTCTGCTGGTACATTCACTCAGAGCACTACATTGTCCTCGCAGTGTACAGAGCCAGATTCTGACCCTGATGAGACTCAGGTGCCCCTTCCCGCACACTATACCACCATACACGGTGACACAGAGGAAGGTGCACATGACATAGAAGAGGAGGTGATGGATGACCCAGTTGTTGACCCAGATTGGCATCCATTGGGGGAAGAGGGTGCTGCTTCCAATAGCTCAGATGAGGAGCATCCACAGCAGACATCGACATCGCAACAGCTGTTATCTGGCAGGCCCGGAGCACTCCAAAGACAGGTTCCAAACATCAAAAGAGTTGCTGGACAGCTTGTCCAGAGGGTCAAAAGATCACAGCGTGCTAGGCCGCAAAATGTCTGCCAAAGTAGGAAGAGTGCAGTGTGGCACTTTTTTGAACAAAATCCTCATGATCAGGCCAAGGTTATCTGTAAGAAGTGCGCAAAGACCTTTAGCCGAGGGAAAAATCTGAAAAATTTGAATACCAGTTGCATGCTTAGACATTTAACCAGCATGCACTTGCAAGCGTGGACACAACACCAAACCTCAAGTGCCGCATGTGCAACTGATCACAACGAAGGTAGTCATCAACGCTACATTGTTTCCCCCACTGTAAGCCCACCGGTTAGCACAGCAGCAAATGTTGAGGTGTCGTTGCAAGGCCACAGCAGTCAGGGAATCCCACTGTTATATCAACGAAAGACTGATTCTAGGCCATCAGAAAGAACACCAACTCCATCACCATCATCAACCCTCTCTCAGTCCGCCCTGTCCACCGCTACTTCCACCATATGCAGCTCTCAAGTCCAGCTCACCCTCCCAGACACTATGAGTAGGTCAAGAAAGTACTCAGTCTCTCATCCGCGTACACTGGGTTTGAATGCCCACATTGCAAAACTAATCTCGTTTGAGATGATGCCCTTTCGGTTGGTGGAAAGCACAGCTTTCCGCGAACTCATGGCCTATGCAGTACCACGCTATGACCTACCCAGTCGCCACTTCTTCTCTCGCAAAGCCATCCCAGCCCTCCACCATCATGTGAAAGACCGCATTGTCCATGCACTCAAGCAGTCAGTGAGCGGAAAGGTGCACCTCACAACTGATGCATGGTCCAGTCGGCATGGCCAGGGCCGTTACGTGTCCATCACTGCGCACTGGGTTAATGTGGTGGATGCAGGGTCCACAGGGGACAGCGGTGGTGGGACAGTGCTGCCTAGCCCACGGTATAAGAAACAGTTGGCTGTAGGCGTTCCACCCTCCTCCTCCTCCTCCTCCTCCAGAAGCGAAAGCTCGTCCACAGAGCGCAGTCGTACGAGCACTCCTATCTGCAGCTGCCACTGTTGCACACGATGTGTCCCCCTATCGAGCAGCTAGTGGAAAGCGTCAGCAGGCTGTGTTGCAGATGATGTGTTTGGGCGACAGACATACCGCCGAGGTGCTGACCGAGTACTTGAAGCGACAAACTGAGTCATGGCTGGGCAGTGTACATCTTGAGGCAGGCAAGGTAGTTAGTGATAACGGCCGTAATTTTGTGGCAGCCATAGCCCTTTCAAAACTCAGCCACATACCTTGCTTGGCTCACACCTTGAACCTGGTGGTGCAGTGCTTCCTCAAAAATTATCCGGAGTTAACAGCCCTGCTCCAGAAGGTGCGAAGACTGTGCGCGCACATCCGCCGGTCGCCTGTACACTCCGTTCGTATGCAGAAGCTGCAGCGATTGCTCCACCTTCCCAACCACCGCCTCATTATCGACATTGCAACAAGGTGGAACTCCACCCTGCACATGGTGGAGCGGCTGTGCGAGCAGAGGCAGGCCATAATGCATTTGTGGGAGGATACACGGCCAGGCACTTTGAGAGCAGACATGGAGTTGACAGGTGTGCAGTGGTCGAAGCTGAAAGACCTCTGTAAAGTCCTTCAATGTTTTGAGGAATGCACACGGCTGGTAAGCGCAGACGACGCCATCCTAAGCATGAGCATCCCACTTATGCGTCTGCTCATGCAAACTTTGACGCACCTTAAGGAGCAGGCGTCTGCAGCCAATGTTGATGAGGAGGAAGAGGAGGAGGGAATCCTTGATGACATTCAGCCATTGTCTGCTCAGGGACCTCTCCTGGACGAGGTGGAGGAAGAAGAGGAGGAGGAGGAGGATGATGGGGATGATTACTTAGGGGAGGAGGATGCATCTCGTGGGGCAAGTGAAAATGTTGGCGTGGCAAGGTCTGGTACAGGGTTTGTGCGTGACTGGAGGGATGTGGATTTGCCAGAAAGTGCTCCTCCAACCAGCACTTGCAGTGCATCATTGACACCGGGAACATTGGCCCACATGTCAGATTATGCCTTGCAGATCCTAAAAAGGGACCCCCGCATTGCCAAAATGATGAACGATGACGACTACTGGTTGGCCAGCATCCTGGATCCACGCTATAAAGGCAAATTACAAAACATCATGCCACAGGAGAACCTTGACCTAATATTGGCTAATAAACAAGCAACTCTGGTAAATCGGTTGCTTGAGGCATTCCCAGCACACAGCAGCGGTGATGGTTCTCACACGAGCCGTACGGGCCGGGGGCAGCTTGGCAGAGGTGTTCATGGTGCACACAGCAGAAGTGGCGTTGGAGACGGGTTTCATGACAATGTTGTGGACTGATTTTTCAAATACCGCTCACACAACTGGTAATACTGCATCGATGGAAAGTGACAGGAGACAGCAGTTGTCAACCATGGTTACAAACTACTTTTCCTCCCATATCGATGTTCTCCCACACAGGTCATTCCCCTTTGACTATTGGGCCGCTAAACTGGACACCTGGCCTGAATTGGCACAATATGCCTTACAGGGGCTCGCTTGCCCAGCTGCAAGTGTGCTATCGGAAAGAGTCTTCAGTGCAGCTGGATCAATCCTGACAGAAAAAAGGACCCGTCTGTCAACCCAAAATGTGGATGATCTAACCTTCATTAAAATGAACCATGCATGGGTTTCCAAGGATTTTGTCCCACCTTCCCCTGATGACACATAGGGTGACAGAAAAATGGCTTGCTTTGGTCCACCTCTTCCTGGGACTTGACCTATTTCGCCTTTTGCATCAGCTGAATGTCCAACATCAACATATGCCACTTTCTAAAACTCCCTAACTGTGCTGCCTCCCCCCCATGGCCGGGGTCACCACCTAGCGCACGACACCGTGCGAGTGCCGTTGCCCTGGACAGGTGGGTAGGCCGACTCTTGGGCGCGGGCACTGGCACAGGGTCCCTCATAGTGCAATCAAGTGTCTCTGACGGTGGTGGTGCACATCCGCCGTCAGACACACCGCTGTACTATGAGGGGCCCAGTGCCAGTACCGACGCCCACGAGTGGGCCCCCCTTGCTTGGGCAGGGCCCCAGCATTTGCAATCTTTACCTCTCCCTGCTCCTCCGCTGTGTAATCTGGGCCGTCAAATCCATACTGTGCCTGACACCATCTGAGCCTGCCTCCTGAGACATATATTTTGAATGTGTACGCTATCCATACATGTTATCCGGGGATACGGTACCCTTTCTAACCTTTGTGCAATCACGTGCAATCCATACTGGGCCTAACACCGTCTGAGCCTGCCTCCTGAGACATATATTTTGAATGTGTACGCTATCCATACATGTTATCCGGGGATACGGTACCCTTTCTAACCTTTGTGCAATCACGTGCAATCCATACTGGGCCTAACACCGTCTGAGCCTGCCTCCTGAGACATATATTTTGAATGTGTACGCTATCCATACATGTTATCCGGGTTTACGGTACCCTTTCTAACCTTTGTGCAATCACGTGCAATCCATACTGGGCCTAACACCGTCTGAGCCTGCCTCCTGAGACATATATTTTGAATGTGTACGCTATCCATACATGTTATCTGGGGATACGGTACCCTTTCTAACCTTTGTGCAATCACGTGTAATCCATACTGGGCGTGAGAACGGCTGGCGAGCTGTTAAGCAAGCTACAGCACCTGTGGTTTGCACACGTAAGTTTTTCATTTTTTCAGGAATGACGGTTAGGCCTAATTCCGGAACTGCAGTTGACCTGCACTTACTGGGAAATCATTGTTCGCGGGTAATAATTGTAATCAGTGATCCCCATCACTAACGTTGTTCAGCGGGTTATCTGCACCTGTAAGCTACAAACGCTGGCCCTTTCAGTGTAGTGCACATGCAGCCACGGACATGTAAGGGCATGACACACCAGTTATTGGCCAATCTCATGTGCCACAGCCTCACGTGTCCCTCTAGTAAGCCGGACTCGGACCGCGGGGCATGACGGAGTCTCGTTCGTTAACGGAATTAAGCTTGCAATGTGTGCATCTGTTCTGTAGCTGGCATGGTTGAGGTTGCCCATGTTGAGTCAAATTACGCCGTAGGCTCCACTCCTGGTGGTGCCCTTCTGGACATTCCTTTAAGGTTCAGCTTTGCAACCATACTGCCCACGTAAAACAAACACTTTGCCTTCATGAACGCTGTTTGGAGGGTCATGACTCGTGGGAATAACGCCGCCCAATCAGTTAACCTGCTAGAGAGATCGTTCGTTGCTCCCAAGCATGACATCACACTCCCTAGGAGGAAGGTAATGCCACTGTGGCGATCGTACTCCTGGGGGCGACACAAGTGCACTGATGCCCAGCCACTGCTCGATGAATCTGCTGGTACATTGACCCAGACCACTACATTCCCCTCGCACGCTACATGGCCTGAATCTGACCCTGATGAAACTCAGGTTACCCTTCCCATATACAGTTCCATCTTACACGGTGACAAAGAGGAAGCTGCAGATGAAAGTGCAGGTTCAGCCCACCCGCCATCAGACACACCACCATACTATCAGGGGCCCTGTGCCAGTGCCGTCGCCAATGAGTGGGCCCCCCCTGCTTGCCCAGGATCACAGCACTTGCAAGGTTGAAATACTGTGCAGTGAGATGGAAGATGGGGACGACGAGGAGTCCAGACTAGTACAGGGATTCCCTAGCGAGGAGACTTATTTGATTGTTTTCAATGTTGGGACAGCAATTTTTGGGGAGCACTATGGAGAATGATAGATGGGGCCCACCATACACTGGAACATTCCAAAGGTGGACATCAGACACTGGAGCAGCATTTACAGGGCCCATTATACACTAGAGCATTAGAAATGGGGCCCATTATGTTTGGAGCATTATTTGGGCCCATAAGACAGTGGAGCTTCATCCATGGGGACCAACATATACTGTAGCATTATGTGGAGCTCATCATATACTGTTTCAAACATTATATGGGACCAATGATTCTGTATGGAGAAATAGATGGGCCTCGTCATGAGCTGTAAAAAGTGAAGTATTTTTCATTGTACTATACCGCTATTTCTCTGCCGTATCGGAGCATGATGAGTTGTGGTATGTGTTAAAGGGGCGCTCTTTCGCCCAGGGCACATGAAAACCTGGAGCCAGCCCCCCCCCCACAACTTTAGCCAAATAACCCCCATTTTTCAGTGCGTAACTTGTATTATGAAGTTAATTAAGGTTGACAAGCTTAAGTAAGAAGAATTGATGCTTTTGGCATTCAAATGGGGACTGTAGGTGTGTTTCCTGTCCTCCTCTCACTGCCGACTTTTATTCCCCATTGACTTACATTGGGTTTCGTGTTTCGGGACGACCCCGACTTTTCCCTATAATCGGACGATCTTGCTCGACCCGACTTTTGGAAAAGTCGGGTTTCACGAAACGAAACGCGACCCTAAAAAACCAAAAGTCGCTCAACTCTGCTCTGGACATTATTGTGCTACTTGGGTTTTCTGTGTCAGGATGACACCTCATTGTGAGCTGATCCCAGATAATTATTTATTGGGCATTCTTGTTCCTACACTTTACCCTCGTGCAGACCTGAGACTTCTCACAGCTGAGCATTTTCTCGAATCGCATGACAGTAGCATACGTCCATGGTGGCAGACAACTGGCCTCCTATTAGAATCACGGTGGAAGGTGGAATTGCTTCGCCTACTTCTCTACACATTTATAAGGGGTTCCTACCGCTGCCACTGGGGGGCTCTCATTGTGCATACCATGGCTTTGTGGTCTGTATTAGCTGTACACATCATATGCTCAGAGCTCCCCCTAGTGGTGGCTGGTGGCAGGAGGGATGTAATAATTTACTAACACAAGCCTCATATTTATGAAGCCCCCGAGACACTTACTCTACAACTATGTCACTCCGAGTTCCAACTATTAAAAAATGGGACAGAAAAACAAGCCAGGTCCAACAATGTGACAGTAACAGACATTAATCGGGGGCAGGACGACTTCTGAATCATTCTACAGGGCGTATAATTTCTGTACACCCCCATGGTAGCATTGGAACAAGCTATCAGGACACAAAGGAAATCTGTACTGTTGACTTGTATAGTATACAGAATGTGATGGAATAAGCCACTGCAGACTGAAGATCTACATCATTTTTGTGTCTTTTTTCCCTTTTGTTTTTCTTTCCTGTTTCCCATCATGCGTTTATTTTCTGTGCTATCCTTTTTTCTTATGTGTGTCCTCTCTCTTTCTTTTCTGTGCTCTCCTTTTTTCTTATGTGTGTCCTCACTCTTTATTTTCTCTGCTCTCCTTTTTTCTTATGTGTGTCCTCACTCTTTCTTTTCTGGGCTCTCCTTTTTTCTTATGTGTGTCCTCACTCTTTATTTTCTGTGCACTCCTTTTTTCTTATGTGTGTCCTCACTCTTTCTTTTCTGTGCTCTCCTTTTTTCTTGTGTGTCCTCACTCTTTATTTTCTATGCTCTCCTTTTTTCTTGTGTGTGCTCACTCTTTCTTTTCTGTGCTCCCCTTTGTTCTTATGTGTGTCCTCACTCTTTCTTTTCTGGGCTCTCCTTTTTTCTTATGTGTGTCCTCACTCTTTATTTTCTGTGCACTCCTTTTTTCTTATGTGTGTCCTCACTCTTTCTTTTCTGTGCTCTCCTTTTTTCTTGTGTGTCCTCACTCTTTATTTTCTATGCTCTCCTTTTTTCTTGTGTGTGCTCACTCTTTCTTTTCTGTGCTCCCCTTTGTTCTTATGTGTGTCCTCACTCTTTCTTTTCTGGGCTCTCCTTTTTTTCTTATGTGTGTCCTCACTCTTTATTTTCTGTGCTCTCCTTTTTTCTTATGTGTGTCCTCACTCTTTATTTTCTTTATTTTATATCTGAAACTGAACCTGTCAAAGACTGAACTCCTTGTGTTTCCTCCCGCTACTAATGTACCTATACCCGACATTGCCATTTCCGTCTGTGGTTCCACTATTACTCCCCAGCAACATGCCCGCTGTCTTGGGGTCATACTTGATTCCGAGCTTTCCTTTGCCCCCCACATTCGATCACTGGCTCGCTCTTGTCATCTGCACCTCAAAAACATTTCTAGAATTCGACCTTTTCTTACTTTTGACTCTGCAAAAACTCTTACTGTTTCTCTTATTCATTCTCGTCTCGACTATTGTAACTCTCTTCTAATCGGTCTCCCTCTTACCTAACTCTCCCCTCTCCAATCTGTCTTGAATGCTGCAGCCAGGATCATATTCCTCACCAATCGTTACACCGATGCCTCTACCTTGTGTCATTACACTGGCTACCCATCCACTCCAGAATTCAGTATAAACTTATTACCCTCACCCACAAAGCCCTCCATGGCTCAGCACCACCCTACATCTCCTCCCTTGTTTCAGTATACCACCCTACCCGCGTCCTCCGTTCTGCTGATGACCTGAGGTTAGTATCCTCAATAGTCAGAACCTCCCACTCCCGTCTCCAAGACTTTACACGTGCCGCGCCAATTCTTTGGAATGCACTTCCCAGGTCAATACGATTAGTCCCCAATCCCCACAATTTTAAGCGTGTCCTGAAAACGCATTTATTCAGACTGGCCTATCGCCTCAACACATTAACCTAACCTATCCCTGTGTGGCAGAGCCAAAAGTTTTACCATAACCAGGTTCCCAGCATCATGTTCCCACATGCTTTATGCATCCATTATCCCTCTGTGTCTGTACTGTTACACACCTAACATTATGGCTGGTCCATACAATCAGGGCAACTGTTACCACCCACCTTTCGTGTCCACCTCTTTCCTCATAGACTGTAAGCTTGCGAGCAGGGCCCTCACTCCTCTTGGTATTTGTTATAATCTACTGTATGTGATTATTGTTATGCTGTAATGTCTATTGTCTGTACAAATCCCCTCCGAAATGTAAAGTGCTGCGGAATATGTCGGCGCTATAAAAATAAAATTTATTATTATTATTATTATTATTATTATTCTGTGCTCCCCTTTTTTCTTATGTGTGTCCTCACTCTTTATTTTCTGTGCTCTCCTTTATTCTTATGTGTGTCCTCACTATTTATTTTCTGTGCTCTCCTTTTTTCTTATGTGTGTCCTCACTCTATTTTCTCTGCTCTCCTTTTTTCTTATGTGTGTCCTCACTCTTTCTTTTCTGTGCTCTCCTTTTTTCTTATGTGTGCCCTCACTCTTTATTTTCTGTGCTCTCCTTTTTTCTCATGTGTGTCCTCACTCTTTATTTTCTGTGCTCTCCTTTTTTCTTATGTGTGTCCTCACTCTTTATTTTCTGTGCTCTCCTTTTTTCTTATGTGTGTCCTCACTCTTTATTTTCTGTGCTCTCCTTTTTTCTTGTGTGTCCTCACTCTTTATTTTCTCTGCTCTCCTTTTTTCTTATGTGTGTCCTCACTCTTTATTTTCTGTGCTTCCCTTTTTTCTTATGTGTGTCCTCACTCTTTATTTTCTGTGCTCTCCTTTATTCTTATGTGTGTCCTCACTTTTTATTTTCTGTGCTCTCCTTTTTTCTTATTTGTGTACTCACTCTTTATTTTCTCTGCTCTCCTTTTTTCTTATGTGTGTCCTCACTCTTTATTTTCTGTGCACTCCTTTTTTCTTGTGTGTCCTCACTCTTTATTTTCTCTGCTCTCCTTTTTTCTTATGTGTGTCCTCACTCTTTATTTTCTGTGCTCCCCTTTTTTCTTATGTGTGTCCTCACTCTTTATTTTCTGTGCTCTCCTTTATTCTTATGTGTGTCCTCACTCTTTATTTTCTCTGCTCTCCTTTTTTCTTATGTGTGTCCTCACTCTTTATTTTCTCTGCTCTCCTTTTTTCTTGTGTGTCCTCACTCTTTATTTTCTCTGCTCTCCTTTTTTCTTATGTGTGTCCTCACTCTTTCTTTTCTGTGCTCTCCTTTTTTCTTGTGTGTCCTCACTCTTTATTTTCTATGCTCTCCTTTTTTCTTGTGTGTCCTCACTCTTTATTTTCTGTGCACTCCTTTTTTCTTATGTGTGTCCTCACTCTTTCTTTTGTGGGCTCTCCTTTTTTCTTATGTGTGTCCTCACACTTTATTTTCTGTGCACTCCTTTCTTCTTATGTGTGTCCTCACTCTTTATTTTCTGTGCACTCCTTTTTTCTTATGTGTGTCCTCACTCTTTATTTTCTCTGCTCTCCTTTTTTCTCATGTGTGTCCTCACTCTTTATTTTCTGTGCTCTCCTTTTTTCTTGTGTGTCCTCACTCTTTATTTTCTATGCTCTCCTTTTTTCTTGTGTGTCCTCACTCTTTATTTTCTGTGCACTCCTTTTTTCTTATGTGTGTCCTCACTCTTTCTTTTGTGGGCTCTCCTTTTTTCTTATGTGTGTCCTCACTCTTTATTTTCTGTGCACTCCTTTTTTCTTATGTGTGTCCTCACTCTTTATTTTCTGTGCACTCCTTTTTTCTTATGTGTGTCCTCACTCTTTATTTTCTGTGCACTCCTTTTTTCTTATGTGTGTCCTCACTCTTTCTTTTCTGGGCTCTCCTTTTTTCTTATGTGTGTCCTCTTTATTTTCTCTGCTCTCCTTTTTTCTTATGTGTGTCCTCACTCTTTCTTTTGTGGGCTCTCCTTTTTTCTTATGTGTGTCCTCACTCTTTATTTTCTGTGCACTCCTTTTTTCTTATGTGTGTCCTCACTCTTTATTTTCTGTGCACTCCTTTTTTCTTATGTGTGTCCTCACTCTTTATTTTCTGTGCACTCCTTTTTTCTTATGTGTGTCCTCACTCTTTCTTTTCTGTGCTCTCCTTTTTTCTTATGTGTGTCCTCACTCTTTCTTTTCTGGGCTCTCCTTTTTTCTTGTGTGTCCTCACTCTTTCTTTTCTATGTTCTCCTTTTTCTTATGTGTGTCCTCACTCTTTCTTTTCTGGGCTCTCCTTTTTTCTTGTGTGTCCTCACTCTTTCTTTTCTGTGCTCTCCTTTTTTCTTGTGTGTCCTCACTCCTTATTTTCTCTGCTCTCCATTTTTCTTATGTGTGTCCTCACTCTTTATTTTCTGTGCTCTCCTTTTTTCTTATGTGTGTCCTCACTCTTTATTTTCTCTGCTCTCCTTTTTTCTTATGTGTGTCCTCGCTCTTTATTTTCTGTGCTCTCCTTTTTTCTTGTGTGTCCTCACTCTTTATTTTCTGTGCGCTCCTTTTTTCTTATGTGTGTCCTCACTCTTTATTTTCTGTGCTCTCCTTTTTTCTTGTGTGTGTCCTCACTCTTTATTTTCTATGCTCTCCTTTTTTCTTATGTGTGTCCTTGCTCTTTATTTTCTGTGCTCTCCTTTTTTCTTATGTGTGTCCTCGCTCTTTATTTTCTGTGCTCTCCTTTTTTCTTGTGTGTCCTCACTCTTTATTTTCTCTGCTCTCCTTTTTTCTTATGTGTGTCCTCGCTCTTTATTTTCTGTGCTCTCCTTTTTTCTTGTGTGTCCTCACTCTTTCTTTTCTGTGCGCTCCTTTTTTATTATGTGTGTCCTCACTCTTTATTTTCTATGCTCTCCTTTTTTCTTATGTGTGTCCTCGCTCTTTATTTTCTGTGCTCTCCTTTTTTCTTGTGTGTCCTCACTCTTTATTTTCTCTGCTCTCCTTTTTTCTTGTGTGTGTCCTCGCTCTTTATTTTCTGTGCTCTCCTTTTTTCTTGTGTGTCCTCACTCTTTCTTTTCTGTGCTCTCCTTTTTTCTTATGTGTGCCCTCACTCTTTATTTTCTCTGCTCTCCTTTTTTCTTATGTGTGTCCTCGCTCTTTATTTTCTGTGCTCTCCTTTTTTCTTGTGTGTGTCCTCACTCTTTATTTTCTCTGCTCTCCTTTTTTCTTGTGTATCCTCACTCTTTATTTTCTATGCTCTCCTTTTTTCTTATGTGTGTCCTCACTCTTTATTTTCTGTGCTCTCCTTTTTTCTTGTGTGTCCTCACTCTTTATTTTCTATGCTCTCCTTTTTTCTTATGTGTGTCCTCACTCTTTCTTTTCTGGGCTCTCCTTTTTTCTTATGTGTGTCCTCGCTCTTTATTTTCTGTGCTCTCCTTTTTTCTTGTGTGTCCTCACTCTTTATTTTCTCTGCTCTCCTTTTTTCTTGTGTATCCTCACTCTTTATTTTCTATGCTCTCCTTTTTTCTTATGTGTGTCCTCACTCTTTATTTTCTGTGCTCTCCTTTTTTCTTGTGTGTCCTCACTCTTTATTTTCTATGCTCTCCTTTTTTCTTGTGTGTGTCCTCACTCTTTATTTTCTCTGCTCTCCTTTTTTCTTATGTGTGTCCTCGCTCTTTATTTTCTGTGCTCTCCTTTTTTCTTGTGTGTCCTCACTCTTTATTTTCTGTGCGCTCCTTTTTTCTTATGTGTGTCCTCACTCTTTATTTTCTGTGCTCTCCTTTTTTCTTATGTGTGTCCTCGCTCTTTATTTTCTGTGCTCTCCTTTTTTCTTGTGTGTCCTCACTCTTTATTTTCTGTGCACTCCTTTTTTCTTATGTGTGTCCTCACTCTTTATTTTCTGTGCTCTCCTTTTTTCTTATGTGTGTCCTCACTCTTTATTTTCTGTGCTCTCCTTTTTTCTTGTGTGTCCTCACTCTTTATTTTCTCTGCTCTCCTTTTTTCTTATGTGTGTCCTCGCTCTTTATTTTCTGTGCTCTCCTTTTTTCTTGTGTGTCCTCACTCTTTATTTTCTGTGCGCTCCTTTTTTCTTATGTGTGTCCTCGCTCTTTATTTTCTGTGCTCTCCTTTTTTCTTGTGTGTCCTCACTCTTTATTTTCTCTGCTCTCCTTTTTTCTTATGTGTCCTCGCTCTTTATTTTCTGTGCTCTCCTTTTTTCTTGTGTGTCCTCACTCTTTATTTTCTGTGCGCTCCTTTTTTCTTATGTGTGTCCTCACTCTTTATTTTCTCTGCTCTCCTTTTTTCTTATGTGTGTCCTCGCTCTTTATTTTCTGTGCTCTCCTTTTTTCTTGTGTGTCCTCACTCTTTCTTTTCTGTGCGCTCCTTTTTTCTTATGTGTGTCCTCACTCTTTATTTTCTATGCTCTCCTTTTTTCTTATGTGTGTCCTCGCTCTTTATTTTCTGTGCTCTCCTTTTTTCTTATGTGTGTCCTCGCTCTTTATTTTCTGTGCTCTCCTTTTTTCTTGTGTGTCCTCACTCTTTATTTTCTCTGCTCTCCTTTTTTCTTATGTGTGTCCTCGCTCTTTATTTTCTGTGCTCTCCTTTTTTCTTGTGTGTCCTCACTCTTTCTTTTCTGTGCTCTCCTATTTTCTTGTGTGCCCTCACTCTTTATTTTCTCTGCTCTCCTTTTTTCTTATGTGTGTCCTCGCTCTTTATTTTCTGTGCTCTCCTTTTTTCTTGTGTGTGTCCTCACTCTTTATTTTCTCTGCTCTCCTTTTTTCTTGTGTGTCCTCACTCTTTATTTTCTATGCTCTCCTTTTTTCTTATGTGTGTCCTCACTCTTTATTTTCTGTGCTCTCCTTTTTTCTTGTGTGTCCTCACTCTTTATTTTCTGTGCTCTCCTTTTTTCTTATGTGTGTCCTCACTCTTTCTTTTCTGGGCTCTCCTTTTTTCTTATGTGTGTCCTCGCTCTTTATTTTCTGTGCTCTCCTTTTTTCTTGTGTGTCCTCACTCTTTATTTTCTGTGCTCTCCTTTTTTCTTATGTGTGTCCTCGTTCTTTATTTTCTGTGCTCTCCTTTTTTCTTGTGTGTCCTCACTCTTTATTTTCTCTGCTCTCCTTTTTTCTTATGTGTGTCCTCGCTCTTTATTTTCTGTGCTCTCCTTTTTTCTTGTGTGTCCTCACTCTTTATTTTCTGTGCGCTCCTTTTTTCTTATGTGTGTCCTCACTCTTTATTTTCTGTGCTCTCCTTTTTTCTTGTGTGTGTCCTCACTCTTTATTTTCTATGCTCTCCTTTTTTCTTATGTGTGTCCTTGCTCTTTATTTTCTGTGCTCTCCTTTTTTCTTATGTGTGTCCTCGCTCTTTATTTTCTGTGCTCTCCTTTTTTCTTGTGTGTCCTCACTCTTTATTTTCTCTGCTCTCCTTTTTTCTTGTGTGTCCTCACTCTTTATTTTCTCTGCTCTCCTTTTTTCTTATGTGTGTCCTCGCTCTTTATTTTCTGTGCTCTCCTTTTTTCTTGTGTGTCCTCACTCTTTCTTTTCTGTGCTCTCCTTTTTTCTTATGTGTGCCCTCACTCTTTATTTTCTCTGCTCTCCTTTTTTCTTATGTGTGTCCTCGCTCTTTATTTTCTGTGCTCTCCTTTTTTCTTATGTGTGTCCTCACTCTTTATTTTCTGTGCTCTCCTTTTTTCTTGTGTGTCCTCACTCTTTATTTTCTATGCTCTCTTTTTTCTTATGTGTGTCCTCACTCTTTCTTTTCTGGGCTCTCCTTTATTCTTATGTGTGTCCTCGCTCTTTATTTTCTGTGCTCTCCTTTTTTCTTGTGTGTCCTCACTCTTTATTTTCTCTGCTCTCCTTTTTTCTTATGTGTGCCCTCACTCTTTATTTTCTCTGCTCTCCTTTTTTCTTGTGTGTCCTCACTCTTTCTTTTCTGTGCTCTCCTTTTTTCTTATTTTTTCTTATGTGTGCCCTCACTCTTTATTTTCTCTGCTCTCCTTTTTTCTTATGTGTGTCCTCGCTCTTTATTTTCTGTGCTCTCCTTTTTTCTTGTGTGTCCTCACTCTTTCTTTTCTGTGCGCTCCTTTTTTCTTATGTGTGTCCTCACTCTTTATTTTCTATGCTCTCCTTTTTTCTTATGTGTGTCCTCGCTCTTTATTTTCTGTGCTCTCCTTTTTTCTTATGTGTGTCCTCGCTCTTTATTTTCTGTGCTCTCCTTTTTTCTTGTGTGTCCTCACTCTTTATTTTCTCTGCTCTCCTTTTTTCTTATGTGTGTCCTCGCTCTTTATTTTCTGTGCTCTCCTTTTTTCTTGTGTGTCCTCACTCTTTCTTTTCTGTGCTCTCCTTTTTTCTTATGTGTGCCCTCACTCTTTATTTTCTCTGCTCTCCTTTTTTCTTATGTGTGTCCTCGCTCTTTATTTTCTGTGCTCTCCTTTTTTCTTGTGTGTGTCCTCACTCTTTATTTTCTCTGCTCTCCTTTTTTCTTGTGTATCCTCACTCTTTATTTTCTATGCTCTCCTTTTTTCTTATGTGTGTCCTCACTCTTTATTTTCTGTGCTCTCCTTTTTTCTTGTGTGTCCTCACTCTTTATTTTCTATGCTCTCCTTTTTTCTTATGTGTGTCCTCACTCTTTCTTTTCTGGGCTCTCCTTTTTTCTTATGTGTGTCCTCGCTCTTTATTTTCTGTGCTCTCCTTTTTTCTTGTGTGTGTCCTCACTCTTTATTTTCTCTGCTCTCCTTTTTTCTTGTGTGTCCTCACTCTTTATTTTCTATGCTCTCCTTTTTTCTTGTGTGTCCTCACTCTTTATTTTCTATGCTCTCCTTTTTTCTTATGTGTCCTCACTCTTTATTTTCTGTGCTCTCCTTTTTTCTTGTGTGTCCTCACTCTTTATTTTCTATGCTCTCCTTTTTTCTTATGTGTGTCCTCACTCTTTCTTTTCTGGGCTCTCCTTTTTTCTTATGTGTGTCCTCGCTCTTTATTTTCTGTGCTCTCCTTTTTTCTTGTGTGTCCTCACTCTTTATTTTCTGTGCGCTCCTTTTTTCTTATGTGTGTCCTCGCTCTTTATTTTCTGTGCTCTCCTTTTTTCTTGTGTGTCCTCACTCTTTATTTTCTCTGCTCTCCTTTTTTCTTATGTGTGTCCTCGCTCTTTATTTTCTGTGCTCTCCTTTTTTCTTGTGTATCCTCACTTTATATTTTCTATGCTCTCCTTTTTTCTTGTGTGTCCTCACTCTTTATTTTCTGTGCGCTCCTTTTTTCTTATGTGTGTCCTCGCTCTTTATTTTCTGTGCGCTCCTTTTTTCTTATGTGTGTCCTCACTCTTTATTTTCTATGCTCTCCTTTTTTCTTATGTGTGTCCTCTCTCTTTATTTTCTGTGCTCTCCTTTTTTCTTGTGTGTCCTCACTCTTTATTTTCTCTGCTCTCCTTTTTTCTTATGTGTGTCCTCGCTCTTTATTTTCTCTGCTCTCCTTTTTTCTTGTGTATCCTCACTCTTTATTTTCTATGCTCTCCTTTTTTCTTATGTGTGTCCTCACTCTTTATTTTCTGTGCTCTCCTTTTTTCTTGTGTGTCCTCACTCTTTATTTTCTATGCTCTCCTTTTTTCTTATGTGTGTCCTCACTCTTTCTTTTCTGGGCTCTCCTTTTTTCTTATGTGTGTCCTCGCTCTTTATTTTCTGTGCTCTCCTTTTTTCTTGTGTGTCCTCACTCTTTATTTTCTCTGCTCTCCTTTTTTCTTATGTGTGTCCTCGCTCTTTATTTTCTGTGCTCTCCTTTTTTCTTGTGTGTCCTCACTCTTTCTTTTCTGTGCTCTCCTTTTTTCTTATGTGTGCCCTCACTCTTTATTTTCTCTGCTCTCCTTTTTTCTTATGTGTGTCCTCACTCTTTATTTTCTGTGCTCTCCTTTTTTCTTGTGTGTGTCCTCACTCTTTATTTTCTCTGCTCTCCTTTTTTCTTGTGTGTCCTCACTCTTTGTTTTCTATGCTCTCCTTTTTCTTGTGTGTCGTCACTCTTTATTTTCTATGCTCTCCTTTTTCTTGTGTGTCCTCACTCTTTATTTTCTATGCTCTCCTTTTTCTTGTGTGTCCTCACTCTTTATTTTCTATGCTCTCCTTTTTCTTGTGTGTCCTCACTCTTTTTCTCTGCTCTCCTTTTTTCTTGTGTGTCCCCTCACTCTTTATTTTCTGTGCTCTCCTTTTTTCTTGTGTGTGTCCTCACTCTTTATTTTCTCTGCTCTCCTTTTTTCTTGTGTGTCCTCACTCTTTATTTTCTATGCTCTCCTTTTTCTTATGTGTGTCCTCACTCTTTTTTTTCCGCGTTCTAGAAGTTACTAGAAGATAAACAGCCGTCAGATTGGTTATTAGACGCAGGATTCGGCCTGAAGTTCTTGAGCCGCCTGCGCTACTGTTAAGTATTTTTCACGAAAAGCCATCAATGAACAGAAGAGAAAAACAGAAATGTGACTATACGAAAAATAAAAGGCAAATGATAGATCGGGGCCAAAGAGACCACAGTCTGATCACCGAATCCGCCGATGTAACTCCTGAAGAAGAAGTCATAATGACATCGAAACGCATTGAGTGAATAAACCATCAATTCTTTCCTACAACCGTGTGGATCGTGATTTGTACAGCAGCGCGGGTGACATCCACAAATTTCTCCAGTTTGATACTTCGCTCTGATGTACACGACACACGCATGTCTGCCCCGTCAGGCTGCTGGGTTCGTGTCCGTGCACGCCGACATTCCTCTGTATGCAGGGAGGTCGCACCTTGTCTTACATTCTTCCTCAGGCATCTAAACCTGAGATAACATCCTCCTTATTGACGGTGTCAGTAGTCACTGACGTTCCATAGCTTGTAGGTGGCGGCACTGGAGCATCAAGGCCGTCCATGGACAACCGAGGCCGCCAGGAGCGGGTAACATACAGCAGAACATGGCTCTCATCCTATGCAAATGGCAAGAGGAGCTGATCAGCCGCATCTGAGATCTGAGGTCTCCACTGACACATTGTAGCAAACCAGACCTGACTTGTCATTGTTGGCTGGCCTTTTTATTCAAGGCTTCATTAGATCACAAAAGATTTCTGGGATACAATTTTTCCTCTTTTATTTAATTCTGGAACGTCTATGGGAACCCCAGTTGCAGGGGAGATTGCCTCATGTTTTGACCTACATCACTGGCAGATGTGATCTGGATCATCTAGGATCCAGCAGATCTGCTTTACCGGCATCAAATGACTGCCAGATCCTACAGAAGCTTTGGCATCGACCACGCCTGTATTCACTGCAGAGCTGGAAAAGAGAAGGCAGAAGCGGTAATAAACCATGTCTGTCCTCTAGACCGGGCAGGAGCTTTCACTTTTTGCTGTAAATTGACGTTAGTGTTGGGTGCCGGGATGGGGAGCGTGCCATTCTATGGTCCTATTGGCACACCCGTGACGTCATCGCACGTCACCAATGGGCTGCTATTACAGCTGAGGGTCTGCTGAAGACCCCTGTGATTGACATTACAGAGCTTCCGCGAAACTTTGCTTCAAAGGGGACCATGATTTTTGCTATATGAAGCTGTGGCATTGCTGTTTATAGCACAAGCGATCGGACAATCAAAGATGCAAGCTATTAGGGACAGTGAAAAGTAAAAGAAAATGTTTTCAAAATTATGAAAAAAAATTTAAAAAAACATAAGTTTAAATCATCGCCCCCTTTTCCCACATGAAAAATAAAGATAAAAAATTACACACCACGTGTGGTATCACTGTGTTCCCAAAAGACTGATCTATCAATATATAAAAATAGTCAACCCGATCGATAAACACCGTAATCGGAAAAAATTCACAAAAGACAAAATTATGGGATTTTTTTGGTCATTGTGATACCACTAAAAAATGCTGTAACAGGGAATCAAAACATTGTCAGAATTACGTGGGGGGGGGACGGGGTTCACAATTTCTCCCCACTTGGAATTTTTTCCCCGGTGTCATTCAAAAGTACAAATTATTTGGCGATAAACAAGCCCTCATACATCTATGTGAAAAATAAAAGAGTTATGGCTCTGGGATGAAGAGGAAGAAAAAACAAACACACAAAAAGGGAACTTGGCCGCGTTGTGGTGGAATGAAGCCCAGGGCCATGCGCTGCTCCCGGGTCAGCTGCTGACTGCGCTCTACTATTGAGCACGCTCCTCAGCTGAGAGGAGGCGCTGCCATAGACAATACATGAGTACTGTCTGTGAATGGAGACCACAGCGCCACAGCGGAGGCCTCCACAATGGACGGATTGTTCAGGTTCAGCAGAGCTTCCATGGTCATAAATCAGAAGAAAGATGTCAGATTAGCTGGTGACATCACAGTCTGCTATGTACAGTGACACATGCAGGATGAAGAAGACAAACCGGGCACAATATTGTAAAAATATATTTTGAGCCTCAAATTCCTGCATTTGATAAAAATAAAGCCCCTCCATATGCAGACCACAACTTCCATTGGAAGCAACTCGGCCCCTTATGTAGTGCGGGACATGCAACAATAGAGCAGTGCTCCAGCAGTGAGCGGAACCGGCGACAGACTGAAGCATGAAGGTCCGGCAACCGGGTGCACCTACAATCACACTGATGCCCAGTACAAGAGCCTTACTGCCCTCATGCACCACTATACTTCACACCTCTGTTCTCCCTGCTCCGCAGCACTACAGTCCTTACACCATAACTCTGTACTTACCACTCCACAGCTCTACATCCCCTGCTCCACATCGCTGTAGTCCCTGCTCTACATCCCCTGCTCCACATCGCTGTAGTCCCTGCTCTACATCCCATGCCCCACATCACTGTAGTTTCTGCTCTATATCTCCTGCTCCATATCGCTGTAGTCCCTGCTCTACATCCCCTGCCCCACATCGCTGTAGTCCCTGCTCTACATCCCCTGTCCCAAATCACTGTAGTCCCTGCTCTACATCCACTGCCCCACATCGCTGTAGTCCCTGCTCTACATTACTGCCCCAAATCACTGTAGTCCCTGCTCTACATCCCCTGCTCCACATCGCTGTAGTCCCTGCTCTACATCCCCTGCCCCACATCGCTGTAGTCCCTGCTCTACATCCCCTGCCTCACATCGCTGTAGTCCCTGCTCTACATCCCCTGCCCCACATCGCTGTAGTCCCTGCTCTACATCCCCTGCCCCAAATCACTGTAGTCCCTGCTCTACATCCCCTGCTCCACATCGCTGTAGTCCCTGCTCTACATCCCCTGCCCCACATCGCTGTAGTCCCTGCTCTACATCCCCTGCTCCACATCGCTGTAGTCCCTGCTCTACATCCCCTGCCTCACATCGCTGTAGTCCCTGCTCTACATCCCCTGCCCCACATCGCTGTATCCCTGCTCTACATCCCCTGCCCCACATCGCTGTAGTTTCTGCTCTATATCTCCTGCTCCACATTGCTATAGTTCCTGATCTACAGTACATGCTGCTCAGCTCTATAGTCCATGCTTCACAACTTTACAGTCCCCACAACACTTCAGTCCATGTTTCACAACTCTAGTTACCATTCCACAGCTTTACAGTCCCTGCTCCACATCACTGTAGTCCCTGCTTCATAACTCTACAGTTACCCCTCCACAGCTCTACAGTCCCTGCTCTACATACCTACAGTCCCTGCTTAACAGTCCTTGATCCACATCGGTATAGTTCCTGCTGTATAGTTCATGCTCCACAGTTCTACAGTCCCTCCCTCAAAACTCTACAGTTAGCACTCCCAGCCCTACAGTCATTGCTCTACAGTCCCTGTTTCACAGCACTACAGTCACCACACCTCTGCAGTCCATGCATTATAAATCTAAAATGACCACTCCACATCTCTGCTGCAGAGTTCTACAGTTCCCACTCTAAAGCTGTACAGTCCTTGATCCACACCTCTGCAGTCCCTGTTCTGGAACAGTATATACCCTGCTTCACAAAACCACAGTCCCTGTTCCACATTTGCACAGTCCCTGCTCTACAGCTAGCTATGCAGTTCCTGCTCCACACCTCCACAGTCTCCGGTCTACAAGCCCTGCTCCACACTTCAACAGTCCCCGCTCTATCGTCCCTGCTCCACATCTCCACAGTCCCTGCTCTGCAGCGCTACAGTTCCTGCTCCACAACTTTATAGTCTTTGCTCTACAGCTCATCAGTCCCTGTTCTGTTCACCATCCCTACAGTCCATGCTATAGTCACTGCTCCGCAATAAAACTGTCCTTGCTCCACATCGCTACAGTCATTGCTCCACAACTATTCCGTCCTTGCTCCACACCTCTGCAGTCCGTTCTCCACAGTCCCTTCTCTACACCTCAGCAGTCCCTTCTTCACATCTCCACAATCCCTCCTTTACACCTCAGCAGTCCCGTATCCACAGTCCATCCTCTACACCTCAGCAGTCCCTTATCCTCAGTCCCTCCTCTACACCTCGGCAGTCCCTTCTACACAGTCTCTCCTCTACACCTCAGCAGTCCCTTCTCCACAGTCCCTACTCTACAGCTCACCAGTCCCTTCTCCACATCTCCACAGTCCCTCCTTTACACCTCAGCAGTCCCTTCTCCAGTCCATCCAATACACCTCAACAGTCCCTTTTCCACATCTCAACAGTCCCTCTTCTACACCTTGGCTGTCCCTTCTTTAAATTCCCTCCTCTACACCTTAGCAATTCCTTCTCCACAGTCCCTCCTCTATATCTCAGCTGTCCCTTCTTCACAGTTCCTCCTCTACACCTCAGTAGTTCCTTCTCCACAGTCCCTCCTCTACACCTCAACAGTCTCTCCTCCACATTTCCTCCTCTACACCTCAGCAGTCCCTCCTCTACACCTCAGCAGTCCCTTCTCCACAGTCCCTCCTCTACACCTCAGCAGTCCCTCCTCTACACCTCAGCAGTCCCTTCTCCACAGTCCCTCCTCTATACCTGAGCAGTCTCTTTTCCACAGTCCCTCCTCTATACCTCAGCAGTCCCTTCTCCACATCTCCACATTCCCTTCTCTACACATCAACAGTCCCTTCTCCACAGTCCCTCCACTACACCTCAGCAGTCCCTTCTCCACAGTCTCTTCTCCACAGTCCCTCAAAAACACCTTAGCAGTCCCTTCTCCACATCTCCACACTCCCTCCTCTGCACCTCAGCAGTCCCTTCTCCACAGTCCAGTGGCAACTGCAGGAGAAGGGCTATTGCCGAAGATGTGCACTCTCATGCGATACTCTGTGACCTCTTTAGTAGGATCATTGTCTCTGTACCAGAAGAATCTTACGAAGTTTCTGTCTCTCTCTCTCTCTCACAAGGAAACAGTGGAACATTTGCTGGATGTCAGCGATGAATGAAGGCAATGGAATCCTTACAAAAGCGCATAAGTACTCCTAGCAGTTTGTTATTGAGGTCTGGTCCTGTCAGTAGGACATCATTAAGGGAGATATCATCAAACTTAGCACTGGATTCAAACACCACTCTAATTTGGCCCGGTTTTGTAGGGTGGTATACTCCAAACAAAGGTGGGAACCAGCATTCTTCAGAGTCTTTGAGAGTGGGAGCTAGCTCTGCATGGCAGTTCTCAAAAATCTTTGACATGAAGGAGAAGAAGTGATCTCTCATCTCTGGTTTCTTTTGTAGATTATGTTTGAGAGAGGAGAAACGCTTAAAAGCTTGATTTCTGTTGTTCGCTAGACGTGGTCTGTGGGTTCTGAAGGGAAGAGGTGCGACCCAGCCATTGGTCTCATCTTTTACAAGTTCCTTGTCCATTACCTCTAAGAACAACTTGTCCTCTACCGACATTGCTACTTGGTTGTCTTGCTTAGTTCTCTGGAAGACTGTGCACCCCAACTGATCCTCATAGCTTCTTGCTGTCATGAGTAAAGTCTATTAAATGATTGGGCAGTTGGATGCTGTGTGGTAGTTCCTTCACATGGAACTCGTTGTTGCAAGGTTGAAATAGAGATGGGCGTCCTTTCTCCAATGTATTTGTTAGCATACTTGTCACAGAAGAAGGGGTGTGCATAAGTCCCAAGCATACGTTTCTATTATGACCCATCCTAGGTCTAGCTTTTGGGCATAGGGAGCATTGTGGAGTCCATTGATATGACTTCTCACTTTATGAACCTGTAGGATACCTCTTCCCAACAGAAGTATTATCTGGGCCTGATGGTCGAGTTCCGTTATAAGGTGTGCTATGCGTTTCAAGTGAGCGTGATGGATTGCCACATCTGGAGTAGGTATCTCAGATCTGTTGTCTGGGATCTGGTTACACTCGATGATTGTAGGTAGTGGCAGGCAGAATTGTCCGTCTAAGGACTTAATTTGGTAGTCAGTGACTTTCCTGCCTGCTGTTGTCACAGTACCTGCACATGTCTTTAATGAGTAGGGAGTGCTTGGTCCTTTGATGTTGAATAGGTCAAAGAATGTTGAATTAGCCAGGGATCAATTACTTTGATCATCCAAGAAAGCATAAAGTCTTACAGCTTTGTCTCTATGGCCTTTTGGGTACACTCTGACTAGGCATATTTTTGAACAGGACCTACTGTCTATTGTCCCTTTACAGACTTCAGTACATTGTGAAGTGATCTCTGGCGTAGCTGCATCAGTGCTCCTTTCCTCCCCGCCATGCTCACTGTCAGCTGGCGTGTTTTGTGCACTCCGTGGAGCTAGGCCAGGGTGTAGGGCAGTGTTATGATCTGTGGTGCCACATTCTGTGCATTTTACACTGACCTTACAATCCTTGGCGAGGTGAGTTGTGGTTGAGCAGCAGTTGTAGCAGATACCGTTCTCTTTCAGGAAGCTTCTGCGATCTGGCATAGATTTTCCTCTGGAAGCTCTGCCTTTCAGGAGAGGATGAGGCGTCTGATGGAGCAGGCACTGCTTGCCAGGGTCTTGTACCTTTGTCTCTGATTGCGAGCAGCCAGCAGACCTGTAAATGGAACTTGGAGAAGAAACATAAGATTTGTGTACTGCCACAGATGTTCTGCATGGGTTTGCAGATGGTGGTGGTGCAGCATATGACATTGCAAAGTCAAAGCTGGGATCATTTCGGATTGTCGCTTGTTCGTGTATAAAGTCTACAAAAACGGAGAAGGGAGGGAATGAAACACTGTGTTTGTATTTGTACGTGGAACCACATGTGAGCCACCTCTCCTGTAGGGCAACTTTTGGACTATAGGGTTAACACCTTTGGCTGTGTCAAGGAATGCAAGTCCTTGTAGGTCGCCTTCACATTTGGCAACTAGGACTTCCTTTAGCAGGTCACCTAGTTCTCTAAGTTTCTTTGTTAGATATTTTAGGAAAGTCATCGATTCTTTTGAACAAGACTCTCTCTATTACCTCTGCTGAGCCGTAACACTCATCCAGCCTCTTCCAGATCTCTTTGAGGCCAATTTGACGGTAGTTTTTATTAAATGTCTATGATCCTTACTGTGTGTTTGACTGACTCTTCTCCTAGGTATTTGACTAAGAGGTCTATTTCTTCCCTGTGTTGTAGCCCCAAGTCTCTAGTGACATTTTGAAAGGAAGCTTTCCAAGCTCTGTAACCTTCAGCTTGGTCAGTGAATTTCATGAGTCCCTTGGCAACCAGATCACGTCGTGTGAAGAACTTAGCAAATTCTGTTGTGAACCGACTGTCAGCAAAGTACACTGGTGATGGGCCGCCCTGATAGTGATGTGAGGCACATTCACACCTGTTAGTATCCTCAGGGTGGCGCCAGCCGGTGTTGTATTGCTTTGGTCTGATGTGCGGTGTGTCAGCAAGGTGATTCACGTTGGTTACCTGGTGAGGGGCAAGGAAGACATTAGCAGAGATGTTTTGTTCCTCGTTTTCCTGGAGCTGAGCCTCATGATGACTCTCACTCGCTTCACTGGATGTGTCGTGTTCTTGGTTATAGTTTGGATCAGGAAGTTCATTAACATATTGAGATGTGGGTTGTGGCGAATCTTGCAGTGGCAACTTCAGACTTGACGCACTGCTACGGCTATGCAGCTCAGGGTTTTGCGCGGCTTCTAGTGATTTTGCTCCAGCTAGGGCTGCGGCAGCTTCTCTTTTTGCTACTAGGCTCTCTAAGGCAGCATCCACGCGTGCTTTCTCTAACTGCACCTTTCTCTCTTGATCATTTAGGTGTGCTTTCTGTAATTTAAGTTGCATCTCTTCTTCAGCATAGCTTGCTCGCATTTTGGCGGCTTCAGCATTTGCGCGGGCAATGGCGACCGCACTGCTGATGGATATAGTCTTTGAGGAGACGGATGTAACAGATTTTGTCCTGTGTGATTTGTGAGACATGGTGTCTTGGGAGAATGCTTGGCTGTGCAGAGATTGCTGTAGCTGTATTAGTGTCTGTGTAGCCGGTGACTTGAATCTCACTAGGTGGGTGGCTGCAGTGTCACTGGTTCCTGCAAGCTGGATGGAAGGCTGTCTTTTCCCTGAATTACACTAGCTGGATGGCCGTTGTTTCACTGGCCCCTGCAGGATGGAAGAATCTTCTCTCTGAATTCCCACTAGCTGGATGGCCGCTATTTCACTGGCCCCTGCAGGATGGAAGACTGTCTTCTCTCTGAATTCCCTCTAGCTGCATGGCCACTGTTTCACTGGCCCCTGCAGGATGGAAGACTGTCTTCTCTCTGAATTCCCTCTAGCTGGAAGGCCGCTATTTCACTGGCACCTGCAGGATGGAAGACTGTCTTCTGTATGAATTCCCTCTAGCTGCATGGCCGCTGTTTCACTGGCCCCTGCATGATGGAAGACTGTCTTCTCTCTGAATTCCCTCTAGCTGCATGGCCACTGTTTCACTGGCCCCTGCAGGATGGAAGACTGTCTTCTCTCTGAATTCCCTCTAGCTGGATGGCTGCTGTTTCACTGGCCCCTGCAAGATGGAAGACTGTCTTCTCTCTGAATTCCCTCTAGCTGGAAGGCCGCTATTTCACTGGCCCCTGCAGGATGGAAGACTGTCTTCTGTATGAATTCCCTCTAGCTGCATGGCCGCTGTTTCACTGGCCCCTGCAGGATGGAAGACTGTCTTCTCTCTGAATTCCCTCTAGCTGCATGGCCACTGTTTCACTGGCCCCTGCAGGATGGAAGACTGTCTTCTCTCTGAATTCCCTCTAGCTGGATGGCTGCTGTTTCACTGGCCCCTGCAAGATGGAAGACTGTCTTCTCTCTGAATTCCCTCTAGCTGGAAGGCCGCTATTTCACTGGCCCCTGCAGGATGGAAGACTGTCTTCTCTCTGAATTCCCTCTAGCTGGATGGCCACTGTTTCACTGGCCCCTGCAGGATGGAAGACTGTCTTCTCTATGAATTCCCTCTAGCTGCATGGCCGCTGTTTCACTGGCCCCTGCAGGATGGAAGACTGTCTTCTCTATGAATTCCCTCTAGCTGGATGGCCGCTGTTTCACTGGCCCCTGCAGGATGGAAGACTGTCTTCTCTATGAATTCCCACTAGCTGCATGGCCGCTGTTTCACTGGCCCCTGCAGGATGGAAGACCGTCTTCTCTATGAATTCCCACTAGCTGGATGGCCGCTGTTTCACTGGCCCCTGCAGGATGGAAGACTGTCTTCTCTCTGAATTCCCCCTAGCTGGATGGCCGCTGTTTCACTGGCCCCTGCAGGATGGAAGACTGTCTTCTCTATGAATTCCCACTAGCTGGATGGCCGCTGTTTCACTGGCCCCTGCAGGATGGAAGACTGTCTTCTCTCTGAATTCCCCCTAGCTGGATGGCCGCTGTTTCACTGGCCCCTGCAGGATGGAAGACTGTCTTCTCTATGAATTCCCTCTAGCTGGATGGCCGCTGTTTCACTGGCCCCTGCAGGATGGAAGACTGTCTTCTCTATGAATTCTATGAATTCCCTCTAGCTGGATGGCCGCTGTTTCACTGGCCCCTGCAGGATGGAAGACTGTCTTCTCTATGAATTCCCTCTAGCTGGATGGCTGCTGTTTCACTGGCCCCTGCAAGATGGAAGACTGTCTTCTCTCTGAATTCCCTCTAGCTGGATGGCCGCTGTTTCACTGGCCCCTGCAGGATGGAAGACTGTCTTCTCTATGAATTCCCTCTAGCTGCATGGCCGCTGTTTCACTGGCCCCTGCAGGATGGAAGACTGTCTTCTCTATGAATTCCCTCTAGCTGGATGGCCGCTGTTTCACTGGCCCCTGCAGGATGGAAGACTGTCTTCTCTATGAATTCCCACTAGCTGCATGGCCGCTGTTTCACTGGCCCCTGCAGGATGGAAGACTGTCTTCTCTATGAATTCCCACTAGCTGGATGGCCGCTGTTTCACTGGCCCCTGCAGGATGGAAGACTGTCTTCTCTCTGAATTCCCCCTAGCTGGATGGCCGCTGTTTCACTGGCCCCTGCAGGATGGAAGACTGTCTTCTCTATGAATTCCCACTAGCTGGATGGCCGCTGTTTCACTGGCCCCTGCAGGATGGAAGACTGTCTTCTCTATGAATTCCCTCTAGCTGGATGGCCGCTGTTTCACTGGCCCCTGCAGGATGGAAGACTGTCTTCTCTATGAATTCCCTCTAGCTTCATGGCCGCTGTTTCACTGGCCCCTGCAGGATGGAAGACTGTCTTCTCTCTGAATTCCCTCTAGCTGCATGGCCGCTGTTTCACTGGCCCCTGCAGGATGGAAGACTCTTCTCTCTGAATTCCCTCTAGCTGCATGGCTGCTGTTTCACTGGCCCCTGCAGGATGGAAGACTGTCTTCTCTATGAATTCCCACTAGCTGGATGGCCGCTGTTTCACTGGCCCCTGCAGGATGGAAGACTGTCTTCTCTATGAATTCCCTCTAGCTGCATGGCCGCTGTTTCACTGGCCCCTGCAGGATGGAAGACTGTCTTCTCTCTGAATTCCCTCTAGCTGCATGGCCGCTGTTTCACTGGCCCCTGCAGGATGGAAGACTCTTCTCTCTGAATTCCCTCTAGCTGCATGGCTGCTGTTTCACTGGCCCCTGCAGGATGGAAGACTGTCTTCTCTATGAATTCCCTCTAGCTGGATGGCCGCTGTTTCACTGGCCCCTGCAGGATGGAAGACTGTCTTCTCTATGAATTCCCTCTAGCTGCATGGCCGCTGTTTCACTGGCCCCTGCATGATGGAAGACTGTCTTCTCTATGAATTCCCACTAGCTGGATGGCCGCTGTTTCACTGGCCCCTGCAGGATGGAAGACTATCTTCTCTCTGAATTCGCTCTAGCTGGATGGCTGCTGTTTCACTGGCCACTGCAGGATGGAAGACTGTCTTCTCTCTGAATTCCCACTAGCTGGATGGTCGCTGTTTCACAGGCCCCTGCAGGATGGAAGACTGTCTTCTCTCTGAATTCCCACTAGCTGGATGGCCGCTGTTTCACTGGCCCCTGCAGGATAGAAGACTGTCTTCTCTATGAATTCCGTCTAGCTGGATGGCCGCTGTTTCACTGGCCCCTGCAGGATGGAAGACTGTCTTCTCTATGAATTCCCTCTAGCTGCATGGCCGCTGTTTCACTGGCCCCTGCATGATGGAAGACTGTCTTCTCTATGAATTCCCACTAGCTGGATGGCCGCTGTTTCACTGGCCCTTGCAGGATGGAAGACTATCTTCTCTCTGAATTCGCTCTAGCTGCATGGCCGCTGTTTCACTGGCCCCTGCAGGATGGAAGACTGTCTTCTCTATGAATTCCCTCTAGCTGGATGGCCGCTGTTTCACTGGCCCCTGCAGGATGGAAGACTGTCTTCTCTATGAATTCCCTCTAGCTGCATGGCCGCTGTTTCACTGGCCCCTGCATGATGGAAGACTGTCTTCTCTATGAATTCCCACTAGCTGGATGGCCGCTGTTTCACTGGCCCCTGCAGGATGGAAGACTATCTTCTCTCTGAATTCGCTCTAGCTGGATGGCTGCTGTTTCACTGGCCACTGCAGGATGGAAGACTGTCTTCTCTCTGAATTCCCACTAGCTGGATGGTCGCTGTTTCACAGGCCCCTGCAGGATGGAAGACTGTCTTCTCTCTGAATTCCCACTAGCTGGATGGCCGCTGTTTCACTGGCCCCTGCAGGATAGAAGACTGTCTTCTCTATGAATTCCGTCTAGCTGGATGGCCGCTGTTTCACTGGCCCCTGCAGGATGGAAGACTGTCTTCTCTATGAATTCCCTCTAGCTGCATGGCCGCTGTTTCACTGGCCCCTGCATGATGGAAGACTGTCTTCTCTATGAATTCCCACTAGCTGGATGGCCGCTGTTTCACTGGCCCTTGCAGGATGGAAGACTATCTTCTCTCTGAATTCGCTCTAGCTGGATGGCTGCTGTTTCACTGGCCCCTGAAGGATGGAAGACTGTCTTCTCTATGAATTCCCTCTAGCTGGATGGCCGCTGTTTCACTGGCCCCTGCAGGATGGAAGACTGTCTTCTCTCTGAATTCCCTCTAGCTGGATGGCTGCTGTTTCACTGGCCCCTGCAGGATGGAAGACTGTCTTCTCTATGAATTCCTTCTAGCTGGATGGCCGCTGTTTCACTGGCCCCTGCAGGATGGAAGACTGTCTTCTCTCTGAATTCGCTCTAGCTGGATGGCCGCTGTTTCACTGGCCCCTGCAAGATGGAAGACTGTCTTCTCTATGAATTCCCTCTAGCTGGATGGCCGCTGTTTCACTGGCCCCTGCAGGATGGAAGACTGTCTTCTCTCTGAATTCCCTCTAGCTGGATGGCTGCTGTTTCACTGGCCCCTGCAGGATGGAAGACTGTCTTCTCTATGAATTCCTTCTAGCTGGATGGCCGCTGTTTCACTGGCCCCTGCAGGATGGAAGACTGTCTTCTCTCTGAATTCGCTCTAGCTGGATGGCCGCTGTTTCACTGGCCCCTGCAAGATGGAAGACTGTCTTCTCTCTGAATTCCCTCTAGCTGGAAGGCCGCTATTTCACTGGCCCCTGCAGGATGGAAGACTGTCTTCTGTATGAATTCCCTCTAGCTGCATGGCCGCTGTTTCACTGGCCCCTGCAGGATGGAAGACTGTCTTCTCTCTGAATTCCCTCTAGCTGCATGGCCACTGTTTCACTGGCCCCTGCAGGATGGAAGACTGTCTTCTCTCTGAATTCCCTCTAGCTGGATGGCTGCTGTTTCACTGGCCCCTGCAAGATGGAAGACTGTCTTCTCTCTGAATTCCCTCTAGCTGGAAGGCCGCTATTTCACTGGCCCCTGCAGGATGGAAGACTGTCTTCTCTCTGAATTCCCTCTAGCTGGATGGCTGCTGTTTCACTGGCCCCTGCAGGATGGAAGACTGTCTTCTCTATGAATTCCCTCTAGCTGCATGGCCGCTGTTTCACTAGCCCCTGCAGGATGTAAGACTGTCTTCTCTATGAATTCCCTCTAGCTGGATGGCCGCTGTTTCACTGGCCCCTGCAGGATGGAAGACTGTCTTCTCTATGAATTCCCACTAGCTGCATGGCCGCTGTTTCACTGGCCCCTGCAGGATGGAAGACTGTCTTCTCTATGAATTCCCACTAGCTGGATGGCCGCTGTTTCACTGGCCCCTGCAGGATGGAAGACTGTCTTCTCTCTGAATTCCCCCTAGCTGGATGGCCGCTGTTTCACTGGCCCCTGCAGGATGGAAGACTGTCTTCTCTATGAATTCCCTCTAGCTTCATGGCCGCTGTTTCACTGGCCCCTGCAGGATGGAAGACTGTCTTCTCTCTGAATTCCCTCTAGCTGCATGGCCGCTGTTTCACTGGCCCCTGCAGGATGGAAGACTCTTCTCTCTGAATTCCCTCTAGCTGCATGGCTGCTGTTTCACTGGCCCCTGCAGGATGGAAGACTGTCTTCTCTATGAATTCCCACTAGCTGGATGGCCGCTGTTTCACTGGCCCCTGCAGGATGGAAGACTGTCTTCTCTATGAATTCCCTCTAGCTGCATGGCCGCTGTTTCACTGGCCCCTGCAGGATGGAAGACTGTCTTCTCTCTGAATTCCCTCTAGCTGCATGGCCGCTGTTTCACTGGCCCCTGCAGGATGGAAGACTCTTCTCTCTGAATTCCCTCTAGCTGCATGGCTGCTGTTTCACTGGCCCCTGCAGGATGGAAGACTGTCTTCTCTATGAATTCCCTCTAGCTGGATGGCCGCTGTTTCACAGGCCCCTGCAGGATGGAAGACTGTCTTCTCTATGAATTCCCTCTAGCTGCATGGCCGCTGTTTCACTGGCCCCTGCATGATGGAAGACTGTCTATTCTATGAATTCCCACTAGCTGGATGGCCGCTGTTTCACTGGCCCCTGCAGGATGGAAGACTGTCTTCTCTCTGAATTCGCTCTAGCTGGATGGCTGCTGTTTCACTGGCCACTGCAGGATGGAAGACTGTCTTCTCTCTGAATTCCCACTAGCTGGATGGTCGCTGTTTCACAGGCCCCTGCAGGATGGAAGACTGTCTTCTCTCTGAATTCCCACTAGCTGGATGGCCGCTGTTTCACTGGCCCCTGCAGGATAGAAGACTGTCTTCTCTATGAATTCCGTCTAGCTGGATGGCCGCTGTTTCACTGGCCCCTGCAGGATGGAAGACTGTCTTCTCTATGAATTCCCTCTAGCTGCATGGCCGCTGTTTCACTGGCCCCTGCATAATGGAAGACTGTCTTCTCTATGAATTCCCACTAGCTGGATGGCCGCTGTTTCACTGGCCCTTGCAGGATGGAAGACTATCTTCTCTCTGAATTCGCTCTAGCTGGATGGCTGCTGTTTCACTGGCCCCTGAAGGATGGAAGACTGTCTTCTCTATGAATTCCCTCTAGCTGGATGGCCGCTGTTTCACTGGCCCCTGCAGGATGGAAGACTGTCTTCTCTCTGAATTCCCTCTAGCTGGATGGCTGCTGTTTCACTGGCCCCTGCAGGATGGAAGACTGTCTTCTCTATGAATTCCTTCTAGCTGGATGGCCGCTGTTTCACTGGCCCCTGCAGGATGGAAGACTGTCTTCTCTCTGAATTCACTCTAGCTGGATGGCCGCTGTTTCAGTGGCCCCTGCAGGATGGAAGACTGTCTTCTCTCTGAATTCCCTCTAGCTGGATGGCCACTGTTTCACTGGCCCCTGCAGGATGGAAGACTGTCTTCTCTCTGAATTCCCCCTAGCTGCATGGCCGCTGTTTCACTGGCCCCTGCAGGATGGAAGACTGTCTTCTCTCTGAATTCCCTCTAGCTGCATGGCCGCTGTTTCACTGGCCCCTGCAGGATAGAAGACTGTCTTCTCTCTGAATTCCCACTAGCTGGATGGCCGCTGTTTCACTAGCCCCTGCAGGATGGAAGACTGTCTTCTCTCTGAATTCCCTCTAGCTGCATGGCCGCTGTTTCACTGGCCCCTGCAGGATGGAAGACTGTCTTCTCTCTGAATTCCCTCTAGCTGGATGGCCGCTGTTTCAGTGGCCCCTGCAGGATGGAAGACTGTCTTCTCTCTGAATTCCCTCAAGCTGCATGGCCGCTGTTTCACTGTCCCCTGCAGGATGGAAGACTGTCTTCTCTCTGAATTCCCTCTAGCTGGATGGCCGCTGTTTCACTGGCCCCTGCAGGATGGAAGACTGTCTTCTCTCTGAATTCCCACTAGCTGGATGGCCGCTGTTTCACTGGCCCCTGCAGGATGGAAGACTGTCTTCTCTCTGAATTCCCTCAAGCTGCATGGCCGCTGTTTCACTGGCCCCTGCAGGATGGAAGACTGTCTTCTCTCTGAATTCCCTCTAGCTGGATGGCCGCTGTTTCACTGTTCTGTCCTCAC
Organism: Dendrobates tinctorius; assembly: GCF_039654945.1. Lineage (NCBI taxonomy): Eukaryota > Metazoa > Chordata > Amphibia > Anura > Dendrobatidae > Dendrobates > Dendrobates tinctorius. The sequence continues at coordinate 401,951 of NW_027361883.1, forward strand.
CAAATGAATATAATGCAATAGCAAAGGTATATACCAGCATCCTGTATTTGACAGTGCAACAACAGGTGCTGTAAATCAAGGACACAATAAAGGATCAGTCGCTGTAAATCATAAGAAGGGGGTGCTAATATGTGTTCCCCTGTAGGGTGGGTTATGTGTCTCCCTGGTATGACGGGCTCTCACCGGCTATAATCCTTATTTTGGAGATATTAGCATTAATTGGCCACATTTATGTTTTGGTCACACTATTTAAATGATTATAGGTATATATGATGTTATGGACTTATACAGACACATGTCTGTTATAATGTAGATTTTTGATGTGTCGGTGAGAGCAGGTCATATATTTGATTTGCTGATGACTAAGTATGCAACTTTCATTGTATTTTTGCAATACTATTCTGGAGATTATAATAAGATATCCTTTGCCTCTAGATTATTATGTTAGTGATACCAGATATCCAAATATAGTTGTTTTGGCCGTGGTTAGTCTTGCGTGTCCTCTAGCACTGCTGCACTTTGTTTGCTCCATTGCACATGCCCCCATTTGTCTCCCGTTTGTTTGTCCTTTCCCTAATAAAGAGATATAACCTTTGCTAATATTGGATTTTTGGTCGTACTTTTGTGGTTTCCACATCCCCTTCCTCACTAAATGAAGCAGAATTCATGTAGCTTATACAGGCAGCTAAACCGCTATACCAAGGTCCAATAAGGAGACTGTAGGTTGAATCTGTGCTTTATTGAACGTGATGGTATATTGGCGCGGTGAAACTACAAGCAAACATATAAATACACTCAGTCAATACAGGGTACATCAGTAATCCATATATACATAATATATTATAAATCAACATCAGCACTAATAGCTAACCAGGGGAGAACTAACTAAGCAGGCTAATATGAGACAGGAATTAGATGTGGGAAGCATAAATACATACCAGCGATGCTATCACAAGAGGAGAAAAGAAATGAGATGCTTCCTGAGTGCAGGCTGAAGGAAAATGGTGGACTGGAGGGAAATGGGGGCTGAACTAACCATTATCCTTTGCAAAGGCTACCAGGATGCATTGCAACCATAACATAATGCACTGCAGCAGAGGGAAATAGGAAAGTGAAAGCAAAACACAATAACACTGCGGTTATGACTCTGGTCACTAGATGGAGCCAAAAAACCACTGAAAACATTAACAAGCAGATAATCGAGGATTATAAATCAGATGTTGGAGACAGAACAGTGGCAGTTAAGGTTACTTATTCCTCAGCACCGTTTTTTAACGGCGCTGATAAATAAGTGTATAGCACCCCCCAGAGTCAAAATTTCTCCGGGGTCTCTGTAATGATAATGTAAGATATGACTTCTCTGGAACATTCCAGAATCTTCCATTCTCTACACTACAGATGAGACTTTTTCCTGTCAGCCCCTGCGACCCCCCCTCCTCCCCCACAGCTCACACACACCAGTGTCACACTGTGCAGCTCTGTGTAATCTGAGATCCCAGTGCGGGTTCTCCCTCCTCCCTCCCCTCAGCTCACACACAAAGCCAGGAATGGATTTCTTTTGTTTGAAGCAACATGTGCTTGGATAAGTATGGGAAATATTAAAGAGGCCGGATCTCGGAAACAATACGCGACAGAGAGATGAAAATTACATATTGGTAACATGCACCGATCGGGCTTCACTACAGTGGTTCTTGCTAAATCCTAGTATCGACAGAACCAGAGAAATGGAGTTCTCCTATACAGAGTGGAATAAACAGCTAGTGTTTGATGTCATTACAAAGCTAATTTCAGTATAAGATGAATGATGGTTCTGCCGATACTCTGCTAGGTTCTCAAGCCCAGATATGATGGTTATAAGTTTTCAGGACCCACATCTGTACTTTGAGCAGGGGGAGGACCATCACCAGACAGCCCCTTTTGTGATGTCACTAGCCCAAAGTTATAAGGTATTTCCCCCTAAACCTTGATTCATTCAAGCTGGAGATTCCATGCCAAAAGGAACTCAGATGAGTGGATACGTTTGGCTCCGCCTTCTCCCCACATGGTAGCCTAAGACCATCCAAGCAAATGTAGGTGTTGATTTCTGCCCCCCAAGATCTGCTGCCCGGCACCAGGCAACAATATGAAATTTTTCCTATTGGTTCATTTTGATCACTGTGATAGACCCTATAACAGTGATCAAAATAAAAACAATAGTAAATCAAACCACCCTTTATCACCCCCTTAGATAAAAATTATAAAATAAAAAAATGTATTTATTTCCATTTTTCCATTAGGGTTAGAGTTGACAATTCTTTTGCTTTCCCCATGACTCACAATCCAGAAATATCAGTGGCTGGATGAAAGATGCAAGAGTATGTCTGGATCCCAGAAACTCACTCAGCATTTATGCACACACACTGATTACAAGTAAGCAGGTCACAGGTGGGGATGTTAACTTTAGTAGTCATTCAAACCCATTTGTGTCAACTTCGGTGCATGTTATCAGGCCAAAATCACCAGGGTATGTGAACTTTTGATCAGGGTCATTTGGATGTTTTGGGTTGTCATTATGATTTAAAAAGAGAAAACACAGTAGTTTGACAATGGCTTCACCCAACCACTAACCATGAGTGGAGAAAAAGTTTTGGTGATATCATACACATTCTCTAAAAAAAGGCCAAGAAAGTAAAAATTCTGCCGGGGTATGTAAACTTTTGAGAATAACTGTATTTTTTTATGTTTGGTATTTTCTGTTTCCCATGTTCATATTACCTTGTTAGTCTGGTTTGTGTATTACGATACACTACTACTCCCCTCTTCCCTGGGTGGGGGAAGTGTACAGACTGAGGGCGGATTCAGGAGTTAAGGTAAGGTACATGGCCCCGGCATCTTCACCATCAGAAGTAATCTGGGGAACAGGGTGAGCTATGGTGACCCTAGCGTTAGGGGCAGGAAAGGAGCCCTTGGTCCCGGTACACCCGACAACAGAGTTGTCACACATAGACAAATACCTTCTCCTTACCATCTTGGACTTGTGCAAGGACAGCACCTAGCCCTTTCTTGCTAGCGTTGGTATAAAATTGAAATGGACAGTTGTACTCAGGGTATGCCAGGATAGGAGCCTCTGTTAAAATTTTCTTCGATTGATTGAACGAGACATCTAGTTCCTCAGTCCAGGGGAGCAATAAACTCCTCCCTGTCTGGCATGCAGAATGACCTCTCAACAGCTCTTGCAGGGTTACAGCAGTTGTTACGGCTATAACGGTGTTACTAGTACGACAGAGGAGAGAAAAGGTACTCAAAAGTGGACCGTCTGGGTCACAGCTCCAGAACCCCCGAGGGCGAGCGCCCAGGTGAAGACCACCCCCTATACAGGGAGCATTAGGGACAGACCCCCAGGGGATAGAACCGCGACAGCTGGAACCAAAGGGGCAACTGGGCAAATAGACGGGTAAGAAGGCACAGAAGTATCCGTAGAGTAGGTACCGAGACACACAGGGACCTAGCGAGGCACCGGACTGGAGAGCCAGGGGTAACAAGGCTGGAGGCTGCAATTAGAGAAGGAGCACAAAGAAGTATAAGGCGAGAGGGAACGAAACAACAGGGAGGTGCGGAGAGGAACTAGATGGAGGTGGAAACGGACAGAGGAGTTCACAAAGTACGGGAGGCAAGGAACCCAGAGCACAGAGGACAAGGACAGAGGCTGCGCAGGAAGGACAGCTGTGAGGTACATGGAGGTGAACACAGAGCAGACAGACTCACAGGGAAAGGGGCCTGAGGACACATCGAACACCGCAAGAGGCAGAGTCACCGTATTTGATAATCAGGCGTCTTACCTGTCCCGACGCCAAACATATGTAGCGGTGGGCGCCGCCATGTTGGGGGCGGGGCCAGCATTTCACTCTACCCAGGGGGCTGTGCGCCAGGAGTAAGGCTGTGAGCGGGTGCCCGACGCCGCGGGAGCCGGAGGCCGGGCGCGGGGACGCGCTGCAGAACAGGAGCGTGCCGGGTGGAGCGCGCCGAGAGGTGAGAGGCCGTGACAGTACCCCCCCTTTACGCCCCCTCCTCCTAACATTGGAGAGAAACCGTCTCATAATGCGCGGAGCATCAATATTCTCCTGGGGCTCCCATGATCTCTCCTCGGGACCAAAACCCTTCCAATCAATCAAAAATAGATTCTTTCCTCTAACAGTCTTCATAGCCAAAATATCCCGTACCTCAAAGGTGTTATCAGAGCTACATGGTTGGGAGGTTTGGGAGGGTGCAGAGTGGAAGTGATTAAACACTGCCGGTTTAAGGAGAGATACATGGAAAGAGTTGGGAATCTTTAGTGAGGCGGGTAATCTCAACTTGTAGGCCACGTCGTTGATGCGACTTAAGACCTCAAAGGGACCAATGTAACGTGGACCTAACTTGTAGGAGGGGATTTTCAACCTAATATGCCGGGAAGCTAGCCATTCTGAGGCTGGCCCTCTCAAGAGCTACCTTGGTCTCCCTCCAAATCTGAGAGAAGTCCACAGACAAGGAATCTGCTGCCGGCACACCCAAGGTAGGGGATACGGGAAGAGGAATGCCGGGGTGTTGACCAAAAACCACAAAAAAGGGAGATTTGGTAGAAGCTTCACTTGGATGATTGTTGTAGGCGAATTCCGCCCAAGGAAGAAGAGAGGCCCAGTCGTCTTGATGAGCATTGGAAAAATGCCGAAGATAAGATGTTAGCGCTTGGTTGACTCGCTCAACTTGGCCATTCGACTGGGGGTGATAGGCTGAGGAGAAATCCAAGGTTATCTTCAGCAATCCGCAGAGAGCTCGCCAAAAACGGGAGGTAAACTGAACCCCTCGATCCGAGACAATATGCTGAGGGAAGCCATGGAGGCGAAAAACGTGACGCAGAAAGATCTTCGCCAACTCGAGAGCGGTAGGCAAACCTGGCAGAGCGATGAAGTGGGCCATCTTGGAAAATCGATCCATGAACACTAGTATCACTGTACATTTAGAAGAGGGAGGCAAATCCGTGACGAAATCCATGGCAATATGGGTCCAGGGGTTTGCAGGTACTGGTAATGGATGCAGGAGTCCCGAAGGAGGATGTCGAGGAACCTTGTTCGGGGCACAAGAAGGACAGGAGGCGATGAAATCATGAACATCCCTGCAAAAAGAAGGCCACCAGTAATAACAGGAGACAAGCGAGAGAGTCTTTTTAACTCCAGCATGTCCGGAAAACTTTGATGAGTGGCTCCAGCGGAGAACCTTTGATCTATCTCCACTCTGAACAAAGGTCTTACCAGATGGTGGGGAGACCAGGCTTAATGGGGCCATGGTAAGGATCTTGGCTGGGTCGTTGAGATGGATTGGACCCTCCTCCTTGTCGACAGACAGGAATGACCGTGAAAGGGCATCCACCTTGATGTTCTTCTCCCCAGGTCGGAAGTGGAGTTCGAAGTCAAATCTTTCAAAAAAGAGTGACCATCTGGCTTGCCGTGGGTTGAGTCTTTGGGCGGACCGAAGGTAGGCCAAATTTTTGTGATCCGTAAAAATGATGAACGGATGGAGGGCCCCCTCGAGAAGATGGCGCCATTCTTCAAGAGCCATTTTTATGGCCAAGAGTTCTCTATCTCCCACGGCATAGTTACGTTCAGGAGCGGAAAAACTTTGGAAAAGAACCCGCAGGTGAGAGTGCGACCCGAGAAGGACTTTTGCAGAAGGACTTCTCCTACTGAAGATGCGTCGACTTCGAGGATGAATGGCCTACCGGCGTCTGCGCGATGGAGTACAGGAGACTTAGCGAATTCTTGCTTCAGGGCCTCAAAGGCAGCCTCTGCATCAGAGGGCCAATGAATGGGATCGGCTCCTTTGCGGACAAGAGCTGAGATGGGTTTAGTCAAGGAGGAAAAATGAGGGACAAATTGCCTGTAATAATTGGCAAAACCCAAAAACTGTTGAATGGCCTTGACTCCGAGAGGACGAGGCCACTTGAGAACTGCCAAGACTTTTTCAGGATCCATCTCTAATCCCGAGCTCAAGACGATGTAACCAAGAAAGGGCAATGAAGTTTGCTCAAAGAGGCATTTCTACAACTTGGCAAAAAGGTGGTTCTCTCTGAGACGTTGGAGGACTTGGCGAACATCTCGTCGATGTGTGGTCAGATCGGAGGAGAAGACCAAGATGTCGTCTAGGTAGACTACGACACAAAAGTAGAGGAGATCTCGAAAAACATCATTAACGAGTTCTTGAAATACTGCAGGTGCGTTGCAGAGCCCAAAGGGCATAACCAAATACTCATAGTGTCCATCTCGCGTGTTAAACGCAGTCTTCAACTCGTCCCCGGAGCGTATGCGAACTAGATTATAGGCCCCTCGTAGATAAAGTTTAGTAAACACATGTGCCCCCTTCAAACGATCAAAAAGCTCGGAGATGAGTGGCAGTGGATACTTATTCTTCACCGTGATTTGATTCAAGCCACGATAATCGATGCACGGGCACAGTGATCCATCTTTCTTCTTTACAAAAAAGAAGCCTGCTCCTGCAGGGGACAAAGATTTCCGAATGAAGCCTCTGGCCAAGTTGTCTTGGATGTATTCAGACTTCGCTTGGGTCTCTGCCGAGGAGAGAGGATAAATTCTTCCACGAGGCGGTTTGGTACCAGGGATGAGCTCAATGGGGCATTCGTAGGGACGGTGCGGAGGAAGAGTCTCAGCCTCTTTCTTATCAAAAACATCCAAAAATCATGGTACACTGACGGCAATCCATGGGGAACAAGGGGAGAACGAGGGGTACCTATGGAGCGCACCGACAGCAGACACCGAGTCTGACACGACTCCCCCCAGCGCAAGACGTTACTGCTATGCCAGTCTAAAGTGGGCTCGTGGAGCCGCAGCCAGGGAAGACCAAGCAGGATAGGATGAGAAATACCTGCTAAGACGTAAAATGTAATTTTCTCCTTGTGCAGAACCCCTACTTGCAACTCCACCTCATGAGTAACTAGCGTGACTGTCTCTAGCAGGGGTCGACCATCTATGGAAGCGAGAACTTGAGGTTTTTGCAAGGGCCTCACGGGAACAGAAAGTTTTTTAACCTCCTCTAACCTAATAAAATTTCCCTGCGGCACCCGAATCCACATAGGCCACCAGAGAAGCCCGCTTACCACCAACATGCAAGAGGACAGACAAAGTGAGAGGGAGAGAGGTATCACATACACCTAGGGAGGCCTCTCTTACCTGACCTAGGCGGAGAAGTTTTCCGGACGTTCCGGACAGGTTCGGATGAGATGGGCACTGCTACCGCAGTTGAAACACTGACCGCGGAGGCTCCTCTCCTTGCGACGCTGATCAGAGAGCTTCAGGCGGTCCACCTGCATGGGTTCAGGTGCCGGAGAGGAAGGAAGACTCCTAGGTTGAGGACTGAGTGGTCTGCGGACAGAAGAAAATGGACGCGAGACCCTTCTCTCCCTAGCCCGCTCTTGAAACCGGAGATCAATCCGCGTGGCTAGAGAGATCAGATCCTCTAGGGCTGTTGGGGTATCGTGCCCAGCGAGCTCATCCTTTATGCGACTCGAAAGGCCTCGCCAAAAGGCGCCCACCAAAGCCTCGTTATTCCAACCTAAGTCGGAGGAGAGGGTCCTAAACTGGATAGCATACTGACCCACAGTAAGAGAACCTTGACACAAGTTAAACAAAGCTTCAGTGGTAGAGGCTAGACGGCCCGGTTCATCAAAAACCCGATGGAAGGTATCAAGGAAAACGGAAAGCTGGGTAACTACCGGGTCATCACGCTCCCAGAGAGGATTGACCCAAGCCAAAGCGTCCCCCTCCAGGTGAGAAATGATGAAGGCCACTTTGGCTCGGTCTGTGGGGTACTGCTGGGGTAGCAATTCAAAATGGAGGTGGCACTGATTATTAAAACTCCGGCACAATTTGGCGTCCCCGCTATACCGGGGAGGTTTGGCTAACCGCGGAGGAGGATGGGGACCTGCAGCAGGAGGAGCAGACGCGGCCGAGTGCAGAGCGAGCAGCCGACCGTCCACCGAAGCCATGTAGCTGAGGATATGTGACTGGGTGTCTCGCTGCTGAGCCAATTCCTGTTGTAAGACCGCCAACTGGGCAGCGTTACCCGGGTCAAAGGACTGGAGAGCGGAGAGACGCGAGTCCATAGTTTTCATAAAGGACATCATGCGCGTCTGGTTCTCCCGAAGGAAAACCAACTCTTTTTGGGCTGCCGAGGCTCCAGCGGGGTCCATGGCCTGATTATGCTGTTACGGCTATAACAGTGTTATTAGTACGACAGAGGACAGAAAAGGTACCCGAAAGTGGACCCTCTTGGTCACAGCTCCAGAGCCCCCGAGGGCGAGCACCCAGGTGAAGACCACCCCCTATACAGAGAGCGTTAGGGACAGACCCCCAGGGGATAGAACCGCGACAGCCGGAACCAAAGGGGCGACTGGGCAAATAGACGGGTAAGAAGGCACAGAAGTATCCATAGAGAAGGTACCGAGACACACAGGGACCTAGCAAGGTACCGGACTGGAGAGCCAGGGGTAACAAGGCTGGAGGCTGCAATTAGAGAAGGAGCACAAAGAAGTATAAGGCGAGAGGGAACGAAACAACAGGGAGGTGCGGAGAGGAACTAGATGGTGGCGGAAATGGACAGAGGAGTTCACAAAGTACGGGAGGCAAGGAACCCAGAGCACAGAGGACAAGGACAGAGGCTGCGCAGGAAGGACAGCTGCGAGGTACACGGAGGTGAACACAGAGCAGACAGACTCACAGGAAAGGGGCCTGAGGACACATTGCAACACCGCACGAGGCAGAGTCACCGTATTTGATAATCAGGCGTCTTAACTGTCCCGACGCCAAGCATATGTAGCGGTGGGCGCCGCCATGTTGGGGGCGGGGCCAGCGCATCACGCTACCCAGGGGGCTGTGCGCCAGGAGTAAGGCTGTGAGCGGGTGCCTGACGCCGTGGGAGCCGGAGGCCGGGCCCGGGGATGCGCTGCAGAGCAGGAGCGAGACGGGTGGAGCGCGCCGAGAGGTGAGAGGCCGTGACAGCAGTCTGGATTAAATTTTTGATGAAGCGGCAGTAGTATACTGTAAATCCTAAGAAACTTCTGACTTCTCGGACAGTAGTAGAGGCAGGCAACTTCTGGACAATGGCGATTGTTTCAGGATCTGGAACCACTCCTTCAGCACTCATTATGCGGCCTAGATACTGCACTCTGGGATTCAACAGGTGGCACTTGGAGGGCTTAATTTTCAGGCTATAGCTGGTAAGACTCTTGAAGACATCTGACAGGAACTCAAGGTGTTCTTCATATGTTCTGGAAAACACGATCACATCATACAGGTAAATCAGGACAGAATCAAAGTTCTTGTAACCTAGGCATATTCCATCAGCCCTTGGAAGGTTCCTGGGGCATTGCACAGCCCAAATGGCATAAAATTGAATTCATACAGGCCCACAGGTGTTGTGAAGACCATTTTCTCTTGTTCTTCTGGGGCTACAGGTACTTGCCAATGCCCACTGGTCAGGTCCAATGTTGAGATGAATAGGCTGTGAACGATTCCTCAATGCGGGGCATAGAATAGGCATCTTTGTGGGTGACAGTATTCAACTTTCTATAGTCCACACAGAAGCGAATGTTCCCGTCTTTATTCCTCACAAGGACAAGTGGTGCCTCCGAAGGGACTGTGACTGTCTCTGATGAAATCTGTGCTTTTCACGTCCTGGATTAACTTTTTCACTGGCCTGTACATCGATGGAGTGATGGGCCGGTGTCTTTGTCGGAAGGTTGGATGTGAACTTGTGAGAATGGTGTGCTGAATGACTTCCACTTTACCAGAGTCCATGGAATTCTTTCATAACCTTGGAATACTCGTCTGAGGTGTTCTGATCTCCCACATGAATGTCTTTCCACCGTGGGTATTCAGGAGTTTTCACAGGACTAACCTCTGTTTGAGCACCTTGTTGGCAGTTCACGACCAATTTACTCAAGATGTCCTGGAAGGACACTCTTGATAGCTTGGCGACAGCGCAGTACTTTCTCAAATTCACCTGTTGATCACTGAGATTCAGAAAACGAATAGTGACTCTCCATCCGATTACTGTAGCCAGACTCCATGCGACCAGAACGGGCACTTCACCATTCAGTGTGAACGGTTCCACCAGAACATCATAGTTTTGACCTAGCGGTCCTATTTGTGCTTTGCACCATATCACCATTTCAGTACCTGCAGGTAGAACGATAGGACGTCTATTCACCACCCGGGCCACACCGATGCTTCTGTCTGGGCCAGCAAACTGTTGGTGCCCATGCAGTAGGCGGCTGGTCCTCTGGATATCTTCTCCAGCATCTCTTGTAGGCAGTTTTGGAGAATGTTCCTACCCAGGAAAACATGGGGGAATCCTTCATCCTACATGTCAGCAACAATTAGGCCCTGTCATGGGAGCTACGCTGGGCCGATTTTTACTGTAGGTTCCCCTTGCAGGGTGTTACAGAACCCCCCAGCACCCCGAATAGGAGATGCATGTATGATAGGTGCAATGTGAGATGCATACCCGTAATGCAGCAACCGACCGGCTACGACCCCTGGGCAAAGGTAAACGAGATATCCCACTTCTGACCTCCCCCCACCTTTGTAAATCCCAAGGTAAATGATCGGGGGTCACGGGCCACCTGCGGCTATTGTAATGTACGTCTGGCGTCTTAATTGGAGCCTGTTATCTACTGGCTCGACACATATTGATTGTCCTGTCCTCTGTATGTATATATATTCTGAGACCGGTGAGTAAAATGTTGTCACACTGGAAATACGTGGAGAAGCTGTGATCTTTTATATGTTTCCATGTTACAAAGCCTTTCGAGCCTGTGTCCTTCTTCCAAAAGTGAGGAAAAGCAGAGTGGACCTCCTGAAACATGGGGTGGTAATGTAAGAGATATTACAGCACAGAAGACCACGTTACACAGGGGTACAGCTTGTCCATTGTTGGCAATATCATTTATGGAGGCTTCTGGATGGTATAGTTACTGGTCAGGATTCCAGTAGCGTTCGTGGTAGGAGGCTTGAATGGTGGTGACTTGTGAGCCTGTGTCGAGTAAGGATGAGAAAGAAATTCCATCAATTTCAATGGTGATTACTGGACACCTGCCAATGTATCGAGGGGCCCATTTTGGATAGGATGGATCTAGCCGTACTTCTACCAAGGGTTGGTCCTCTCTCTTGGGGGAATTCCAGTTTAACTGTTGACACTCCCATTCAATAGGGCCACTTCTCCTGCACTTTCTGCAGATAGGCCTCCCTCAAGCGTCAATATGATCTGTGGGCTGTCTTCCTGAGCTGTCATAGCCATGGTCTCTGGAGCCATAACGCCATCTGTCTCTGTGGGACCAGGAGTCTTCAGGTTGCCGATACTGCTTTTGCTTTCAATCCTTTAGCTCCTCACACACGAGTCAGTTTCCTGGTGAGTTCTACAACTTGCTCGAGTAGGTTGCCTGCATCATCATGAGCTTGAACTCGTGCACAATTGGTAACAGTCTCTTTGAGGCCAGTTGGTGGTGCTATTTCAGATCTAGGGCAAACATTCACTTTGTTCTTAGGCTGGTTACATGGGTTTCTGCAAGTGGGAACTTGGCTAGAACCTGCTTCTACTCCCAGGACTCTAATGGCCATCTCCTTGAAGTCTAAGAATGAACTGTCTGATTTCTGTAGGGACAATATTCTCAGTTGAGTCTTGATAGAATCTTTCCTTGCCCCCTCTACAAACTGGTTCCTTATGGCAATATCTGCGTTCATTACATCATGAGGGTCCACCTGACATATAACAAGAAGTGTTTCTTGCAAGCTAAGAGCAAAATCTCTGAGTGACTCATGAAGTTGCTGTTTTCTGCTAAAGAACTGCATTTTTAATTCTGGGACACTTCTGGTATCAAAGGTGGCACTCAACCTCTCAAAGATTAGTTCAGCACTTCTTTTCTTAGTATGGGGCCAGGACTTCACCTCCCTTAGAGCTGCTCCACTCAATTGCCTAATTAATATTTCCACCTTCTGCTCTGAATTCTCTTAGTTCATGGGTATCCCATTTATAGCTTGGGAGCTACGGTGCTCTAAAATAATATGGCATCGTTAGAGGCATTGCGTGGGCCATTCTGGAAGTTCCATTACCTCTGGGCTGGTCACACTCTTTATCTTCAGACATATTATACAGTCTAATATAATCAGAGGTTGGTACAGTTTGCTTACTCTCTTCCAGAGGTGCTGTCCCTTTCATTGCAGCTATGATCCGGTTTTCTTCTGCTGCAGGGATCACTGATTCTGCACTGCAGTCTCGTGGCTGTATCCAGATAATGGTGGTACTTGCTTTGCGCAGTTCTGTTTTGCGCCGGGTTGTCCAGGAGTCAGGACTTCCTCTTTTTTGGCGCGCTGTCCTGCAATTGGCTGACGCACAAAGAAGAAGGCAGGGCTTGCTTTTGGTGCTGCGCTTGTCCTCACTGCAGCCATATACACATTTACAGTTGAATAATCAAGGTCTGACTGCATAATGGACTGGGGTTCCTTGCGCACCTTTAATTTAGTAGGATCCTGTTCATGGACGCTAGAAGTTGTAATGCTAAGATGCACTACTATGCCATAGGTCACGCACCAAGTGATGTTCGGATGTTACCACTTCACTATGGCAGGGACAAAAATAAAAAAAATGAAGTTTGTGACACTAGGGAGCACTATATAACCTCTGCTTCCTGGTAGTGCGATGTAATGTGGTGCACTCCAAATAGTCCAGTAAACAGGAAGGCCAGAGGGGCTGTCGATAACATTTACTTGTTGCATGAATACACAGGTACATCCAGATAAACAATGGTTTAACAGAGAATCAATTACAATGCAGCAATCACAGTTACTTTCCGGTATAGTCACGCAGATCTGAAGCGGAGGCTGTGGTTTCTCTTTTACAGGAGTTCTGGCTGTTTCCTACCTGTTCCTTCAGCTTTCCTAGGCAGCACACTCCTGCACAAAATGTCTCCTTCTCCCTCAGTGCTAAGCCCAGGACCCAGTCATGTGGTCTAACCATGTAACCAACATATATGGAAAGCAGGGCTGCTTTGTTAACTCCTGATAGCAGAATATAATAAGTCCATCACTCTTTACACATATCACTCTATGTACTGAATTCTCATGTACGTTATCTGCAAACGGCTTTTGTTTTCTACAAACTCATAACTGAGGGAATGTGCGGCGTCTCAGCAGCCATCTGCTTTCCGTGTAACGTCAGTGATATTAATGATGTGCCGTAACTCACTTAATTTCAGGAGAATATTGGCTAAATACTGGAAGGAACACAAATAAAAAAAAAAGGCTAAGGGGGCGCTCCGAAAGCTTCATGGCAAACTTCTGTCTCCGTCACCTCGCATCGCTCCGATCGGAGCAGACAGATTTGTTTGGGGCGGTTTCCAAGCTGTGGAGGACACAAGGAATATCAGCGCTCGTGTTCCCGAGGAGGAATCATGCGATATAGAACCACCACTAAGGTATCACAAATCTGATGCCATCAGCTCTCATCAAAGGGTCGTCCCCCTTATGTCATTGCTGAAAACCGCCGTAATCCCGCAGAGCAGTTATGGAGTTATGGTGCCATGGCAGGAAGCAAATTGGTGTGTGATCTGATACATAGAGCAAAGTCCTCGAAATCGCCGGGATCGGAGCTAACTCTGCACCTGACCAGGTACCCTGAGATGCTGCAGTCAATAGGGGGCGCTCTCTGTCAACAGCTCGTGCTCTTCCGGGAAGAATTTCTACAAAATTTTGGAGGTGTCTGTGGGAACTTACGAGCATTTGTGGGGTCAGTCCCGGATGTTGGGGGAGGCCAGGCTCAAAATCTCCATTATAAGTATTGGGTGGGACTGAGGTCCGGACTATGTATGGCCACTCACGTTCTTCCACCAATCTCCCTTTCCATGTCTGTATGGACCTTGTGCATTGAGCACAGTAATGGGGCTAAGAGAAGGGTCTTCCCCAATCTGTTTCCACAAAACTGAAGCTACAATTGTCAACAATGTCTTGTGCTGAAGATTAAGATTTACTATAACTGGAACGTGAGGCCATCCCCTAATAACGAGCCCATAGCATTATCCTCCTTCACCATCTGTACAGGGGGCACAATGCAGTCAGGGGATAATGTCCTCATTGAATCACCAAACCCAGACAGAAATTAAATAGGAAAGTGTGATCCGTCACTGCACAGAGCACTCTTCCAGATCTCTGTAGTTATGGGGTCAGCAGATCGGTGGTAAGTAACTTTTCTGCCCTCTGTCCTGCAGCACTCAGCCCCCCCCCCCCCCGGTCTGTAACATTACGGGGTCTCCACTTCATGGCTGAGTTGCTTCGGTTCCTTCTACTTCTCAATAATATCAATCACATGTGGTGAGGGAAGATTCAGGAGGTAGAAATGTTATGGATGGACTTGCTACCCCAGTGACTAATATTACAGGACCGCACTGGTGTCGGTGAACTCTGCACCACTGGCAATTCTGTCTCATGTTAGTAAAGGCAGATGGTTTGGCAGAGGGACTGGATGTTAGACATGGGGGGAAAAGGAGGCTGGATGTTGTACCCCGGAGGCGAGGGCTGGATATTATACACCGCAGAAAGAAGGGGCCGTATGTTATGTAGCAGTGGTGGGGGTTGGTGGTTCTAACACTCCAAGGGTTAAATGCATTTGATGTCTATGTATGTTGCAAAAGGATGATACCCACTGGGGTTGCAGTTTGCTTAGATAGGGTTAACTGTAATGGCCAGTCCTGCTTGGAAGGGGGAACTGAGAGTTAGTAGCAAGCCCAGGGAGTGACAGGGCCAGTGAGAGTGTGGAGAGCAGTGTGAAAGTAGCAGGCCTAAGTCAAAAGGCTGCTAGGAATAGCGTGAGCATAATACTCAGGGCAGTGGATTGCTGAAAATACCCTTTCTTCTGACTCCGTCTAATGGCCTGGGACAACCTCGAGATGGATGTCGGGGGCGTGGGGCGAACTCAGCTTGTGAAGCTACAGGGTAAGATGGACTCAGACTACATGGGGTGGAAGGTATTGCAATTCAAATATAGTGTTGTGAATGGGTCACCAAGGAGGCTGGCAGGAACAGGCTAAGCCACCAGAAGACCAGAGAGGTTGGTAACTAAGCGGATTGCAGACCCCTGATCCTATCCACACAACTAGCAGTAGCCGTGGAGCGTTCTTACGATGCCCTAGACACTTCGTCACAGCTGGAGAACTAACTAAGCCTAAAGACAGAAAGGTGAAATCTAATCTGCCCACGAGCAGATCCCCAAAGGAATAGACAGCCCCCAAACATATATTGTCGGTGAGACAAGATGAGACACAAACACAGGCAGAGAACAGACTGAGCAAATGGTGGGGCCCAAGCTTTCTAGACAGGACAGGACAGAAAAGATACTGTCTGCAATCACGCACAAAACCCTGAAAAAGTCCAACACTTCTGATATACCACCTCCTCATCCCACCCTCTCTCTG
Organism: Dendrobates tinctorius; assembly: GCF_039654945.1. Classification (NCBI taxonomy): domain Eukaryota; kingdom Metazoa; phylum Chordata; class Amphibia; order Anura; family Dendrobatidae; genus Dendrobates; species Dendrobates tinctorius. Next base: position 417,441 of record NW_027361883.1, read on the forward strand.
TTGGAGTCCCCCAAGGCTCTGCTTTAGGACCCCTACTCTTCTCAATCTATACACTTGGTCTGGGGCAACTCATAAAGTCCCATGGATTCCACTACCTCCTTTATGCTGATGACACTCAGATCTACCTCTCTGGCCCAGACGTCACCTCTCTGCTGTCCAGAATCCCAGAGTGTCTATCAGCCATATCCTCCTTCTTCTCCTCTCGCTTCCTCAAGCTCAATGTGGACAAATCTGAACTCATCATCTTTCCTCCATCTCACAGATCTTCCTTACCCGACCTAGCTATAACAATTAATGACATCACACTTTCCCCAGTACCGGAAGTCCGCTGCCTCGGAGTAGCCTTTGACTCTGCCCTGTCCTTCAAACCGCACATCCAAGCTCTTTCTACCTCCTGCGCCTCCAGCTCAAAAATATTTCCAGAATCCGTCCTTTCCTCAACCCTCAATCTACTAAAATGCTTGTGCATGCCCTCATCATCTCCCGTCTCGACTACTACAACATCCTTTTCTGTGGTCTCCCTGCTAACACCCTCGCACCTCTCCAGTCCATCCTTAACTCAGCTGCCTGACTAATTCATCTCTCTCCTCGCTACTCCTCCACTTCTCCCTTCTGCAAATCTCTTCACTGGCTCCCATTCCCTCAGCGTATCCAGTTCAAATTACTAATACTGACCTACAAGGCCATCTATAACCTGTCTCCCTCATATGTCTCTGAACTAATCTCCCGATACCTTCCCTCACGTAATCTCTGGTCCTCCCAAGACCTCCTTCTCTCCTCCACACTTATTCGCTCCTCACCCAACCGCCTCCAGGACCTCTCCCGAATAACCCCTATTATCTGGAATTCTTTGCCCCAACAAGTCCGACGATCAACCACATTTGGATCCTTCAGACGGAACCTGAAAACCCACCTCTTCAAGAAAGCCTACAGTGACCCCGCTACCTCCTTCTCTCTCACCACTACCAGTGATATCACCTCAACCAACACCGGAACTGCTGCAACCCCCCAACCTACTGTCTCCTTCCCCACCATCCTGTAGAATGTACGCCCGAAAGGGAAGGGTCCTCTCTCCCCTCTGTATCAATCTGTCATTGTTAGTTTGTTTTCTGTAAGTGATATCTGTAATTTGTATGTAACCCCTTCTCATGTACAGCACCATGGAATCAATGGTGCTATATAAATAATAATATACAAAAACCTGAGGTCACACGACCTCACCCCCGCTAGATCAGCACTCTGGTATAAACTGGAAGCAAAGCAAAAAGATACTAACATAACAGGGGACTGAACAAGCTGCAACATATAAAGCAGGGCCCAGTGCTGCCCCCAGCAGGGAGTACGCTGAACCCTCGCAGCAAAGCAGAGAGCAAAAAAAGGCACAACCAGATTAGATACAAAGGATTAGCAAAAGAATCACTTACCTGAACCATGCAGATCAGGCAGGGGATTGTTGTGAGTTCATTCTCTGGTCCACCAGTTGTGAGTTCTCCTTCCAGGCTCCCTCTGGTGGTAACAGGAGGTAGTGAGGCTGATTTAATCAGTAGAGATCTGCCACCTGATAAGGAGGATGACGATTGGACCTCAGGAATCTCAGACTGGATTTAAGACAGCCGACGCCCTATTCTGGCGCTGGTGATTCCTTCTGGCTTATCAGGTCTTAGCTTTAGATGACTGGAACAGAGCTGAAAACCAAGTTTTTCTGCTAATGCTCACACTTGATTTTGTTGGTCTATTCAGTTTTTTTGTGTGGTCTGCCATCCCTGGCTGGGGCTGCGCTGAATTTCCACTCTTATTTATCTGTATTTGCCAATTTGCTTTTTGTCCCTTATTAGATTGGCCTCTTTTTGCTCTGTCTCAGAATATTTCAGACTGCTGATATAGTGGGAGAAGTCTAGTGACTTCAGGGTTAATTTTGCTATCAGAAGTGTTGGACATTATTTTTGTAGGGTTTTTTGCAGATTGCAGACAGTGTCTTTCCTTTCCTGCCCTTTCTAGTTAGTTTGGGCCCCATCGTTTGCTCAGCCTATTTTCCTGCCTGTGTTTGTGCTTTCATCTTGTTTCACCGTCAATACATGTGTGGGGGTTATCTTTCCTTTGGGGTCTGCTTTGGAGCGGTTAGTTTTCCCCTTTTCATGCTTCAGGCTTATTTAGTCCTCCGCCTGTGATGAGGCGTCTAGGATCATCGTAGGTACGCTGGACGGCTGCTGCTAGTTGTGTGGTTAGGATCAGGGGCCTGCAATCTGCATAGTTACCAACCTCTCTGGTTTTCTGTGACCTATCTTGTTTTGCCTTTTTCTCCTCGGTGACCCATTCATAACAGAATCACCAGCCATACCGCAGATTCTAGGGTACTCAAAAGCAGGAAAGAGTTGTTAAGAGGAAATAAAGGAAAAAAAAGTGTCAGAACTTTTTATTTTTTTTATACTTTTTCCTCTTTTTTTTTTCTGGGGCCGTAGGAGGATTTTTTTTTCTTTTCCTAATGGAGATTAAGCAATTGTCTGATCGTGTGGTGCAACTTGCTGCTGAAGTGCAGGGAATTTCCACCTACCTGATTCAGTCACATGCTGCTGAACCTCAGATCCCTACTCCTGATGTGTTTTCTGGGGATTGGTCTAAATTTCTGAATTTTAAGAATAATTGTAAATTATTTCTGGCCTTGAAGCCTAACTCATCGGGGAGCTCTGTGCAGCAGGTTAAAATTGTCATCTCCTTGCTGCGCGGCGATCCCCAGGATTGGGCTTTTTATGTGACACCTGAAAATCCTATTCTGACTAATGTGGATGCATTTTTTCAAGCCTTGGGGTTGTTGTATGATGAACCTAATGCTGTTGGTCAAGCTGAGGCAGTTATACTGTCAAAAATTCCGAAAGTGGGCGGTCCTTACTACATGGAATGATAGTGCATTGGCAGCTCTCTTTCGGAAAGGTTTATCAGAGACCGTAAAGGATGTTATGGTGGGATTTCCTGTTCCCTCTGGTCTGGATGATTCTATGTCATTAGCCATTCAAGTTGATCGGCATTTACGTGAACGTAAAACTACACGGGAGGCGCTGCCACCTTTTGAACAAACGTCTGAACCTATGCAATGTGATGGGGTTTTGTCTAGGGCACAACGTCAGGAGTTTAGAAGGCGTAATAAGCTGTGTTTTTTCTGTGGAGACGCCTCTCATACTATTTCTGTCTGCCCTAAATGAAAGAAACGTTTTGCACACACATTTGCTGTGGGCAGTGTACAACCTAAGTTCCTTTTGGCAATTACTCTGATCTGCTCCTTATCCACATTTTCCACGAAGGCTTTTGTGGATTCAGGAGCAGCGTTGAATCTGATGGATTTGGACTTTGCTAAACGTTGTGGTTTTTCCGTGACGCCTCTGCAGATGCATATTCCTTTGAGGGGTATCGATGCTACTCCTTTGGCGGAGAATAAACCTCAGTTTTGGACCCAGGTGACAATGCGAGTTGCCCCAGACCACCAAGAAAATTGTAAATTTTTGGTGCTGTATAATTTGCATGATACTATTGTTCTGGGTTTTCCTTGGTTGCAAACTCATAATCCAGTTTTGGATTGGAAATATGGGTCTGTGGTGAGTTGGGGTTGTCAGTGTGTTCTTAGGGACGCTCCTGTTTTCTCCACCTCTCCTCAGTCTCATGATATTCCTGATTATCTAGCTGATTTTTCTGATGTATTTATTGAGAGCAAGTCTGCGTCTTTGCCTCCTCATAGGAGTTATGACTGTGCAATTAAGTTGATGCCTGGGTGTAAATTTCCCAAGGGTCGGCTTTTCAACTTATCTGTACCCGAACATGATGCTATGCGATCCTATATTAAGGAGTCATTGGAGAAGGGTCATATTAGACCATCCTCATCACCTTTAGGTGCTGGGTTTTTTTTTTGTGGCCAAGAAAGATGGTTCATTAAGACCGTGTATTGATTATCGTTCCCTTAACAAGATGACGGTTAAATATCAGTACCCGTTACCTCTGATGTCTGATTTATTCTCCAGAGTTAAGAGTGCCTGCTGGTTTACTAAGCTTGACCTCAGGGGAGCGTATAATCTTATTCGCATCAAGCACGGGGATGAATGGAAGACGGCGTTTAATACTCCGGAGGGACATTTTGAGTACCTGGTGATGACTTTTGGGCTCACTAATGCCCCTTCTGTCTTCCAGTCCTTTATGAATGATATTTTCTGTGACTTTGTGGATAAGTTTTTGATCATCTATCTGGATGATATTTTGATCTTTTCTAGTGATTGGGATTCTGTGTTCCGGATTTTGAGGGAGAATTCCCTGTTTGTTAAGGGATCGAAATGCCTCTTTGGTGTACAGAGGATTTCATTTTTGGGATTTATCTTGTCTCCATCGACTATTGAAATGGACCCGGCCAAGGTACAGGCCATTTATGATTGGGTTCAGCCTACTTCTTTGAAGGCCCTCCAGAAGTTTTTGGGTTTTGCTAATTTCTATCGTAAATTTATAGGTAATTTTTCTGGTATTGTCAAACCACTGACTGATCTGACCAAGAAGGGCGCTGATGTGCTGAATTGGTCTCCTGAGGCTGTCTCAGCATTTCAGGAGCTTAAGCAGAGATTTACTTCAGCTCCAGTTTTACGGCAACCTGATGTCTCACTTCCATTTCAGGTGGAGGTAGATGCTTCTGAGATTGGTGCAGGAGCTGTTTTGTCCCAAAAAGACCTTGTGACTTCTAAGATGAATCCCTGTGCCTTCTTTTCTCGAAAGTTCTCCCCATCTGAACGCAACTATGACGTGGGGAATCGGGAATTGTTGGCCATGAAATGGGCATTTGAGGAGTGGAGACATTGGTTAGAGGGAGCTAGACATCAAGTTGTGGTCCTCACCGATCACAAGAATTTGATTTATCTGGAGTCGGCCAAACGCTTGAATCCTAGACAGGCTAGATGGGCCTTGTTTTTCACGCATTTTAATTTTGTGGTCTCTTTTCTTCCGGGCACTAAGAATGCTAAGGCAGACGCCCTTTCTAGGAGTTTCTTTGCCGATTCTCTTAATGTGACCGAGCCTACTACCATCCTAGGTGAGGGGGTAGTTCTTTCTGCCATTTCGCCCGATTTGAGACGCGCCCTGGAGGAATTTCAGGAGGATAAACCTGAGCGTTGCCCTATGGGAAAATTGTATGTTCCTGACCAGTGGAGAAAGAGAGTGATGTCTGAAATTCATTGCTCCGCATTGGCTGGTCATCCAGGTATATTTGGTACCAGAGATTTGGTGAGTCGGTCTTTTTGGTGGCCTGCCTTATCTCGTGACGTCAGGAATTTTGTACAGTCCTGTGGGACTTGTTCTCGTTCTAAACCCTGTTCTCGTTCTAGTGGGTTGCTGATGCCCCTGCCGGTGCCCAAGAGGCCATGGACCCATATGTCAATGGATTTTATTTCTGATCTTCCTGCCTCTCAGAGAATGACTGTTATCTAGGTGATTTGTGATAGATTTTCGAAGATGGTCCATCTTGTACCACTCCCAAAGTTGCCATCTTCCGCTGAGTTGGTGCCCTTGTTTTTACAACAGGTGGTTCGGTTACATGGGATTCCTGAGAACATTGTGTCGGACAGAGGAGTCCAGTTTGTTTCCAGATTCTGGAAAGCCTTTTGTTCCAATCTGGGAATTCAGTTATCCTTCTCCTCCGCGTTTCATCCCCAGACCAATGGACAGACTGAGAGAACAAACCAGACCTTGGAGTCTTATTTGAGATGTTTTATATCTGCTGATCAGGATGATTGGGTCTCATATTTGCCCTTGCCCGAATTCGCACTGAACAATAGAGCTAGTTCTGCCACTTTGATGTCACCCTTTTTCTGTAATTTTGGGTTTCATCCTCGATTCTCTTCACGGCAAGTGGAATCTTCGTCCTGCCCAGGTGTGGACACTGTGGTTGAGAGAATGCAGCAGATATGGGACCAAGTGGTGGATAAGATGTCACTCTCTCAGGAAAAGGCCCAGCGATTTTCCAAACGGCATAGGACCATTGGTCCCCGGTTTAAAGTGGGTGATATGGTTTGGTTGTCGTCTAAGAATATTCCTATGAAGGTTGCATCTCCAAAATTTAAGCCAAGATTTATTGGACCTTATAAGATTTTGGAGATTCTTAATCCTGCTTCGTTTCGATTGGCTCTTCCAGTTACGTTCAAGATCCATAACGTATTTCACAAATCTCTGTTGAAGAGGTTTGTTGAGCCAGTGGTTCCTATGGCAGCACCTCCTGACCCTGTGTTGGTTGAAGGCAATGTGGAATATGAGGTAGAGAAAATATTGGATTCTCGTTTGGTTAGACGGAGACTCCAGTATTTGGTCAAATGGAAGGGTTATGGCCAGGAGGATAATTCTTGGGTCTCTGCCTCTGATATTCATGCCAATAGATTGGTTCGTGCTTTTCACCGGGCCCATCCAGATCGGCCTGGTGGCGTGGATGAGGGTTCGGTGACCCCTCCTCAAGGGGGGGGTACTGTTGTGAGTTCATTCTCTGGTCCACCAGTTGTGAGTTCTCCTTCCAGGCTCCCTCTGGTGGTAACAGGAGGTAGTGAGGCTGATTTAATCAGTAGAGATCTGCCACCTGATAAGGAGGATGACGATTGGACCTCAGGAATCTCAGACTGGATTTAAAACAGCCGACGCCCTATTCTGGCGCTGGTGATTCCTTCTGGCTTGTCAGGTCTTGGTTTTCAGCTCTGTTCCAGTCATCTAAAGCTAAGTTTTTCTGCTAATGTTCACACTTGATTTTGTTGGTCTATTCAGTTTTTTGTGTGGTCAGCCAGCCCTGGCTGGGGCTGCGCTGAATTTCCACTCTTATTTATCTGTATTTGCCAATTTGCTTTTTGTCCCTTATTAGATTGGCCTCTTTTTGCTCTGTCTCAGAATATTTCAGACTGCTGATATAGTGGGAGAAGTCTAGTGACTTCAGTGTTAATTTTGCTATCAGAAGTGTTGGACATTTATTTTTGTAGGGTTTTTTGCAGATTGCAGACAGTGTCTTTCCTTTCCTGCCCTTTCTAGTTAGTTTGGGCCCCATCGTTTGCTCAGCCTATTTTCCTGCCTGTGTTTGTGCTTTCATCTTGTTTCACCGTCAATACATGTGTGGGGTCTGTCTTTCCTTTGGGGTCTGCTCTGGAGCGGTTAGTTTTCCCCTTTTCATGCTTCAGGCTTATATAGTCCTCCGGCTGTGACGAGGCGTCTAGGATCATCGTAGGTACGCTGGACGGCTGCTGCTAGTTGTGTGGTTAGGATCAGGGGTCTGCAATCTGCATAGTTACAAACCTCTCTGGTTTTCTGTTACTTATCTTGTTTTGCCTTTTTCTCCTCGGTGACCCATTCATAACAGGGGACAAAAGAACTCCAAATGCACAGGAAGGAAATCACCAGCAACCTCCAAGAGCAGCCAGCTCAATTATATGCTCCCAGCCAGTAATCCCAGGTTCCCAATCATCGTCGTCAGGTGGAGAACTTCCATCCACCTGGCCAGCTCCACTACTCTCAGTAACCACCAGAGGGAGCAGAGGGAGCTTTGGCTCAGAACTTCAAGCAAGGGAATTCACAACAGAGAAGACTCCCTAGGGCTAGAGAAGCCAGTGAGAGAGACATTCTACCTATTCCGAGAACCAGGGCTAAAGTTGTATGTGGTAACTGTGGGAAAGATGACAACCCGTTGGGCCTTATCCTCTACATCTGTCTGTAAATACTGCTATTCACCAAATTATTATTCTTGACATTATACCTGAGGAAGACTCTTAGCAGTCGAAACCGGTTGTATTCTATTTTGAATTAAAAATAAAAATCATCCTTGAATCTAAATATCAAGTTCCATCATCATCCTTCAGGAGCGCATATTGCTGGGAAAAACATTCACCCAGCTATTCACCAAATGAAAGTTTGGTTGTTTTTTTGAACCTTGTGTCTCCTGGATTAATTGCTGCCCTGGTTGCAGAAGAGGGATTCCTGGACTCAGAAGAAGAGGCCTGAGGGCCAGAAGTAAGTGTGATGCACCTCACACACAGCAGCACACCGGGACATGAGATGTCTGTAGGATGCCAATGCGAGTGGGAACAGAAACTCGCCACGACTACCTCGCTTGGGCATCTTACATTTGGCGCAGTCGACAATATTCAAGTGCCTCGCACGAAGAAAGTGTGGAAGACATGGCTCATGGCGCAGATGGAAGAGCACAGGAATACATTTGATCCAAAATAGTGGCCCGAAGTATGGATTCCAAGATGGCAACGGTGACAGTGAAGAGAAGAAGACATGCCGCCTATCGTGGGTGTGGATGGCAATGAGATCGCAAAAAGATATTTACCCCCACGAGTGACGGCCTGAAGGAGGATGGGCCCTGTGGCCAGAGGTCAGCCCGGAATGGGTAGTACGTTCCGGAGGAGTGCGCTGCGCAGTGTGAGGTGCAGCCCACTGAGAGGAAGATTGCGATGGAAGGGGGCGCGGCTGAAGGCGGAGCTGCCGAAAGTTAAGTGTGACGCGGCGATCACATCAGGGATTTGGCCCAGAAAGAGACGGACTCAGGCGCGCAGGAAGCACGTTACTGGGAATTGTTCGTGCCATTTTCCTTGTCACACGTGAGAAGTAAGACACAGGGAGGTGAGGCTCCAGCGAAAATGGGAGAGTGCGGATGAGATAGTTGCATGAACACTAGCAGTCAGGAGGGGATGCAGGAGATTGTCACCCCCGGGGCAGCAGCAGGAAGCTATCACGCTGCTCAGGAGCTGTTGCAGCCGCCGCTGATGCTGGTCCACTATACGACAGTGCCACAACCGGACATGGGCCTCTGGGCTCATAAACTGCAGTTGATGTGCTGGAGCTGGTTCCATAGGATGAGACTTCCTCGGCCAAGGGAGAGAATATCCCAGAGGGTGTGAGGGCGGCATGTCCAGAGAAGGAGGATGAGGGCCCCGCGTCATGTTCGGTCCCTGTTTCGGCCCTTGTTAAGAAGGCTCTAGAAGGAGGAGAGACAGCGGTTAAGCCTGAGGTGAGGTCAGGCCAGAGAAATGCCTCATTTATTGACTGGGGGGAATAGAGCGGGACATTACGAGTACCCCACTGGTCAAGAGTCAACCCAACTACAAGCCGCGGTGGCTGGATGAGCGTCCACCCCCCATGAGTTTATTGGAGCAACAGAAGTGGACTGACCAGTTCCTTCGGGGTTGGCTCGAGGGGTCTAACACAGCTCGGAGAGAATGAGAATTAGTCGAGCCGTCTCAGACCCGAGGACAAGTTGTCGAGTTCGACATCAAGAAGGAGTTTGGATTTCTCGAGGATGAGGTCTACGTCAGCTGCGACATGGTGAAGAGAAGTATTTACCATCATGGTTACACAATCTACGTCCAGGGGAGATCGTAGAATTCATAAAATGCGGGTATCAGCGGGTCTAGTATGCAGCAACCTTGGTGCGCCCGCATACCTGGGTAGACATCCTAGAATGGACCAGGAAGTCTTCAAACAGAGAGCTGAAAGAGAGGCCCATCAAGGGGTAGCTGGAACAGTCCCCTCAGAAATGGTGCAGGTAGCTGGGACTGGACATCCTAGTGTGGGGAAGAAAACCCCTGAAGGGTCTCCTTAAAAGCTTGAGGGTGCTAATTGAAATCCCTCATAGGGCCGTGCACCTGCTGAATCTCCCAAGGGGGCACCACCATCCAGCTTGCCAGAACTGCGGGCTGGGGAGGTGAACCTCACAAGGTCAGGATTCAGTGGAGACAGCTGGGACGCAGCAGGTTAGGTAGTCCAAAGATTTAGTGTCACCAACTATGGCCATACCCAAGTGGGTTGTGGAGTGTGATGACATCTAAGAAGGATCCCAGCCTGGTTAAATTTCCTGGAAATGAAGGAGGCCAACATTTCCCACTGTTTGGGCCACCTTCATAGAGGAGAGAAAGAAGGCCCGGGCAAGGCCTTGAAAGGAGGAGTTCAGAACTCAAATTCCATTGTTTCTGAATTACTACGAGTGTGAATTTCATTGTAGCTGACATTGCCCAGAGGTAGTTGTTATGGACTGTTGCCTGTTTTACCTTTGGGACCAAAAAGGCCTGAAGCAGCTGAGTTCGGTTGTACCAGTGTTTGTTTTTCTTTTTTGTTGCGCCTTTTTCTGTTTGAATAGTAGACGCTGGTACTCTCGGAGGGTTTTTGAGATCCTCCACAACAGAGACTACGTTTCTGGTCTGAGTTTCAATGGAAGATTACTGCTGTGTTGCCCTACAGGCCCTATTGATAAACTGGACATGGACAGTTTGTTTCCAAGGTCCTGAGAAGGACCAGTACTACTGAGAAGCTTTATGATTATGGACTGTCACACTTGCTATTCTAGGGTTGTTAACCAAGAAGGGGCAGATCTACACAAAGTTAAGATGTCAAGACCAGCCTGCAGTCTGATGTTTTTAAGGTTTGATATTGCAGTGATAAGGCATTATAAAACTCTAACTCTTCTTTTAAGGTCTGACATGGTCGAGGACAACCATAATTAAATTGTGGGAGAATGTAGCAGTGGCGGGAGCTGGTGGTTTGCTCCCTAACACTTCAAGGGATAAATGCATTTGATGTTTTTCTATGTTATAAAAGGACGATACTCACTGGGGCTGCAGTTAGCTTAGACAGGGGTAACTAATGGCTGGTCCAGTTTGGGAGGGGGGAACTGTGAAATAGTGGGCCTAAGTCAAGAGGCCGCTAGGGATACCGTGAGCCTAATACTCGGGGCATTGGATTGCTGAAAACACCCTTCTGTGTGATTCCGTCTAATGGCCTGGGGCAACCTCGAGATGGATGTCAGGGGCCTGGGGCAACTCAGCCTGTGAAGCTGCAGGAAAAGATGGACTCAGACTACATGTGGCAGAATGTATTGAAATCTGAAAATACTGGTGGAGAAGACTCTCTCTAGGGCTAGAGAAGACATTCTACCTATTCCAAGAACCTTTCCACCACCTCTATTAATGCTTTCTCCCACACCACTCCCATCATTGCCCTCTCAATCTCCTCCATCAGTGCCTTCTCCCCCACCACCCCATCATTGCCCATTTCAACACCTCCATCATTGCCTCCCCACCACCACCATGATTGTCCTTTCCACCACAACCATCATTGCCTTCTCCCCCACCACCCCATCATTGTCCTTTCCACCACCTCCATTATTGCCTCCTCCCCCACCACCCCACCATCCTTTCCACCACCACCAACATTGCCTTCTCACCCACCACTCCCATCACTGCTCTCTCCATCACCCACATCATTGCCCTCTCCAATGCACACAAAGCACCGCACCACATACACACGCACGCAGGCAGACAGACAGGAAGCACCACTCACCTCTCTGCACGTTCTGTTATGATTGGGTCACCGAGGAGGAAAGCAAGACCAAGCTAAGCCACAGAAAACAAGAGAGGTTGATAACTAAACGGATTGCAGACCCCTGATCCTATCCACACAACTAGCAGTAGCCGTGGAGCGTACCTACGATGATTCTAGACGCCTCGACACAGCCGGAGAAATAAATAAGCCTAAAGCAAGGAAGGGGAAATCTAAATTGCCCCAGAGCAGACCCTAAAGGAATAGATAGCCCCCAAACATATATTGTCGGTGAGACAAGATGAAAACACAAACGCAGGTAGGAAAATAGGCTGAGCAAACGATGGGGCCCAAACTAACTAGACAGGACAGGAAAGGAAAGACACTGTCTGCAATCACGCAAAAAACCCTGCAAAAAATGCCCAACACGTCTGATAGAAAAAATACTGAAGTCACTAAACTTCGCCCACTATATCAGCACTCTGGTATATTCTGAAAGAGAGGCCAATCTAATAAGGGACAAAAACAAACTGGCACAAGCAGTAACATAAGGATGGAAATTCAGCACAGCCCCCAGCCGAGGCTGGCTGACCACACAAAACTGAAATAGACAGAACCAAATCAAATGTGAACAATAGCAAAAGAACACTTAGCTTTATCATGCAGGTACTGAGCTGAGAACTAAGACCTCAGGAGGCAGGAAAAAATCACCAGCAGGGATAGAGGGAGTCGGCTGTCTTAAATCCAGTCAGAAACTCCAAATGTCCAATCGTCCTCCTCATTATCAGGTGGCAAGCCTCTGTTAATTAGATCAGCTCCATTACCTCCTGTAACCACCAGAGGGAGCCTGGAAAGAGATCTTGCGACCCCTCTATCAATACAACCAGCTCCACTACCTTCACTAGTAACCAGAGGCAGGCCAGAAAGTGAATTCACAACAACGTTCCCTGCAGCCGCAGCACATCCCAGCAACATCTTCCTGGCCAGCAGCTTTCTCTCTGAAACAGCCGCGCGCTAATTGATGTCATCCAGCTGCGTCCCTGTGTCCGACAGGAAGCGCCGGGCAGGAAGCAGTACAGCATCAGATGCTTGCAGCTACGCTCCGTTGCCATTTTCTCTTGTAGGCAGCAGAGCTGCAGGGATCGCTCCCTGCCCGCCAATTGTCTTCAGGGTTAACCGCCCGGCAGGGGCCCACCTCCGGGGTACATGTGGTATGCCCATTCCTGCGGGCAGTGGCGGCCTCAACCTGTGGCTAACACTGCCCGCTATTAAAGTGAAATGAATATTCACTCCTCTCCATGCCCATGGGGGCGTGGGGAAGCGTGAATATTCATGTCTCCAGCTGCTGCTCCGCTGGCATAGCTGGGTGTGCTGCTACTAGTGACACGCCACTGGCCTAGGGCCCCTGGAGTAGCGGGGGACCTAGGCAGCTGCCAGCCCTGTATGCCAGCAGGTGTAAGTGCCTGGGCCCACCAGAGAGCGAGGGGCCAAATGTTATACACCAGGTGGTGAGGTGCCAAATGTTATAGATCAGTGGGGAAGGGGTTGGATGTTATACACCAAGGGGCGAGGGACCGATTGTTATACACCAGGGGGTGAGGGGTTGGATGATACACACAGGGAGGCAAAGAGGCTGGATGTTATACACCACACTGGGGACAATGGGATTGTAGATCTCAATGGAAATCAATGTCTTAAAAAATTTGTAGAAAAACAATGTGGCGAGCCCTCTAGGCATGTTTTCTCATTCAACTGAATGGGAACTTTGTTGCAAGCAGATTTTAAGTATTTTTTTAATGTGGATTTTGTCGCAGATCCTCTTAAGGAATGTTCACATGGAATTTTATGACCTGGAATTTTCTGCCTCAAAAATTCACTTCTAAAAAGAACTTGTAAAATACAGGTAATTTTTGGAGTAGTTTTGTAAGGACGCACGATTTTTGGTGATGTTTTTCAGCATGGCTTTAATCATAATATAGCGTGTATCAATAAATTGTGATTTTTGGTATCATAATACTGCTAAAAGCCAGTCAAAACCCAAGATATAAATTGTTAAAAAATGCACATTATGCCACAATTAATTTTAATGATTTACCGGCTATACCACAAAGACCTGCTGTAATCAGAGGATAGGGAGGAGGCTGCCGTGTTCAGTCAGCAAATACAAGCTGCGGTCATATTCAATTTCACACGTGTCGGAGATGAAGGTCACAGCATCAGCGGATTATCATGTACTGACGAGATTAAACAACTAGACCAGCGAATCTTACACTGCACAGTACCACTCCTCCTGTATATATACACTGCACAGTACCACTCCTCCTGTATACACTGCACAGTACCACTCCTCCTGTATATATACACTGCACAGTACCACTCCTCCTGTATATATATACACTGCACAGTACCACTCCTCCTGTATATATACACTGCACAGTACCACTCCTCCTGTATATATACACTGCACAGTACCACTCCTCCTCTATATATACACTGCACAGTACCACTCCTCCTGTATATATACACTGCACAGTACCACTCCTCCTCTATATATACACTGCACAGTACCACTCCTCCTCTATATATACACTGCACAGTACCACTCCTCCTGTATATATATACTGCACAGTACCACTCCTCCTCTATATATACACTGCACAGTACCACTCCTCCTCTATATATACACTGCACAGTACCAGTCCTCCTGTATATATATACTGCACAGTACCACTCCTCCTGTATATATACACTGCACAGTACCACTCCTCCTGTATACATACACTGCACAGCACCACTCCTCCTGTATACATACACTGCACAGCACCACTCCTCCTGTATATATACACTGCACAGTACCACTCCTCCTCTATATATACATTGCATAGTGCCACTCCTCCTGTATATATACACTGCACAGCACCACTCCTCCTGTATATATATACACTGCACAGTACCACTCCTCCTGTATATATATACACTGCACAGTACCACTCCTCCTGTATATATATATACACTGCACAGTACCACTCCTCCTGTATATATACACTGCACAGTACCACTCCTCCTGTATATATACACTGCACAGTACCACTCCTCCTGTATATATACACTGTACAGTACCACTCCTCCTGTATATATATACACTGCACAGTACTCCTCCTCCTGTATATATACACTGCACAGTACCACTCCTCCTGTATATATATACACTGCACAGTACCACTCCTCCTGTATATATACACTGCACAGTACCACTCCTGTATATATACACTGCACAGTACCACTCCTCATGTATATATACACTGCACAGCACCACTCCTCCTATATATATACACTGCACAGCACCACTCCTCCTGTATATATACACTGCACAGTACCACTCCTCCTGTATATATATACACTGCACAGTACCACTCCTCCTGTATATATACACTGCACAGTACCACTTCTCCTGTATATATACACTGCACAGTACCACTTCTCCTGTATATATACACTGCACAGTACCACTCCTCCTGTATATATATACACTGCACAGTACCACTCCTCCTGTATATATACACTGCACAGTACCACTCCTCCTGTATATATATACACTGCACAGTACCACTCCTCCTGTGTATATATACACTGCACAGTACCACTCCTCCTATATATATACACTGCACAGTACCACTCCTCCTGTGTATATATACACTGCACAGTACCACTCCTCCTGTATATACTGTATATACACTGCACAGTACCACTCCTCCTGTGTATATATATACACTGCACAGTACCACTCCTCCTGTATATATATACACTGCACAGTACCACTCCTCCTGTATATATACTGCACAGTACCACTCCTCCTGTATATACACTCACTGGCCACTTTATTAGGTACACCTGTCCAACTGTGTGTTAAGACTTAATTTCTAATCAGCCAATCACATGGCGGCAACTCAGTGCATTTAGGCATGTAGACATGGTCAAGACAATCTCCTGCAGTTCAAACCGAGCATCAGTATGGGGAAGAAAGGTGATTTGAGTGCCTTTGAACGTGGCATGATTGTTGGTGCCAGAAGGGCTGGTCTGAGAATTTCAGAAACTGCTGATCTACTGGGATCTACTGTATATACACTGCACAGTACCACTCCTCCTGTATATATACACTGCACAGTACCACTCCTCCTGTATATATATATATATACACTGCACAGTACCACTCCTCCTGTATATATACACTGCACAGTACCACTCCTCCTGTATATATACACTGCACAGTACCACTTCTCCTGTATATATACACTGCACAGTACCACTCCTCCTGTATATATATATACACTGCACAGTACCACTCCTCCTGTATATATACACTGCACAGTACCACTCCTCCTGTATATATACACTGCACAGTACCACTTCTCCTGTATATATACACTGCACAGTACCACTCCTCCTGTATATATATACACTGCACAGCGCCACTTCTCCTGTATATATATACACTGCACAGTACCACTCCTCCTGTATATATACACTGCACAGTAACGCTCCTCCTGTATATATACACTGCACAGTACCGCTCCTCCTGCATATATACACTGCACAGTACCCCTCCTCCTGTATATATACACTGCACAGTACCACTCCTCCTGTATATATACACTGCACAATACCGCTCCTCCTGTATATATACAATGCACAGTACCACTCCTCCTGTATATATATACTGCACAGTACCGCTCCTCCTGTATATATATATATACACTGCACAGTACCACTCCTCCTGTCCTGTATATATACACTGCACAGTACCACTCCTCCTATATATATATATATACACTGCACAGTACCACTCCTCCTGTATATATACACTGCACAGTACCGCTGCTCCTGTATATATACCCTGCACAGTACCACTCCTCCTGTGTATATACACTGCACGGTACCACTCTTCCTGTATATATATATTTATATACTGCACAGTACCACTCCTCCTGTATATACATGCTGCACAGTAGCACTCCTCCTGTATATACACACTGCACAGTACCACTCCTCCTGTCCTGTATATATACACTGCACAGTACCACTCCTCCTGTATATATACACTGTACAGTACCACTCCTCCTGTGTATATATACTGTACAGTACCACTCCTCCTGTATATATACACTGCACAATACCACTCCTCCTGTATATATACGCTGCACAGTACCACTCCTCCTGTATATATATACTGCACAGTACCACTCCTCCTGTATATATACACTGCACAGTACCACTCCTCCTGTCCTGTATATATACACTGCACAGTACCACTCCTCCTGTATATATACACTGCACAGTACCACTCCTCCTGTATATATACACTGCACAGTACCACTCCTCCTGTATATATACACTGCACAGTACCACTCCTCCTGTATATATACACTGCACAGTACCACTCCTCCTGTATATATACACTGCACAGTACCACTCCTCCTGTATATATATATACTGCACAGTACCACTCCTCCTGTATATATACACTGCACAGTACCACTCCTCCTGTATATATACACTGCACAGTACCACTCCTCCTGTCCTGTATATATACACTGCACAGTACCACTCCTCCTGTATATATACACTGTACAGTACCACTCCTCCTGTGTATATACACTGTACAGTACCACTCCTCCTGTATATATACACTGCACAGTACCACTCCTCCTGTATATATACGCTGCACAGTACCACTCCTCCTGTATATATATACTGCACAGTACCACTCCTCCTGTATATATACACTGCACAGTACCACTCATCCTGTCCTGTATATATACACTGCACAGTACCACTCCTCCTGTATATATACACTGCACAGTACCACTCCTCCTGTATATATACACTGCACAGTACCACTCCTCCTGTATATATACACTGCACAGTACCACTCCTCCTGTATATATACTGCACAGTACCACTCCTCCTGTATATATACACTGCACAGTACCACTCCTCCTGTATATATACACTGCACAGTACCACTCCTCCTGTATATATACACTGCACAGTACCACTCCTCCTGTATATATACACTGCACAGTACCACTCCTCCTGTATATATACACTGCACAGTACCACTCCTCCTGTATATATATACACTGCACAGTACCACTCCTCCTGTATATATACACTGCACAGTACCACTCCTCCTGTATATACACTGCACAGTACCACTCCTCCTGTATATATACACTGCACAGTACCACTCCTCCTGTATATATACACTGCACAGTACCACTCCTCCTGTATATATACACTGCACAGTACCACTCCTCCTGTATATATACACTGCACAGTACCTCTCCTCCTGTATATATACACTGCACAGTACCACTCCTCCTGTATATATACACTGCACAGAACCACTCCTCCTGTATATATACACTGCACAGTACCACTCCTCCTGTATATATACACTGCACAGTACCACTCCTCCTGTATACATACACTGCACAGTACCACTCCTCCTGTATATATACACTGCACAGTACCACTCCTCCTGTATATATACACTGCACAGTACCACTCCTCCTGTATATACACTGCACAGTACCACTCCTCCTCTATATATACACTGCACAGTACCACTCCTCCTGTATATATACACTGCACAGTACCACTCCTCCTGTATATATACTGCACAGTACCACTCCTCCTGTATATATACACTGCACAGTACCACTCCTCCTGTATATATATACACTGCACAGTACCACTCCTCCTGTATATATACACTGCACAGTACCACTCCTCCTCTATATATACACTGCACAGTACCACTCCTCCTGTATATATACACTGCACAGTACCGCTCCTCCTGTATATATACACTGCACAGTACCGCTCCTCCTGTATATACACTGCACAGTACCACTCCTCCTGTCCTGTATATATACACTGCACGGTACCACTCCTCCTGTATATATACACTGCACAGTACCACTCCTCCTGTATATATATACACTGCACAGTACCTCTCCTCCTGTATATATACACTGCACAGTACCACTCCTCCTGTATATATACACTGCACAGTACCGCTCCTCCTGTATATACACTGTACAGTACCACTCCTCCTGTATATATACACTGCACAGTACCACTCCTCCTGTATATATACACTGCACAGTACCACTCCTCCTCTATACATACACTGCACAGTACCGCTCCTCCTGTATATATACACTGCACAGTACCCCTCCTCCTGTATATATACACTGCACAGTACCGCTCCTCCTGTATATATACACTGCACAGTACCACTCCTCCTGTATATATACACTGCACAGTACCACTCCTCCTCTATATATACACTGCACAGTACCACTCCTCCTGTATATATACACTGCACAGTACCACTCCTCCTGTATATATACACTGCACAGTACCGCTCCTCCTGTATATATACACTGCACAGTACCACTCCTCCTGTATATATACACTGCACAGTACCACTCCTCCTGTATATACATACACTGCACAGTACCACTCCTCCTGTATATATATATACACTGCACAGTACCACTCCTCCTGTATATATACACTGCACAGTACCACTCCTCCTGTATATATACACTGCACAGTACCACTTCTCCTGTATATATACACTGCACAGTACCACTCCTCCTGTATATATACACTGCACAGCGCCACTTCTCCTGTATATATATACACTGCACAGTACCACTTCTCCTGTATATATACACTGCACAGTACCACTCCTCCTGTATATATACACTGCACAGTACCACTCCTCCTGTATATATACACTGCACAGTACCACTCCTCCTGTATATATACACTGCACAGTACCACTTCTCCTGTATATATACACTGCACAGTACCACTCCTCCTGTATATATACACTGCACAGCGCCACTTCTCCTGTATATATATACACTGCACAGCGCCACTTCTCCTGTATATATATACACTGCACAGTACCACTTCTCCTGTATATATACACTGCACAGTACCACTCCTCCTCTATATATACACTGCACAGTACCACTCCTCCTGTATATATACACTGCACAGTACCACTCCTCCTGTATATATATACACTGCACAGTACCACTCCTCCTGTGTATATATACACTGCACAGTACCACTCCTCCTGTGTATATATACACTGCACAGTACCACTCCTCCTGTATATATACACTGCACAGTACCACTCCTCCTCTATATATACACTGCACAGTACCCCTCCTCCTGTATATATACACTGCACAGTACCACTCCTCCTGTATATATACACTGCACAGTACCGCTCCTCCTGTATATATACACTGCACAGTACCACTCCTCCTGTATATATACACTGCACAGTACCACTCCTCCTGTATATACACTGCACAGTACTGCTCCTCCTGTATATATACACTGCACAGTACCACTCCTCCTCTATATATACACTGCACAGTACCACTCCTCCTGTATATATACACTGCACAGTACCACTCCTCCTGTATATATACACTGCACAGTACCACTCCTCCTGTATATATACACTGCACAGTACCACTCCTCCTGTATATATACACTGCACAGTACCACTCCTCCTGTATATACACTGCACAGTACCACTCCTCCTGTATATATATACTGCACAGTACCACTCCTCCTGTATATATACACTGCACAGTACCACTCCTCCTGTATATATACACTGCACAGTACCACTCCTCCTGTATATATACACTGCACAGTACCACTCCTCCTGTATATATATACTGCACAGTACCACTCCTCCTGTATATATACACTGCACAGTACCACTCCTCCTGTATATATACACTGCACAGTACCACTCCTCCTGTATATATACACTGCACAGTACCACTCCTCCTGTATATATACACTGCACAGTACCACTCCTCCTGTATATATACACTGCACAGTACCACTCCTCCTGTATATATACACTGCACAGTGCCACTCCTCCTGTATATATATACTGCACAGTACCACTCCTCCTGTATATATACACTGCACAGTACCACTCCTCCTGTATATATACACTGCACAGTACCACTCCTCCTGTATATATATACTGCACAGTACCACTCCTCCTGTATATACACTGCACAGTACCACTCCTCCTGTATATATACACTGCACAGTACCACTCCTCCTGTATATATACACTGCACAGTACCACTCCTCCTGTATATATACACTGCACAGTACCACTCCTCCTGTATATATACACTGCACAGTACCACTCCTCCTGTATATATACTGCACAGTACCACTCCTCCTGTATATACACTGCACAGTACCGCTCCTCCTGTCCTGTACCCTGGGTGTAATCCCAAGTGTCACCTTATACTGGGGTATCCATTAGTCTTGCATAATGGAGGCATATCACAAATCACAGCCTTGTACCCAGAGCGACCAATCAGGGATTTTGTTACATTCTCAAACCTGAGTCAGTAAAATGAAAGCTGGAATGTGATTGGTTTCTATGGCTTATATTGCCTAGCGACGGCAGAGTATAAAGCCGTAGGCCCTGACTCGTGGCTCAGGCAGCGCTCATCGCACAGCTGTAATGTGAAAGTAAAGGGGCTTAAGAAATGTTTCGGCCATGTTGCCCTCTAAGCAGCACAGTTGGTGCTGGGCCTGTATGAATCTATGTGGCGGTAGGACAGATACACGGATCCATGATACGGCAGCGCTGACGAGGCCTAAAGAACATCTTCCAGTAGCGCAGGTGTTGTTGGTTTTCCGCCGGTGACTATGTTTTCTTCTCACTTATATTTATGACATTGTTTTGTCATCGTCTCCCACGTATACCCGGGTATTATCATGGCAGCCGCGGCCTAAGAATGGCTCTACCACCGCCATCTTGGCCGGGCGCCATAGCAGGTCAAGGTACTGCACCAGGGAAGCATTGTACTGTGGAGTAAAAGCCATCACTGGCCCAAATCTAACTAAAAAGTGCAGTAAAAGTAATTAAAACAACATAAACCCGCATTTTCCCAACTGAAAATTTAAAGACATGTAGAGTTAGATTTGCCACGTTTGTAAAAGTTCATATTATGAAGATAGAAAAATTAATATATCAGCAAAGCATGTAAAAAAAATTTAAAAAAATGACCCTCAGACCACGAGAATTGGTAGAACTATCGAAATCAGGATTAAGAAAAACAAATCCCTGACACAGATATACATCATATTGTATACTAATGTTTTATTACATCTGTGCTTGACAAGGAGAGGCGCATGGACCGTGGATGTAGAGGAGAGGAGCAGTGACCAGGGGTGTAAGGAGAAGAGGAGCAGTGACCGGGGGTGTAAGGAGAAGAGGAGCAGTGACCGGGGGTGTAAGGAGAAGAGGAGCAGTGACCGGGGGTGTAAGGAGAAGAGGAGCAGTGACCAGGGGTGTAAGGAGGAGAGGAGCAGTGACCGGGGGTGTAAGGAGGAGAGGAGCAGTGACCGGGGGTGTAAGGAGGAGAGGAGCAGTGACCGGGGGTGTAAGGAGAAGAGGAGCAGTGACCGGGGGTGTAAGGAGAAGAGGAGCAGTGACCGGGGGTGTAAGGAGAAGAGGAGCAGTGACCGGGGGTGTAAGGAGAAGAGGAGCAGTGACCGGGGGTGTAAGGAGAAGAGGAGTAGTGACCGGGGTGTAAGGAGGAGAGGAGCAGTAACCAGGGGTGTAAGGAGAAGAGGAGCAGTGACCGGGGGTGTAAGGAGAAGAGGAGCAGTGACCGGGGGTGTAAGGAGAAGAGGAGCAGTAACCAGGGGTGTAAGGAGGAGAGGAGCAGTGACTGGAGGGTGTAAGGAGGAGAGGAGCAGTGACCAGGGGTGTAAGGAGGAGAGGAGCAGTGACCGGGAGTGCAAGAAGGAGAAGAGCAGTGACCGGGGTGTAAGGAGGAGAGGAGCAGTGAACGGGGGTGTAAGGAGGAGAGGAGCAGGATCAGGGGTGCACAGAGGATTGGTGCAGTGAACAAAGGTGTAAGGATAGGTGCAGTGACCGGAGGTGCACAGAGGAGAGGTGCAGTGACCGGGGGTGTAAGGAGGAGAGGAGCAGTGACCGAGGGTGCAGGGAGGAGAAGTGCAGTGACCGGGGGTGTAAGGAGGAGAGGAGCAGTGACCAAGGGTGCAGGGAGGAGAGGAGCAGGACCGGGGGTGTAAGTGTAAAGGGGTGGAATTATATTTTTCCCTTTCTCTCTCTCTCAAGAGTTCTTAATGTTTTTATAATGATCTGGTGGTATTGCTACATGTCACCCTGTATTATCACCCAGAATTAATGGTATTACCACACTGTTATGTGTTACCATGCGCTGTAAATATGTTGTGTTTCATTGTAATATGCTATACAGGGAAAGCGTAGTGCACCCTCTGGACACTAGAGGGGGACACTTTAGTTTACAGAGCTCTTAGTGGTAAAGGGTTAAGTGTAGGAGGGGCTGCTGAGAGTTACGGTTAGGTGAGAAGGAAGTTAGTTCAGACAGGGCCAGGGCGCCCAAAGTGTCCACATGGGCTATAGGCTCAGCAGCCACTCAACGTTAAGTAGCGACAGTCCTAGTTATCCTTGGCTATTGGATATCAGTATAGTGGACCTTAAGCAGTAGAGATGTGGCGACTTGTAGCCTGGGCGGACGCTCTTAGGGCGGGAGTCGGACGGAGTGAGGAACAGAAAGATGCTGGAGCTTCGTAGTGAGCGGTACAGATGGGTCGGATATTTTAAGAGGCAACTAAACCAGGTGACAGATGATTTCAAGTCTGGGGCGAAAGAGGCAGAAGGAATTGTCATCATGGCGAGGTTAGGCCAGGAAGAAGCTGGGAGGCAGTCTAATACTGTCCGGTCCGGGCAGGTGCCGTATAGAAGCGTCAGCAAAGTAGGGAGAGCTGAGGAAGCAAGTAAAGATGAATGTGTATCCTACAATGTGCCAACTGTGGATATATTGTGCGAATCTATCAGAAAAGAAACAGTTCAAGTTACTATAGACTATGTCTCAGCTACTGGGAGTCGCCTCGGAGAGGGGCCATCGCATCTTGGGAAGTGCCCAGGGGGACCGGAACCTGGAGACACAGGTACGCCGAGCTGTGGATTGCAGTTTTCTGTGAGGGAAGGCCGGGACTCTGATGCTTTAGCGTCTCTGGCCACGACTATAGTCCTGGTCTACCCTTACATAAGGAGGAGTAACCAGGGGTGTAAGGAGGAGGGGTGCAGGGAGGAGAGGTGCAGTGACCGAGGGTGCAGGGAGGAGAGGTGCAGTGACCGAGGGTGCAGGGAGGAGAGGTGCAGTGACCGAGGGTGCAGGGAGGAGAGGTGCAGTGACCGAGGGTGCAGGGAGGAGAGGTGCAGTGACCGAGGGTGCAGGGAGGAGAGGTGCAGTGACCGAGGGTGCAGGGAGGAGAGGTGCAGTGACCGGGGGTGCAGGGAGGAGAGGTGCAGTGACCGGGGGTGCAGGGAGGAGAGGTGCAGTGACCGGGGGTGCAGGGAGGAGTGGTGCAGAGACCGAGGGTGCAGGGAGGAGAGGTGCAGTGACCGAGGGTGCAGGGAGGAGAGGTGCAGTGACCGAGGGTGCAGGGAGGAGAGGTGCAGTGACCGAGGGTGCAGGGAGGAGAGGTGCAGTGACCGAGGGTGCAGGGAGGAGAGGTGCAGTGACCGAGGGTGCAGGGAGGAGAGGTGCAGTGACCGAGGGTGCAGGGAGGAGAGGTGCAGTGACCGGGGGTGCAGGGAGGAGAGGTGCAGTGACCGGGGGTGCAGGGAGGAGAGGTGCAGTGACCGAGGGTGCAGGGAGGAGAGGTGCAGTGACCGGGGGTGCAGGGAGGAGAGGTGCAGTGACCGAGGGTGCAGGGAGGAGAGGTGCAGTGACCGAGGGTGCAGGGAGGAGAGGTGCAGTGACCGGGGGTGCAGTGACCGGGGGTGCAGGGAGGAGAGGTGCAGTGACCGAGGGTGCAGGGAGGAGAGGTGCAGTGACCGGGGGTGCAGGGAGGAGAGGTGCAGTGACCGAGGGTGCAGGGAGGAGAGGTGCAGTGACCGGGGGTGCAGGGAGGAGAGGTGCAGTGACCGGGGGTGTAGGGAGGAGAGGTGCAGTGACCGGGGTGTAGGGAGGAGAGGTGCAGTGACCGGGGGTGTAGGGAGGAGAGGTGCAGTGACCGGGGGTGTAGGGAGGAGAGGTGCAGTGACCGGGGGTGCAGGGAGGAGAGGTGCAGTGACCGGGGGTGCAGGGAGGAGAGGTGCAGTGACCGAGGGTGCAGGGAGGAGAGGTGCAGTGACCGAGGGTGCAGGGAGGAGAGGTGCAGTGACCGAGGGTGCAGGGAGGAGAGGTGCAGTGACCGGGGGTGTAGGGAGGAGAGGTGCAGTGACCAGAGGTAGGTACTGAGGGTGCAGTGATAAGCGATGTAGAGGTGCAGTGACTGAGGGTATGGGGGTGGGGTGAGCAGGGATGCAGTGTAGGGGAGCAGCTGTGGTAATCAGGCCAGTGCACATCCCCCCAGTGGGCAGTGTGTGCAGTGTATTGCAGAGCAGTCTCCCCGTGCTGCTCCTCTGCTGCAGGATCTCCTCCCCCTCCATTTCTCCTCCTCTTCTGAGCAGCAGACACACAAGAAAGTTACTTTGCAGCAGAAGCTGCAGGACCCACCCCGCCTGCTCTGCTCACCCCCTGCAGCAGACACTGAGGACCCCCGGCTTGTCTGGCCCCTGGGATTGTATCAGCACAATGTGCATCAGCTGAGAGGTGAGCTGCCTGCTGGGATAAGTGCTGCATCATTCAGGGGGTCACAGCGCTGTATACACTGTCAGTGGGTGACCCTGTGTATATGGTGCACCCTAGGTAGGTGTTGTATATAATGCTTCTTGCCACACTGTACAGTCCATGGGTACCCCAATATACCTGGTGGGAGTACATGTATACGTGTTGCGATGTATACAATGTGGGTGGGTGCTCCTGTGTATGCGGTGTGCCATCAGTAGGTGCTGTATACCATGTGGGTGGCCCTGTATACATCGTGCGCCGTTGCTGGCCGCTCCTGTATGGAGCTGTATACACTGTGGGTGTGCTCTCCTGTATACACTGTGGGTGTGCTCTCCTGTATACGTGGTGCGCTGTCAGTGGCTGCTCCTGTGTATGCGGTGTGCCATCAGTAGGAGCTGTATACACTGGGTGTGCTCTCCTGTATACGTGGTGCTCTCCTGTATACGTGGTGCGCTGTCAGTGGCTGCTCCTGTGTATGCGGTGTGCCATCAGTAGGAGCTGTATACACTGTGGGTGTGCTCTCCTGTATACATGGTGCTCTCCTGTATACGTGGTGCGCTGTCAGTGGCTTCTCCTGTGTATGCGGTGTGCCATCAGTAGGAGCTGTATACACTGTGGGTGTGCTCTCCTGTATACGTGGTGCTCTCCTGTATACATGGTGCGCTGTCAGTGGCTGCTCCTGTGTATGCGGTGTGCCATCAGTAGGAGCTGTATACACTGTGGGTGTGCTCTCCTGTATACATGGTGCTCTCCTGTATACGTGGTGCGCTGTCAGTGGCTGCTCCTGTGTATGCGGTGTGCCATCAGTAGGAGCTGTATACACTGGGTGTGCTCTCCTGTATACGTGGTGCTCTCCTGTATACATGGTGCGCTGTCAGTGGCTGCTCCTGTGTATGCGGTGTGCCATCAGTAGGAGCTGTATACACTGTGGGTGTGCTCTCCTGTATACGTGGTGCTCTCCTGTATATGTGGTGCGCTGTCAGTGGCTGCTCCTGTGTATGCGGTGTGCCATCAGTAGGAGCTGTATACACTGTGGGTGTGCTCTCCTGTATACATGGTGCTCTCTTGTATACGTGGTGCGCTGTCAGTGGCTGCTCCTGTGTATGCGGTGTGCCATCAGTAGGAGCTGTATACACTGTGGGTGTGCTCTCCTGTATACATGGTGCTCTCTTGTATACGTGGTGCGCTGTCAGTGGCGGCTCCTGTGTATGCGGTGTGCCATCAGTAGGAGCTGTATACACTGTGGGTGTGCTCTCCTGTATACATGGTGCTCTCCTGTATACGTGGTGCGCTGTCAGTGGCTGCTCCTGTGTATGCGGTGTGCCATCAGTAGGAGCTGTATACACTGTGGGTGTGCTCTCCTGCATACATGGTGCTCTCCTGTATACGTGGTGCGCTGTCAGTGGCTGCTCCTGTGTATGCGGTGTGCCATCAGTAGGAGCTGTATACACTGTGGGTGTGCTCTCCTGTATACATGGTGCTCTCCTGTATACGTGGTGCGCTGTCAGTGGCTGCTCCTGTGTATGCGGTGTGCCATCAGTAGGAGCTGTATACACTGTGGGTGTGCTCTCCTGTATACGTGGTGCTCTCCTGTATACGTGGTGCGCTGTCAGTGGCGGCTCCTGTGTACGCGGTGTGCCATCAGTAGGAGCTGTATACACTGTGGGTGTGCTCTCCTGTATACGTGGTGTGCTGTCAGTGGCTGCTCCTGTGTATGCGGTGTGCCATCAGTAGGAGCTGTATACACTGGGTGTGCTCTCCTGTATACGTGGTGCTCTCCTGTATACGTGGTGCGCTGTCAGTGGCTGCTCCTGTGTATGCGGTGTGCCATCAGTAGGAGCTGTATACACTGTGGGTGTGCTCTCCTGTATACATGGTGCTCTCCTGTATACGTGGTGTGCTGTCAGTGGCTGCTCCTGTGTATGCGGTGTGCCATCAGTAGGAGCTGTATACACTGTGGGTGTGCTCTCCTGTATACATGGTGCTCTCCTGTATACGTGGTGCGCTGTCAGTGGCTGCTCCTGTGTACGCGGTGTGCCATCAGTAGGAGCTGTATACACTGTGGGTGTGCTCTCCTGTATACGTGGTGCGCTGTCAGTGGCTGCTCCTGTGTATGCGGTGTGCCATCAGTAGGAGCTGTATACACTGTGGGTGTGCTCTCCTGTATACATGGTGCTCTCCTGTATACGTGGTGCGCTGTCAGTGGCTGCTCCTGTGTACGCGGTGTGCCATCAGTAGGAGCTGTATACACTGTGGGTGTGCTCTCCTGTATACGTGGTGCTCTCCTGTATACGTGGTGCGCTGTCAGTGGCTGCTCCTGTGTACGCGGTGTGCCATCAGTAGGAGCTGTATACACTGTGGGTGTGCTCTCCTGTATACGTGGTGCGCTGTCAGTGGCTGCTCCTGTGTATGCGGTGTGCCATCAGTAGGAGCTGTATACACTGTGGGTGTGCTCTCCTGTATACATGGTGCTCTCCTGTATACGTGGTGCGCTGTCAGTGGCTGCTCCTGTGTACGCGGTGTGCCATCAGTAGGAGCTGTATACACTGTGGGTGTGCTCTCCTGTATACGTGGTGCTCTCCTGTATACGTGGTGCGCTGTCAGTGGCTGCTCCTGTGTATGCGGTGTGCCATCAGTAGGAGCTGTATACACTGTGGGTGTGCTCTCCTGTATACGTGGTGCTCTCCTGTATACGTGGTGTGCTGTCAGTGGCTGCTCCTGTGTATGCGGTGTGCCATCAGTAGGAGCTGTATACACTGTGGGTGTGCTCTCCTGTATACATGGTGCTCTCCTGTATACGTGGTGCGCTGTCAGTGGCTGCTCCTGTGTATGCGGTGTGCCATCAGTAGGAGCTGTATACACTGTGGGTGTGCTCTCCTGTATACGTGGTGCGCTGTCAGTGGCTGCTCCTGTGTATGCGGTGTGCCATCAGTAGGAGCTGTATACACTGTGGGTGTGCTCTCCTGTATATGTGGTGCGCTGTCAGTGGCTGCTCCTGTGTATGCGGTGTGCCATCAGTAGGAGCTGTATACACTGTGGGTGTGCTCTCCTGTATACATGGTGCTCTCCTGTATACGTGGTGCGCTGTCAGTGGCTGCTCCTGTGTACGCGGTGTGCCATCAGTAGGAGCTGTATACACTGTGGGTGTGCTCTCCTGTATACATGGTGCTCTCCTGTATACGTGGTGCGCTGTCAGTGGCTGCTCCTGTGTATGCGGTGTGCCATCAGTAGGAGCTGTATACACTGTGGGTGTGCTCTCCTGTATACATGGTGCTCTCCTGTATACGTGGTGTGCTGTCAGTGGCTGCTCCTGTGTATGCGGTGTGCCATCAGTAGGAGCTGTATACACTGTGGGTGTGCTCTCCTGTATACATGGTGCTCTCCTGTATACGTGGTGCGCTGTCAGTGGCTGCTCCTGTGTACGCGGTGTGCCATCAGTAGGAGCTGTATACACTGTGGGTGTGCTCTCCTGTATACGTGGTGCTCTCCTGTATATGTGGTGCGCTGTCAGTGGCTGCTCCTGTGTATGCGGTGTGCCATCAGTAGGAGCTGTATACACTGTGGGTGTGCTCTCCTGTATACGTGGTGCTCTCCTGTATATGTGGTGCGCTGTCAGTGGCTGCTCCTGTGTATGCGGTGTGCCATCAGTAGGAGCTGTATACACTGTGGGTGTGCTCTCCTGTATACGTGGTGCTCTCCTGTATACGTGGTGCGCTGTCAGTGGCTTCTCCTGTGTATGCGGTGTGCCATCAGTAGGAGCTGTATACACTGTGGGTGTGCTCTCCTGTATACATGGTGCTCTCCTGTATACGTGGTGCGCTGTCAGTGGCTGCTCCTGTGTACGCGGTGTGCCATCAGTAGGAGCTGTATACACTGTGGGTGTGCTCTCCTGTATACGTGGTGCTCTCCTGTATACGTGGTGCGCTGTCAGTGGCTTCTCCTGTGTATGCGGTGTGCCATCAGTAGGAGCTGTATACACTGTGGGTGTGCTCTCCTGTATACATGGTGCTCTCCTGTATACGTGGTGTGCTGTCAGTGGCTGCTCCTGTGTATGCGGTGTGCCATCAGTAGGAGCTGTATACACTGTGGGTGTGCTCTCCTGTATACATGGTGCTCTCCTGTATACGTGGTGCGCTGTCAGTGGCTGCTCCTGTGTATGCGGTGTGCCATCAGTAGGAGCTGTATACACTGTGGGTGTGCTCTCCTGTATACGTGGTGCTCTCCTGTATACGTGGTGCGCTGTCAGTGGCGGCTCCTGTGTACGCGGTGTGCCATCAGTAGGAGCTGTATACACTGTGGGTGTGCTCTCCTGTATACGTGGTGCTCTCCTGTATACGTGGTGCTCTCCTGTATACGTGGTGCGCTGTCAGTGGCGGCTCCTGTGTACGCGGTGTGCCATCAGTAGGAGCTGTATACACTGTGGGTGTGCTCTCCTGTATACATGGTGCTCTCCTGTATACGTGGTGCGCTGTCAGTGGCTGCTCCTGTGTATGCGGTGTGCCATCAGTAGGAGCTGTATACACTGGGTGTGCTCTCCTGTATACGTGGTGCTCTCCTGTATACGTGGTGCGCTGTCAGTGGCTGCTCCTGTGTATGCGGTGTGTCATCAGTAGGAGCTGTATACACTGGGTGTGCTCTCCTGTATACGTGGTGCTCTCCTGTATACGTGGTGCGCTGTCAGTGGCTGCTCCTGTGTATGCGGTGTGCCATCAGTAGGAGCTGTATACACTGTGGGTGTGCTCTCCTGTATACGTGGTGCTCTCCTGTATACGTGGTGCGCTGTCAGTGGCTGCTCCTGTGTACACGGTGTGCCATCAGTAGGAGCTGTATACACTGTGGGTGTGCTCTCCTGTATACGTGGTGCTCTCCTGTATACGTGGTGCGCTGTCAGTGGCGGCTCCTGTGTATGCGGTGTGCCATCAGTAGGAGCTGTATACACTGTGGGTGTGCTCTCCTGTATACATGGTGCTCTCCTGTATACGTGGTGCGCTGTCAGTGGCTGCTCCTGTGTATGCGGTGTGCCATCAGTAGGAGCTGTATACACTGGGTGTGCTCTCCTGTATACGTGGTGCTCTCCTGTATACGTGGTGCGCTGTCAGTGGCTGCTCCTGTGTATGCGGTGTGCCATCAGGAGCTGTATACACTGGGTGTGCTCTCCTGTATACGTGGTGCTCTCCTGTATACGTGGTGCGCTGTCAGTGGCGGCTCCTGTGTATGCGGTGTGCCATCAGTAGGAGCTGTATACACTGTGGGTGTGCTCTCCTGTATACATGGTGCTCTCCTGTATACGTGGTGCGCTGTCAGTGGCGGCTCCTGTGTATGCGGTGTGCCATCAGTAGGAGCTGTATACACTGTGGGTGTGCTCTCCTGTATACGTGGTGCTCTCTTGTATACGTGGTGCGCTGTCAGTGGCTGCTCCTGTGTATGCGGTGTGCCATCAGTAGGAGCTGTATACACTGGGTGTGCTCTCCTGTATACATGGTGCTCTCTTGTATACGTGGTGCGCTGTCAGTGGCTGCTCCTGTGTATGCGGTGTGCCATCAGTAGGAGCTGTATACACTGTGGGTGTGCTCTCCTGTATACGTGGTGCTCTCTTGTATACGTGGTGCGCTGTCAGTGGCTGCTCCTGTGTATGCGGTGTGCCATCAGTAGGAGCTGTATACACTGTGGGTGGTGCTCTCCTGTATACGTGGTGCTCTCCTGTATACGTGGTGCGCTGTCAGTGGCTGCTCCTGTGTATGCGGTGTGCCATCAGTAGGAGCTGTATACACTGTGGGTGTGCTCTCCTGTATACACTGTGGGTGTGCTCTCCTGTATACATGGTGCTCTCCTGTATACGTGGTGCGCTGTCAGTGGCTGCTCCTGTGTATGCGGTGTGCCATCAGTAGGAGCTGTATACACTGTGGGTGTGCTCTCCTGTATACGTGGTGCTCTCCTGTATACGTGGTGCGCTGTCAGTGGCTGCTCCTGTGTACACGGTGTGCCATCAGTAGGAGCTGTATACACTGTGGGTGTGCTCTCCTGTATACGTGGTGCTCTCCTGTATACGTGGTGCGCTGTCAGTGGCGGCTCCTGTGTATGCGGTGTGCCATCAGTAGGAGCTGTATACACTGTGGGTGTGCTCTCCTGTATACATGGTGCTCTCCTGTATACGTGGTGCGCTGTCAGTGGCTGCTCCTGTGTATGCGGTGTGCCATCAGTAGGAGCTGTATACACTGGGTGTGCTCTCCTGTATACGTGGTGCTCTCCTGTATACGTGGTGCGCTGTCAGTGGCTGCTCCTGTGTATGCGGTGTGCCATCAGTAGGAGCTGTATACACTGGGTGTGCTCTCCTGTATACGTGGTGCTCTCCTGTATACGTGGTGCGCTGTCAGTGGCGGCTCCTGTGTATGCGGTGTGCCATCAGTAGGAGCTGTATACACTGTGGGTGTGCTCTCCTGTATACATGGTGCTCTCCTGTATACGTGGTGCGCTGTCAGTGGCGGCTCCTGTGTATGCGGTGTGCCATCAGTAGGAGCTGTATACACTGTGGGTGTGCTCTCCTGTATACGTGGTGCTCTCTTGTATACGTGGTGCGCTGTCAGTGGCTGCTCCTGTGTATGCGGTGTGCCATCAGTAGGAGCTGTATACACTGGGTGTGCTCTCCTGTATACATGGTGCTCTCTTGTATACGTGGTGCGCTGTCAGTGGCTGCTCCTGTGTATGCGGTGTGCCATCAGTAGGAGCTGTATACACTGTGGGTGTGCTCTCCTGTATACGTGGTGCTCTCTTGTATACGTGGTGCGCTGTCAGTGGCTGCTCCTGTGTATGCGGTGTGCCATCAGTAGGAGCTGTATACACTGTGGGTGGTGCTCTCCTGTATACGTGGTGCTCTCCTGTATACGTGGTGCGCTGTCAGTGGCTGCTCCTGTGTATGCGGTGTGCCATCAGTAGGAGCTGTATACACTGTGGGTGTGCTCTCCTGTATACACTGTGGGTGTGCTCTCCTGTATACATGGTGCTCTCCTGTATACGTGGTGCGCTGTCAGTGGCTGCTCCTGTGTATGCGGTGTGCCATCAGTAGGAGCTGTATACACTGTGGGTGTGCTCTCCTGTATACGTGGTGCTCTCCTGTATACGTGGTGCGCTGTCAGTGGCTGCTCCTGTGTATGCGGTGTGCCATCAGTAGGAGCTGTATACACTGTGGGTGTGCTCTCCTGTATACATGGTGCTCTCCTGTATACGTGGTGCGCTGTCAGTGGCTGCTCCTGTGTATGCGGTGTGCCATCAGTAGGAGCTGTATACACTGTGGGTGTGCTCTCCTGTATACATGGTGCTCTCCTGTATACGTGGTGCGCTGTCAGTGGCTGCTCCTGTGTATGCGGTGTGCCATCAGTAGGAGCTGTATACACTGTGGGTGTGCTCTCCTGTATACATGGTGCTCTCCTGTATACGTGGTGCGCTGTCAGTGGCTGCTCCTGTGTATGCGGTGTGCCATCAGTAGGAGCTGTATACACTGTGGGTGTGCTCTCCTGTATACGTGGTGCTCTCTTGTATACGTGGTGCGCTGTCAGTGGCTGCTCCTGTGTATGCGGTGTGCCATCAGTAGGAGCTGTATACACTGTGGGTGTGCTCTCCTGTATACATGGTGCTCTCCTGTATACGTGGTGCGCTGTCAGTGACTGCTCCTGTGTACGCGGTGTGCCATCAGTAGGAGCTGTATACACTGTGGGTGTGCTCTCCTGTATACATGGTGCTCTCCTGTATACGTGGTGCGCTGTCAGTGGCTGCTCCTGTGTATGCGGTGTGCCATCAGTAGGAGCTGTATACACTGTGGGTGTGCTCTCCTGTATACATGGTGCTCTCCTGTATACGTGGTGCGCTGTCAGTGACTGCTCCTGTGTACGCGGTGTGCCATCAGTAGGAGCTGTATACACTGTGGGTGTGCTCTCCTGTATACATGGTGCTCTCCTGTATATGTGGTGCGCTGTCAGTGGCTGCTCCTGTGTATGCGGTGTGCCATCAGTAGGAGCTGTATACACTGTGGGTGTGCTCTCCTGTATACATGGTGCTCTCCTGTATACGTGGTGCGCTGTCAGTGGCTGCTTCTGTGTATGCGGTGTGCCATCAGTAGGAGCTGTATACACTGTGGGTGTGCTCTCCTGTATACATGGTGCTCTCCTGTATACGTGGTGCGCTGTCAGTGGCTGCTCCTGTGTATGCGGTGTGCCGTCAGTAGGAGCTGTATACACTGTGGGTGTGCTCTCCTGTATACATGGTGCTCTCCTGTATACGTGGTGCGCTGTCAGTGGCTTCTCCTGTGTATGCGGTGTGCCATCAGTAGGAGCTGTATACACTGTGGGTGTGCTCTCCTATATACATGGTGCTCTCCTGTATACGTGGTGCGCTGTCAGTGGCGGCTCCTGTGTATGCGGTGTGCCATCAGTAGGAGCTGTATACACTGTGGGTGTGCTCTCCTGTATACGTGGTGCTCTCCTGTATACGTGGTGCGCTGTCAGTGGCTGCTCCTGTGTATGCGGTGTGCCATCAGTAGGAGCTGTATACACTGTGGGTGTGCTCTCCTGTATACGTGGTGCTCTCCTGTATACGTGGTGCGCTGTCAGTGGCTGCTCCTGTGTATGCGGTGTGCCATCAGTAGGAGCTGTATACACTGTGGGTGTGCTCTCCTGTATACATGGTGCTCTCCTGTATACGTGGTGCGCTGTCAGTGGCTTCTCCTGTGTATGCGGTGTGCCATCAGTAGGAGCTGTATACACTGTGGGTGTGCTCTCCTATATACATGGTGCTCTCCTGTATACGTGGTGCGCTGTCAGTGGCGGCTCCTATGTATGCGGTGTGCCATCAGTAGGAGCTGTATACACTGTGGGTGTGCTCTCCTGTATACGTGGTGCTCTCCTGTATACGTGGTGCGCTGTCAGTGGCTGCTCCTGTGTATGCGGTGTGCCATCAGTAGGAGCTGTATACACTGTGGGTGTGCTCTCCTGTATACATGGTGCTCTCCTGTATATGTGGTGCGCTGTCAGTGGCTGCTCCTGTGTATGCGGTGTGCCATCAGTAGGAGCTGTATACACTGTGGGTGTGCTCTCCTGTATACATGGTGCTCTCCTGTATACGTGGTGCGCTGTCAGTGGCTGCTCCTGTGTATGCGGTGTGCCATCAGTAGGAGCTGTATACACTGTGGGTGTGCTCTCCTGTATACATGGTGCTCTCTTGTATACGTGGTGCGCTGTCAGTGGCTGCTCCTGTGTATGAGGTGTGCCATCAGTAGGAGCTGTATACACTGTGGGTGTGCTCTCTTGTATACACAGTACGCTGCTGGTGGATACTCGTAAATAGTTGGTGCACCACTGATGAATGATGCGCTATCCCACCCATCAGCCTGCACTAACAATTGAGCCCTCCCAAGTGTGGCACCTGTGGTCTGGCGCTGTCTCCCTGATCTTGTCTGGTGCTCGGGTCCTGACGCTCTTTCCTGGCCCTCCAAGTGTGGTCCTGGGATTTAGTGCTTTGTCCCTACCCTTGTGTATCACCTGGGGTTCACTTTTCTGTCCATGCATTCCACGTGTGGTGCCTCTGTTCCACACTTTTTTATTTTTTTTCCTGCCATCCTTGTGTAGCACCCTGGGTCCACTACCATCTCCTGGCCTTTCATGTGTGTCGTCCGAGATCTGGCGCCCTCAAAAGCCCCCCCCCCCAATGTGTCACCGGGAGCTGGAACCCTCTCTCTCCCCTCCACGTGTAGCACCTGGGGTCCCGAAGTCTTTCCCTTCCATTTTCATGTAGCACCCTGTGTCCACTGCCATCTCCTGGTCTTTCACGTGTGGCGCTCACGGTCCAGCCTTGTTTCCCTGCCCCTTCCCTCCACATGTGGCAGCCGGGTTCCGGCGCTCTCTCCCGGACCTCATTGTTTAGCAATCCAGGTAGGTAGGTCCTGGTACAAATGGTCGTCTCATTTAAATTAGTCCTTTATATTTTTCAGGTACGTCTGGTTCCTGGCACTTCTTCTTACCCCCTGATCCTCCAGATGTCTCTACGACCTGAACCCGACTTGGGCTGGTATCCCACCCATGTCCAGGTCACCATCCTGCAAGCCAAAGGGCTCCGTGCTAAGGGGAAACATGGCACCAGCGATGCCTACACGTTGATCCAGGTTGGACGGGAGAAGTACAGCACCTCGGTGGCAGAGAAGACCCCGGGATCTCCGGAATGGAAGGAGGAATGTTCCTTCGAGCTTTGCCCCGGGGCCCTGGAACGAGGAGAAAACTGTGAACTCCAGCTGATTGTCATGCATCGCGCACTCATTGGCATGGACCAGTTTCTAGGGCAGGTCACCATCCCTCTACAGAACGTGTACCAGGAGGGCCGATCACAGAGGAACCAGTAAGTGCTCATTCATGTCTCTTCCTCAGTCCTGATCACTCCCATGTGCCCAGTATGGCCGCCAGATGCCACGGAAGTCTTCTAGCTGGTACCGGTGCTCCAGCCATTCCTGACAACATCTGCTGGGATCACCTGGGTGTGGGGGGATGGGAATATTTATCATTTTTGGTTATAGGGGGGCGGGTTGAGTTCCCCTCCATTGTAAGTCGTCGCTTGGTCTTTGATGATACATATCAACATGGCTGGTCCCGGAAATGATCCGATCGTCTCGGCCATTTGTATGGATTCAGGCCTGTTCTGTCGTTGGGCCCATAACGCCAGGGACATTTTTATCATGTAGTGGGGTCTCTGTAGGACCCCCTCCATGGTCATCTGCTGCGCCGCTCCACATCACTATAAAGGTAGTTGAGGCCGTAGAGGGAGCACTCAGATCTCCACGTTCTCGTAGGAGATGAAGGCTTCACTGTCCTCAACAGTCGGTCATCTTTGTGCTCCCGCCAAGCCTCGGCGGGACCCTCGTAGGACACCGTCATTTACACTATAGACTGCAATCGCTCGTAGGTTCACTGTAACAGGACCAAAAAAAAGGAAAAATGTAAAAGTTCAAAATGGGATCAATGAAAGCTTCATCTCGGCATGGAGAAAACACATATGTAACATGACAGCATCACGGAAAAAAAAGACGACACGGGCCAAAAAAAAATATACTAAAGTATAAAAATCTATCTACCCCTTCGGCATGGCTGTAATCGAGCTGACCTGGAGAATCTTTTTCACCACAATGTGAATGAAGCACAAAAGAAATACAGAATTATTTTTTTCCCACTTTCAAAGCACAGAAACTTAGAGGGAAGATTGGGACGTTCCATCCCAGAACGCTGTGCTCAGGGTCGGCTCGATGGTCACGGCCTCGGTGCAGCGTTCTTTATTTTGGCTCCGGTTTTGAGGGATGGTCGGGGTCTCTCCGGGCTTGGTGGGAGTCCATTGTGCTGCCGGCGCCCTGTTTGCTTTTCCTCTGCTGTGTGATGTGAGCAGCGCCCGGCCGGGGAGGAAACGCCAAGAAGCCTCTGGCTCTATTTTGGTCTGGTTATTTATTAGGACGGGCACGGTATGCTGCCTGGAATGTGCCTCCTGCTAGGCCCGAGCCCAGGCGCTGACGAGAGCAGCCTGCATGTGTCTGTGGAGCCCGCCACTGTCCCTGGGAGGGCCGGGAGACACGGACCACTGTCCCCCATCACTGCGTGACATAACACCTCACCCGCCTCTCCTGGACTCCGCTGATCCCTGTTACACACTCTCTTCTGATCCCACAGAAATTGCCCAAAGTGAGGACCCAAGCAGAATAATCTGCACAACAATCGCTCGTCTGTTTCCTTCTAACCTACTTACGGTATATGCTCAGCTCAGAGCGGCACTTCTGCTGCACCCACCACAGGGACTGTTATTTATGTATTTCATTTTTGGGGTGGTTTCAAATTCTTCCTTCTTCTGAGTCCATTCAAGCAATGGGAATAATAAACAAAAGTTATATATGCGTATTTCTTCGTACATAGGGGCAGTATTATAGTAGTTATATTCTTATACATAGGGGGCAGTATTATAGTAGTTATATTCTTGTACATAGGGAGCAGTATTATAGTAGTTATATTCTTATACATAGGGGCAGTATTATAGTAGTTATATTCTTGTACATAGGGGCAGTATTATAGTAGTTATATTCTTGTACATAGGGGCAGTATTATAGTAGTTATATTCTTGTACATAGGGGCAGTATTATAGTAGTTATATTCTTGTACATAGGGGCAGTATTATAGTAGTTATATTGTACATAGGGAGCAGTATTATAGTAGTTATATTCTTATACATAGGAGCAGTATTATAGTAGTTATATTCTTATACATAGGGGGGCAGTATTATAGTAGTTATATTCTTGTACATAGGGGCAGTATTATAGTGGTTATATTCTTGTACATAGGGGGCAGTATTATAGTAGTTATATTCTTGTACATAGAAGCAATATTATAGTAGTTATATTCTTGTACATAGGGGGCAGTATTATAGTAGTTATATGCTTGTACATAGGGGGCAGTATTATAGTAGTTATATTCTTGTACATAGGGGGCAGTATTATAGTAGTTATATTCTTGTACATAGGGGGCAGTATTATAGTAGTTATATTCTTGTACATAGGGGGCAGTATTATAGTAGTTATATTCTTGTACATAGGGGGCAGTATTATTGTAGTTATATTCTTGTACATAGGGAGCAGTATTATAGTAGTTATATTCTTGGACATAGGGGCAGTATTATAGTAGTTATATTCTTGGACATAGGGAGCAGTATTATAGTAGTTATATTCTTGTACATGGGGGCAGTATTATAGTGGTTATATTCTTGTACATAGGGGCAGTATTATAGTGGTTATATTCTTGTACATAGGGGGCAGTATTATAGTAGTTATATTCTTGTACATGGGGGGCAGTATTATAGTAGTTATATTCTTGTACATGGGGGGCAGTATTATAGTAGTTATATTCTTGTACATGGGGGGCAGTATTATAGTAGTTATATTCTTGTACATAGGGGGCAGTATTATAGTAGTTATATTCTTGTACATAGGGGGCAGTATTATAGTAGTTATATTCTTGTACATAGGGGGCAGTATTATAGTAGTTATATTCTTGTACATAGGGGGCAGTATTATAGTAGTTATATTCTTGTACATAGGGGGCAGTATTATAGTAGTTATATTCTTGTACATAGGGGGCAGTATTATAGTAGTTATATTCTTGTACATAGGGGGCAGTATTATAGTAGTTATATTCTTGTACATAGGGGGCAGTATTATAGTAGTTATATTCTTGTACATAGGGGGCAGTATTATAGTAGTTATATTCTTGTACATAGGGGGCAGTATTATAGTAGTTATATTCTTGTACATAGGGGGCAGTATTATAGTAGTTATATTCTTGTACATAGGGGGCAGTATTATAGTAGTTAAATTCTTGTACATAGGGGGCAGTATTATAGTAGTTAAATTCTTGTACATAGGGGGCAGTATTATAGTAGTTAAATTCTTGTACATAGGGGGCAGTATTATAGTAGTAGTTGTATTCTGGTACATAGGGGGCAGTAGTATTGCAGTAGATACAGTTGTGGCCAAAAGTATTGACACCCCTGCAATTCTGTCAGATAATACTCAGTTTCTTCCTGAAAATGATTGCAAACACAAATTCTTTGGTATTATCTTCATTTAATTTGTCTTAAATGAAAAATCACAAAAGAGAATGAAGCAAAAAGCAAAACATTGATAATTTCACACAAAACTCCAAAAATGGGCCAGACAAAAGTATTGGCACCCTCAGCCTAATACTTGGTTGCACAACCTTTAGCCAAAATAACTGCGACCAACCGCTTCCGGTAACCATCAATGAGTTTCTTACAATGCTCTGCTGCAATTTTAGACCATTCTTTGGTAAACTTCTCCAGGTCCCTGATATTAGAAGGGTGCCTTCTCCAAACTGCCATTTTTAGATCTCTCCACAGGTGTTCTATGGGATTCAGGTCTGGACTCATTGCTGGCCACCTTAGAAGTCTCCAGTGCTTTCTCTCAAACCATTTTCTAGTGCTTTTTGAAGTGTGTTTTGGGTCATTGTCCTGCTGGAAGACCCATGACCTCTCTGAGGGAGACCCAGCTTTCTCACACTGGGCCCTACATTATGCTGCAAAATTTGTTGGTAGTCTTCAGACTTCATAATGCCATGCACACGGTCAAGCAGTCCAGCTCTACCTTTGTCTCATCTGACCAGAGAACATTCTTCCAAAACGTTTTAGGCTTTTTCAGGTAAGTTTTGGCAAACTCCAGCCTGGCTTTTTTATGTCTCGGGGTAAGAAGTGGGGTCTTCCTGGATCTCCTACCAAACAGTCCCTTTTCATTCAGACGCCGACGGATAGTACGGGTTGACACTGTTGTACCCTCGGACTGCAGGGCAGCTTGAACTTGTTTGGATGTTAGTGGAGGTTCTTTATCCAACATCCGCACAATCTTGCGTTGAAATCTCTTGTCAATTTTTCTTTTCCGTCCACATCTAGGGAGGTTAGCCACAGTGCCATTGGCTTTACACTTCTTGATGACACTGTGCACGGTAGACACAGGAACATTCAGGTCTTTGGAGATGGACTTGTAGCCTTGAGATTGCTCATGCTTCCTCACAATTTGGTTTCTCAAGTCCTCAGACAGTTCTTTCGTCTTCTTTCTTTTCTCCATGCTCAATTTGGTACACACAAGTACACAGGACAGAGGTTGAGTCAACTTTAATCCATGTCCACTGGCTGCAAGTGTGATTTAGTTATTGCCAACACCTGTTAGGTGCCACAGGTAAATTACAGGTGCTGTTAATTACACAAATTAGAGAAGCATCACATGATTTTTCGAACAGTGCCAATACTTTTGTCCACCCTCTTTATGTTTGGTGTGGAATTGTATCCAATTTGGCTTTAGGACAAATATTTTTTGTGTTTTTTCACTTAAGACAAATTAAATGAAGATAATAATAACAAAGAATTTGTGTTTGCAATCATTTTCAGGAAGAAACTGAGTATTATCTGACAGAATTGCAGGGGTGTCAATACTTTTGGCCACAACTGTATGCTGCCCTGTGTGTGGCGGTCAGTGACTGGAGAGCTGACAGTGGCCTCCATGAAGCTGAGCTAGGCTCCATATTGGGTTCTGATACTTATTTCGTGGTGTTTTCTTGTCTCTGGTTTGCGCCTGTATTTGCGGCGGGGGGGAGACTTTGTGTAATTATGTTTTGGGGGCGCAGCAGCGTCTGATCACGGTGCGTCTCGGAGGGATCGGAGAGACTCCTCTCTTGATGTAAGCCCGTCTCTCCAGACTTGCTGCTGGCTTTCTACTTGTCGTCTTCTCGCCTTCAGATCTTTACTCCTCACCAGGCACACAACAGAGGTAAAACGCGTCCTGTCTGTATCCTTTGGATTATCCAAAGTTCTAGATTATCAGATGTTGATAGATAATGGCTGGAGAGCCTGCAGGAAGAGCGGCCGGACCCTCAGTAAGAGGTGAAAAAGTCTCAGCGATTGTCCCTGGCGGTCGGTGAGAGCCGGGAGTTTTGTCATTTTCTGTGGCTGTTCCCTGGAATTTTCCAGTTTGTAGCTCGTCTCGCCCTCCTGAGACATTCCTCACTGTGGTTGCAGATCTCGCTCCTGTCCGGCACCTTCTGCTGCTTCCGACCTTTAGGGACACGTCAGGTGGGCTGGTGGTCC
Organism: Dendrobates tinctorius; assembly: GCF_039654945.1. Taxonomy (NCBI): domain Eukaryota; kingdom Metazoa; phylum Chordata; class Amphibia; order Anura; family Dendrobatidae; genus Dendrobates; species Dendrobates tinctorius. The sequence goes on from NW_027361883.1 coordinate 458,162, forward strand.
GTCGCTCCCGAGGTACCTTGTGCCTCCTGCCTCGCCATGTGTCCTTTAAATCTGGACTTGTCTTATAATCCAGAATATTTGATAAGGCCACTTTCACACTTCAGTTTTTTGCATCAGTTATAATCCGCCAAAAAGGCGGACAAGCGGATCCGTTCTCAACTGATGTTAACAGAGAGAGAGAGAGAGAGAGATATATTTTTTTTTTTTTTGTCCGACACCCAGAAAGAAATTCGGGTTAAATCAGTGTTTGCAGGATCCGCCAGAGAAAAAAACGTTACAGCTCCGTTTTGAAATTTTTGACGATGATGACGGACAGCAACTTTTGGCGGATCCTCACAAAAAACGGATGCAACGGACAGCAATCCGTCACAATCCGCCATTAATGCAAGTCAATGGGAAAAAAACGGATCCTCAAAAAAAATTTGAGGATCCGTTTTTTTTCAAAACCTGGCGGATTGTGACTGATTGTAAAAAACGGAAATGTGAAAGAGGCCACTCCTCCTCCTCCTCCTCCTCCTCCTCCTCCTCTCCTGTGCCATCCGTTCACATCAGTTGAGAACGGATCCGCTTGTCCGCCTTTTTAGCGGATTATAACTGATGCAAAAAACTGAAGTGTGAAAGAGGCCTAATCTGGCATCGATTTTGTGGTGTTTCTGCCCGTCTGTGCTCGGTGGTCTCCCTCTTGCCATCCATAGTGCGGCAGCTTTGGTGGATGGGATGTAGCAGAGCTGTCTTCAGAGTCTTGTCTGCACGGGCTGGGGGTTAGGGGGTTAACCCTGTAGTCATGTGAGGATACGACACCCCGGTGCTCGGATGATGCAGGACTCGTGGCTGGCCGTGACTACAACCCCCATGTGAGCACGTCCCGGACTCCCCTCCCCCGATAACTAATGGCTAGAGTCATCACTTTTCCATTGTTGTATTAATTCTCACTTTCTGGGAATTTCTGGTAAATCCGCGTCAGACCTGCGCTCCCTCCTGAAGGGCCGGGTGTTGGGTACTGATCGGATAGGAGGGGCGCACGTACTTTTTTTTTTTTTCTTCCAGTTGTCTCTGCAGGTTTTTCCTATTTTTCTTCCCTTTTATGTTCCATCTGCTGAAATGGCCGGCACTTGTCATCCGTTCCCAGGCCCGGCGGTCACGGACATCTGTGTGCATGAGGTGGGAAGAGACCTGACTGCCCCGTCCTTCGGCCCTGGCCCCGTCCTTCGGCCCTGGCCCCGTCCTTCGGCCCTGGCCCCGTCCTGCAGCCCTGGCCCCGTCCTGCAGCCCTGTCCCCTTCTAGCAGTCTTGTAGCCGACATCCTGAGGTCCTGGTGGGTGATCGGTGGGGAGATGATGAGGTCTGGGTGGATTGCCCCTTAGGCCAGTGGCTGCGGGGGGCAGAGAGCTGGTCCGACCACATGGTGCAAATGCCCAAAAAATAAGTGTATAAATGGCCGCCTCATCCCCGGAGAAGTGCAGAGGGTTTATTTATACTTCTGGCTGCTCGTGAGTGACTACAGCTCTCAGCATGCCCCCTACATGGACTCCAGTGTTTATCTGATTGTGACCTCTGATCATGGGGGGCTCGTAGAATAGGGGTCAGCGTCCACCCCCCAGATGGCAGGACGCTGGCGCTGCCTTCAGCCTGATGACCTCGCAGTGACGGGCTCCATGGACTGTGCACAGGTGTAAGGACGCTTCTGGAAGCTTTGCGGGGGGCACTTACTTTCTAGTGATCTTGTGACCGGGTGTGATGGCTTTCTCCCCTTCTCCCTCTATCAGTGACGCAGCGATTCTCCGCCGAGCCTCTTCTAGTCACCCGGACTGGAGCGACGCCATCTAATGCACAGCACTACGGGCATTATTCCTGTAATCCAGCGTATGATATCGGAGTCCATCTGTCTCCTGACCTTCCACAATCCCGTGCTTTCTGGTATCAGGTCTGCAGCTGCTTCACGATTCTTACCTGGGACTTGCTCTAATGATGTCCCCCATGCTTTACACTGCAGCTATGTAAATGATCAATCTCTGTATATTGAGGCTCACTCCTCTGTGTATGAGGACACTACACAGGGATTGTTTGTTACCATGGAGACACATGGATCAGCATAGGAGCTGTGGAATTAAAACCGTAGAATGGTGGGGGGGTTTTTTGTTTTGTTTAATATTTTTAATTCAGACTTGGCCGAATTGCTTCAGTCTCCACTGTATATGCAGCTAGAAGTTCTGGACGACTACTACTCCCATAGAGGTGAATGGAGCAGAGGTCACACGGCGCGCTACTGCTCCCGTAAAGATGAATGGAGCAGAGGTCAGACGTGCGTTACTGCTCCCGTAGAGGTGAATGGAGTGGTGGTCTCACCTGTTCTACTGCTCCTGTAGAGGTGAATGGAGCAGAGGTCAGATGTGCGTTACTGCTCCCGTAGAGGTGAATGGAGTGGTGGTCTCACCTGTTCTGCTCCCGTAGAGGTGAATGGAGCGGAGGTCAGACGTGCATTACTGCTCCCGTAGAGGTAAATGGAGCGGTGGTCTCACCTGTTCTACTGCTCCTGTAGAGGTGACTGGAGCAGAGGTCAGATGTGCATTACTGCTCCCGTAGAGGTGAATGGAGTGGTGGTCTCACCTGTTCTGCTCCCGTAGAGGTGAATGGAGCGGAGGTCAGACGTGCATTACTGCTCCCGTAGAGGTAAATGGAGCGGTGGTCTCACCTGTTCTACTGCTCCCGTAGAGGTGACTGGAGCGGTGGTCACACCTCTTCTACTGCTCCCGTAGAGGTGACTGGAGCGGCAGTCATGTGCACGTCTGTTGAATTCACACAGGTAAATGTGGGGGGTTGCAGTAGTCGGACCCCATCATCAATTTAACCTATACAAAGATGCCTATGGGGTAATCACTTTGTTAAAACAAAACAAAACAAAACATGGCTTCTTACAGGAACATCTCCACACTTGGGCATGGTCATGTCAGGTATTGCATCACAGTGCTCTTGATGTCAGGACTGTAATGCCACACACAGCCTGTAGACAGGTGTGGCGCTGTCATGGTTTTCCCCTATCAATACTCGGGATACCCGCTTCCTGCTACTGATCCTTCTTGGATTTGCAGATTCTGTCTTATCCTATGGTAAAGCTCCTGTCCCTGAATATATCCTGATGCATAAATCCTCACACCCCGTGTGTGTCGAGGCGTGCCTGTGCCATTCAGTGTCTATGGTGTGGAGCAGAGCCGTGCCCAGCGCTGTGCTCCGCCGCCGTCCCCTGTGCGGGGTGCATGCCCCACCGTGCTACAGTCAACTGCTCCTGGCATCAGCACAGAGGACGCAGGGCCCATTTTCTGTTATGGCCCCCGGGAGCCCGCCAGTATGACGTATCACCTACATATTGGAATCCCTCTTTACATTGTCCCTGTATTGGAGATAGAGACGGCTTATCGCTGGCCGCAGGGTCCCCACAGACTCGAGCTGATGACCAGGGGTCCTGATTGTGGGGCACCCAGTGATCGGCCTGTTACTGGGGGGCACTAATGGATGGGGGTTGTAGTTGCTCCAGATCGGGGGCTGGTGATCACTTCTACCTTGTGCAGGCCCCTCAGCTGCCCGGCTCCCCATATGTCGCTGGCTTCTCTTATAGGGGGCGGTATATGGCACATATGTTGTGGAGGCCCTGTGATAATTGGGGGTGCGACAGCTGCACCTCATTGTTTTATACTTCAAAGAGATTTCTCCCTCTGGAGCTGCAGACGGCGTCTCTTCCATCTCCAGGAGCTGTAGGACAAGTCAATGCCATTACTGCACCAATTACTGCTGGGGGGTCCGGGAGCAGCACCTCCGATCGTCACCTCCTTAATACATCATTCCTCAACAGAAATTCCTTGTGCAGAAATCCTGGCACCTCCAGGCTCGGCTGCAGTCACTGAGAGGTTATTAATGGTCGTCTGAGGAAGGTTCTGCCACTGAATGCACTAGTGCAAATCATCAAGATCCTCTGTTGGCAGCTCCTGTGTGACCCATGGAGACAAGTCCAGAGACGCTGCAGCCACGGGGGCAGGTGTAGGCCATGCAGGCTGCACCGCAGCACCATTAACGTGGCCTGGGGATGTCGCGTGGATAGAATGGCTCCTGGGACATTTTGGAAAATCGGCCACACCACTGGAGCCACTACCAAATCAATGTGGGCACCAGGAATGAAGACTAGAGGGTTCCAGCTACTGTCCATTGCCCCCCAAACCATGATTCTGGGATTAGGACCTGTGTGATATTCCCTAGTGAAGGCTGCTCCGTTAACCTCAAATGCAAACCTGCTAGAGGTGTTCTCTTGAGCGCTGAGTCCCGGTTGTCTTGGGCACAGAGATTGGTCTGGAGACCACATGGGCAGCACCATGAGAGGCCTTCATGGGAGAGCATTACATCGGTGCCACTCCTGGGATGATGGTGTCCCATCGAGCACATCGGGAACGTTGGTGATCACACAGGAGCTGCCAGCAGCGGATCTTGATGATTTGTATAGTCCTCAGATGACCATTAATAACCTCAGCGATGGCAGCCAGGGCTGGCGGTGCCGGGATTTCTGGCTCAGACTCCACATGTTTTGAATATTTTTGTTCCCGTTTTTCCATAATTTGCAGATCGGTGACGTCTTCACCCTGTGAGTTCCAGAATTCCAGCACTTTTCTTTCTTGATGTTTCAATTTCATTGTTGAGAACTGTATGCAATATGAACATGGTGAAAAATCCCTCTGTGTGGGGTGTGGTGGTGCTGACATTGCATCTTCCTCCAGCTAAACCGCGGGGAGCCCTGACACGTGACTGCACTCTTAGATTTTAATACTTTTTTTTTTTTTTTGTTAAATCCAAACCACGGCTCGTGAAGGAGTGCGCAGCACATTGCTATAATCCTGGTGTCTGTGCAGTGCTGCCCCCCGGTCCTGACCCTGAGCGAGCGGAGGTAATGCGGTACACGGATGCTGATCACAGTGCCATCGCCATGCTGTGCAGACTGTGCCCTGGTGGCTGTACCCCTGCACATGTCATGACAAATGTCGAGGAAAGGAAGGATCCGGTGTCTGAAGGCTGTCCACACCCGATCATCCACTCACACCACCTAAGAAACTGCCTTTTAGTTAAAATATACACACGGTGAGCATGCATGTGTATGGGGATGTCTGAAAGAATAGATGTTTGCTGAATGAGCATGCACGTGTATGGGAACATCTGGCGGAACAGCTGTTGGATCAGTGAGGGTGCATGTATATGGGAGCATCTGTAGGAGCAGTTGGCTCAATGAGTGTGTACGTGTATGGGGGTATCTGGAGGAGCAGCTGTTGGATCAGTGAGCGTGCATGTGTATGGGGGCATCTGCAGGAGCAGCTGTTGGCTCAGTGAGCATGCATGTGTATGGTGGCTTCTGAAGGAGCAGCTGTTGGCTCAGTGAGCATGCACGTCTGGGGTACAGCTGTGGGCTTTCACTGGTGGCTTTTTGGCCCCCATGAAGCAGGTAACCCCAGTGCGGCTCCTGCATGTCCCAGATTATTGTGCTGTGGCAGAAGTGCCTTTTTTTTGATGCTGAAAAAGCTTGTCCAGGTGATAGTGACCCTCATCATCTCCAGGTCAGTGACTGCAGCCTCTTCTCTGATCTCCTCACTAGCCAACAACCCCAAGAAAGTTTTTGACACCTTTCACTCCCTCCTCAGGCCAAAAGCACAAGCCCCTATCACAGACATTTGTGCTGATGATCTGGCCTCCCACTTTACAGAGAAAATGGATAATATCCGTCAGGAAATCTGCTCCCAACCACCAAGTGCTGTGACTCCCATCCATTCCTGCATTTCCCCTGGCTCACTCTCCACATTTGATCCCTTCACAGAAGAAGTCTCCAGACTCCTCTCTTCTTCTCGTCCGACGATATGCACTAGCGGCCCCATTCCCTCACATCTCCTCCAGTCTCTCTCTCCAGTTGTCACAACTCGCCTAACTACAATCTGTAATCTCTCCCTCTCCTCGGGCATTTTCCCATCCGTTACCTCTCCACTCACTCCCTTCTAGACCCTTCACAGTCCGGCTTCCGCCCCCTACATTCGACTGAAACTGCACTCATCAAAGTGTCCAATGACCTTCGGACAGCAAAACCTAACGGTGACCACTCTCTGCTCATTCTTCTTGACCTTTCTGCAGCTTTCGATACTGTTGACCACCATCTCCTACTCTCTAGGCTCCAGTCACTAGGCATTAAGGACACTGCTCTCTCCTGGTTCTCTTCCTATCTCTGACCGCTCCTTCAGTGTTTTGTTCTCTGGCTCCATGTCATCTCCTCTTCTTCTCACTGTCGGGGTCCCTCAAGGCTCAGTCCTTGGCCCCCTTCTTTTCTCTCTACACGGCCCCAATTGGACAGACCATCAGCAGATTTGGCTTTCGGTACCATCTTTATGCTGATGACACACAACTATATACGTCTTCCCCCAACCTTACCCCCTCTGTACTACAGAACGCCAGTGACTGTCCGCAGTCTCCAATATCATGTCTGCTCTCTATCTGAAACTCAACCTCTCCAAAACTGAACAACTTCTGCTCCCGCCGTCTACTAACCACCCTAAATCTGACATTTCCCTCTCCGTGGGTGGTACCATAATAACACCCCGGCAGCAGGCGCGCTGTCTGGGTGTTTTGTTTGACACCAATCTCTCCTTCACATCCCATATACAATCTCTTGACCGCTCTTGCCGCTTACACCTAAAGAACATCTCCAGAACTCCCTTTTTTCATCATGGAAACAGCAAGAACCCTCAATGTTGCATTGATCCTCTCCCGCCTGGACTACTGCAACGCTCTATTAATTGTCCTCCCCGTCACTCGACTTTCCCCTCTCCAGTCCATACTTAATGCAGCAGCCAGGGTCATCCATCTGGCTAATCGGTACTCGGACGTGTCCGCTCTTCGCCAGTCCTTACACTGGCTGCCCATTCATTATAGGATCCAATTCAAAGTACTCGTTCTCACCCATAAGGGTGAGTGCACACCATGCGGATTGAGCTGCGGATTTGCCTGCAGTTTTGCCCTGTGTTTTGACACCTGGACAATGGAACAGGAGTTAAACCGCTGCGGAATCCGCAGCATATGCACTGCGCTTTTTAAAAGCCATTGTCTACCATAGTACTGTACATTGCTTGCGGATCCGCAGAGGCAAATCAGATACTGTAAAGCGCTGCGGAATATGTTGGCGCTATATAAAGATTGGTATTCATCTCAGGATTATGTGCTGTGGATCACTTCTCATCATTTATGGTTTTTCAATGTGTCTGTAAGACACTGTATGTCAGTGATTTTATTTATTTTTTTTTTTTTTAGAAGCTGTCCAGAAAAATATAAAAAGTCAAGTTGGCAGCCTGAGTGAGGTCCCAATAATGGAGACCCCTTTATTAATAATGGTGGTGGTCAGGGTCTGGTGGCGACACGTCGGTCTGCGGCCCTGGTTTCCTGTGCTGCGTCACTGCTGGTTGTGTAAGCGTGTGCTCGGTATCACTGGGAAGTGTGTAATGCCGGCGGTGACCGCAGAGTGCTCGCTGTGTGACCCCAATGTCACGGTGATCACGCGCCAGCGCTTCTGCCACTTTCACAATACTCGTTGGTTTTGGAGGTGGTCGGTCACATCCCAGGTGTGCGACTTTCTTACCACGGTGCTGAAAATGCCCAAAGATGGGGCTGAGATTTCTGCACGATGTCCCCTATACCCTGTGACCATATGCCCTGGACTTGCATGGGGCTGCTGGAAAGATAAAAGCTCAGGATCTTTCTCTTCTGAGTGAGGGTTAAAGCGCTCGTGCACACAGCCAGTCTTCTCGTATGAGTGCGTTCTGTGGCTTTCAGGGACGGCATCGTCGTGCCTGGAGATTCTATGGGCCGGTGCACATGACCGGTCTATGATCTGTGGATCAACCCCGAGTAATCAGACCGTGTGACCCCCCCCAATACAAACACTGGACCAAAACTGAGTCCGGGGGTCCTGCTGAAGGCCTGCAGTAAAGGTGGGGGATGCTGGATACTTGTATTTGAGGGGGGGGGTTTCTGCTGGATGCTTGTAGTCCAGATGAGGTGGGGGGTCTGGAGCGCAGGGTGCGGATGCTTGTAGTCCAGATGAGGTGGGGGGGGGGCTGGAGCACAGGATGAGGATGCTTGTAGTCGAGATGAGGTGGGGGGGTCTGGAGCGCAGGATGCGGATGCTTGTAGTCCAGATGAGATGAGGTGGGGGGGGGGGGGGGTCTGGAGCACAGGATGCGGTTGCCTGTAGTCCAGATGAGGTGGGGGGGGGGGGGGGTCTGGAGCACAGGATGCGGTTGCCTGTAGTCCAGATGAGGTGGGGGGGGGGTCTGGAGCACAGGATGCGGATGCTTGTAGTCCAGATGAGGTGGGGGGGGTCTGGAGCACAGGATGCGGATGCTTGTAGTCCAGATGAGGTGGGGGGGGGGTCTGGAGCACAGGATGCGGATGCCTGTAGTCCAGATGAGGTGGGGGGGGTCTGGAGCGCAGGATGCGGATGCTTGTAGTCCAGATGAGGTGGGGGGGGGGGGGGTCTGGAGCACAGGATGCGGATGCCTGTAGTCCAGATGAGGTGGGGGGGGGTCTGGAGCGCAGGATGCGGATGCTTGTAGTCCAGATGAGGTGGGGGGGGTCTGGAGCGCAGGATGCGGATGCTTGTAGTCCAGATGAGGTGGAGGGTCTGGAGCGCAGGATGTGGATGCTTGTAGTCCAGATGAGGTGGGGGGGGGGGGGTCTGGAGCACAGGATGTGGATGCTTGTAGTCCAGATGAGGTGGGGGGGTCTGGAGCGCAGGATGCGGATGCTTGTAGTCCAGATGAGGTGGGGGGGGTCTGGAGCGCAGGATGCGGATGCTTGTAGTCCAGATGAGGTGGAGGGTCTGGAGCGCAGGATGTGGATGCTTGTAGTCCAGATGAGGTGGGGGGGGGGGGGGTCTGGAGCGCAGGATGTGGATGCTTGTAGTCCAGATGAGGTGGGGGGGGTCTGGAGCGCAGGATGCGGATGCTTGTAGTACAGATTAGGTGGGGGGGGGTCTGGAGCGCAGGATGCGGATGCTTGTAGTACAGATTAGGTGGGGGGGTCTGGAGCGCAGGATGCGGATGCTTGTAGTCCAGATGAGGTGGGGGGGGTCTGGAGCGCAGGATGCGGATGCTTGTAGTCCAGATGAGGTGGGGGGGGGGTCTGGAGCGCAGGATGCGGATGCTTGTAGTCCAGATGAGGTGGAGGGTCTGGAGCGCAGGATGCGGATGCTTGTAGTCCAGATGAGGTGGGGGGGTCTGGAGCGCAGGATGCGGATGCTTGTAGTCCAGATGAGGTGGAGGGTCTGGAGCGCAGGATGCGGATGCTTGTAGTCCAGATGAGGTGGGGGGGGGGTCTGGAGCGCAGGATGCGGATGCTTGTAGTCCAGATGAGGTGGAGGGTCTGGAGCGCAGGATGCGGATGCTTGTAGTCCAGATGAGGTGGGGGGGTCTGGAGCGCAGGATGCGGATGCTTGTAGTCCAGATGAGGTGGAGGGTCTGGAGCGCAGGATGTGGATGCTTGTAGTCCAGATGAGGTGGGGGGGGGGTCTGGAGCGCAGGATGCGGATGTTTGTAGTCCAGATGAGGTGGGGGGGGGGTCTGGAGCGCAGGATGCGGATGCTTGTAGTCCAGATGAGGTGGGGGGGGGTCTGGAGCGCAGGATGCGGATGCTTGTAGTCCAGATGAGGTGGAGGGTCTGGAGCGCAGGATGCGGATGCTTGTAGTCCAGATGAGGTGGGGGGGTCTGGAGCGCAGGATGCGGATGCTTGTAGTCCAGATGAGGTGGAGGGTCTGGAGCGCAGGATGTGGATGCTTGTAGTTGGTGTAAGGGGGTAAAATGCTCTTAAACGGGGTCGGGGGCGCCGCGTGTGAGTAGACGGTGGAAGCTGGTAGTTGGTGTGGGGTGCCGCATGCTGTAGAGGGGTTCCGGGTGTCTGTAACTGGGATAGGGGGCTGCAGAATGCTCCTGGCAGTTGGTGTGGGGCTGCTCCTGGCCATCGGTGGGGGCGCTGCAGCTTTGTCATCTGGACGGGACCGCCCTGTGTGGGTCAACATTTCTGTAAAACATGCCGGATCCTCATTGTTCAGCCAGGAACTTGTGATCAGAGCCAGGAATACATCTGATGACCAGGAAAGACATTTGTGAGATGTGTGAACCTTCCCTAAATGTTTATCATGCAGACACCAGCATCTGTATCCCTATGACAACACTTCCTGGCCTGTGTCCTGACAGCTCCCTATTTTCTTAGGAGCAGCATATGGACCATTCCTGTCAGTGGATGTGACGTGAGGGTGATGACCTCACCGCGGTCACTGATGTGGATGGGCATTCTAGATCAACTTGTTGCACTTGGCAACCAATCGGAGCTCAGCTTTCATTCTAGCAGAGCTGTAAGCTATGCTATGATTGGTTGCTATGGGCGCCGAGACCTGTTCTGCTGTGATGGGTGAGTCCCTGTGTCCGCAGTGCCGGGGCTGAGCTGCTCTCCACAATGCACAGCTCCTGCGATACATGGTCTTGTAATCTAGCCGAGGACGCGGCAGGCGGCCACACAAGTCCTTTATCAGTCCTGCTGCAGTACGCAGGGCTGATTCAGCAATACACAGGCATCCGCAGGAAGCCACCGCAGCACTTGTGGCTTTGTCCAGACTGTCATCATTTATTGTAGTAATTACTGTTTTTCTGCAGAATCCAGTGCTGTCATCGGGGAGCAGCGAGCGCTGCCATGGGACGGGCGGCGAGGGGTAGGGAGCGGCTGCCATGGGACGGGCGGCGAGGGGTAGGGAGCGGCTGCCATGGGACGGGCGGCGAGGGGTAGGGAGCGGCTGCCATGGGACGGGCGGCGAGGGGTAGGGAGCGGCTGCCATGGGACGGGCGGCGAGGGGTAGGGAGCGGCTGCCATGGGACGGGCGGCGAGGGGTAGGGAGCAGCTGCCATGGGACGGGGGGGTAGGGAGCGGCTGCCATGGGACGGGGGGGTAGGGAGCGGCTGCCATGGGACGGGGGGGTAGGGAGCGGCTGCCATGGGACGGGGGGGTAGGGAGCGGCTGCCATGGGACGGGGGGGTAGGGAGCGGCTGCCATGGGACGGGGGGGTAGGGAGCGGCTGCCATGGGACGGGGGGGTAGGGAGCGGCTGCCATGGGACGGGGGGGTAGGGAGCGGCTGCCATGGGACGGGGGGGTAGGGAGCGGCTGCCATGGGACGGGGGGTAGGGAGCGGCTGCCATGGGACGGGGGGTAGGGAGCGGCTGCCATGGGACGGGCGGCGAGGGGTAGGGAGCGGCTGCCATGGGACGGGCGGCAGGGGAGGGGGGAGCGGCTGCCGATGGATAGCAGCGGGGGAGTGAGTAATTGGCAGGCTTTCTGTATATATCCCCCACTCTGACCCGTTGGAAAAATTGTGAAGATTTGGGGACATTTCTTGAAGCCGGGATTTGTCTTGGGTTTTCTTGACTTCTGACACTTGGCACACATCGCAGTAATGTCTGGCGCTGTGTGCTCGGAGATTCTGGTGCTTGTCTTGGCTCGGTCTATAAAGCCCTGAGTAAATATGACAACTCCTAAAGTGCAGGCCTCACACAGCCGCCTGACCAGAAACCCTATGTTTGGGCCCAGTGTGTGGGGCCGCTCCGACCTCCAATACAGCACATCTAATTTGTGGACCGCGGACAGGAATACAGTAGGTACTGAAAGTATTCAGACCCCTTTAAATTTTTCACTCTGTTTCATTACAGCCATTTGGTAAACTCGAAGTTCATTTTTTTTTCTCATTAATGTGCACCCTGCACCCCATCTTGATTGAAAAAAACAGAAATGTAGAAATGTTTGCAAATGTATTTAATAATAAAAAAAAAAAAAAATGAAATATCACATGGTCAATAAGTATTCAGCCCCATTGCTCAGACACTCATATGTAAGTCACATGCTGTCCATTTCCTTGTGATCCTCCTTGAGATGGTTCTACTCCTTCATTGGAGTCCAGCTGTGTGTAATTAAACTGATAGGACTTGATTTGTAAAGGCGCACACCTGTCTATATAAGACCTCACAGCTCACAGTGCATGTCAGACAAAATGAGAATCATGAGGTCAAAGGAACTGGCCAAGGTTCCTAAGAGCACAGTGGCCTCCATAATCCTTAAATGGAAGAAGTTTGGGACCACCAGAAGTCGTCTTAGATCTGGCTATCTTGCCAATCTGAGCAATCGTGGGAGAAGAGCCTTGGCGAGAGAGGTAAAGAAGAACCCCAAGATCACTGTGGCTGAGCTCCAGAGATGCAGTAGGGAGATGGGAGAAAGTGCCACAAAGTCAACTATCACTGCAGCCCTCCACCAATCGGCAGAGTGGCCTGACTGAAGCCTCTCCTCAGTGCCAGACATATGAAAGCCCACACAGAGTTTGCTAAAAAAAAAAAACACATGAAGGACTCCCAGACTATGTGAAATCAGATTCTCTGGTCTGATAAGACGAAGAGAGAACTTTTTGGTGATAATTCTAAGCGGAATGTGTGGAGAGAACCAGGCACTGCTCATCACCTGCCCAATACAATCCCAACAGTGAAACGTGGTGGCAGCATCATTCTATGGGGTTTTTTTCAGCTGCAGGGACAGGACGACTGGCTGCCATTGAAGGAAACATGAATGTGGCCAAGTACAGAGAAATCCTGGATGAAAACCTCTTCCAGAGTGCTCTGGACCTCAGACTTGACCGAAGGTTCACCTTCCAACAAGACAATGACCCTAAGCACACAGCTAAAATAAGAAAGGAGTGGCTTCAGAACAACCCTGTGACCATTCCTGACTGGCGCAGCCAGAGCCCTGACCTAAACCCAATGGAGCATCTCTGGAGAGACCTGAAGATGGCTGTCCACCAACGTTCACCATCCAACCTGACGGAACTGGAGAGGTTCTGCAAGGAAGAATGGCCGAGGATCCCCAAATCCAGGGGTGAAAAACTTGTGGCATCATTCCCAAGAAGACTCATGGCTGTACTAGCTCAAAAGGTGCGTCTACTCAATACTGAGCAAAGGGTCTGAATACTTATGACCAGGCGATATTTCATTTCGTTTTTTAATAAATTTGCAAATTTGTTTTTTTCAGTGAAGGTGGGGTGCGGAGTGCACATTAATGAGAGAAAAAGCACTATTTTGAATTTACCAAATGGCTGCAATGAAACAAAGAGTGAATGAATCGGTGGGGGACGTTCTAGTTTACATCCGGGAGTTTTTTGAGCAGGAAAAAAAAAAAGTCCACATACAAAATAAATGGAGGTTTATTGTGTTCATTTTTGTCTCCACGAGATAAGTGGCTGAATGTGCTTAGAAAAAGAAGCAACTTTGCAATTTATTAGTTTACTGCTCGTTGCAAAGGGCCCCGGCCATCTCCTCGGTCCCGGTGGTGGTCGACCTTCTGTGCAGTGAGCGCAGCTCTTACAGGTTCGTTGAATGTGAGCACTCCATTCTTTCATTGGTGTGGGGTTTTTTTGTTTATGGTTATTGTTCCTTTTTTAAGTGCTTTGTTCACATCTACTTTCATATCCAATTCCACAAAAAATGGCGCTTGTTGTAGTCATTGGGGCCCGTTTTGGCGCTGCTGATTTCAGTCCATGAGGCAGAACAATGTCGGCAACGAGCGCATGTGTGAACAGAGCCCAGAACCTGTAGACTTGGAGGAATCTTCTTGAGAAGTTGTGTTTTCTTCCCAACCATTTTATTATTTGCTATCTTGCAGATGGTACAAGCTCCATTCCAAGCCAGGAAAAAGAGAGAAGGAACGCGGGGAGCTCCAAGTGTCCATCCAGTTCACCAGGAACAGTCTGACGGCCAGCATGTTTGACCTGTCCATCAAAGACAAACCCAAAACTCCTTTCGGGAAACTGAAGGACAAACTGAAGGTCAAGAAGCTCTCACAGATGGAGTCCTCCTCTGCCATCGTGCCGAGCAGCATCGGCCGACTAGACAGCGATGATGAGGATGACAAGAAGCCGAAGTCTAAGGCAGCAGCGTTCTTTAAGGGACGTCTACGGAAAGGCTCCTTAACCAGGTCCAATACTTCTTTGGGCTCGGACAGCACCATCTCCTCCACAAGCGGCACAATTCCCACCAATGCTGGAATATCCATAGTTCTTCCCGATGTTGTCAAGAAACCTGTCAGCAGAAACAGCAGCGTTTCCACCGAGCCCACAGGTGAGTTTGTGTTTTCTATGGAGATTCCCACCAAAATGTTAAAGTTCTCATTACTGCTGCTGCTTTTTTTTTTTATTTTAGAATTTTTTTCTTCCCTGCTGCTGTTATTTTGCAAGACAAGCCTGATGATCTTTGATTCTTAAAGGGGTTGTCCACTTTTTTTTTTTTTTTTTTTTTTTCCCTTCTTACTTTAAATGCATTTAATTTTGACTGCAAAAAATTTTTTTTCGGAGAGTTTTTTTTTATTTCATTAAAAACTTTGTATAGCCTTTGATTGCACTGTCTATTGCTGGCTGCAGAATGTGTGACCGGAGTCTGACAGTTCAATGGGGGAGCGCCTCTCAGCCGAATTATGACCACAGATCACATGAAAGATGAGTGGGCAGGAACACATCTGACGAGATATTGCAAAAACAATATAATTTTTGTTTTGTTTTTGTTTTACACACATATATAATATTTTTGCATTTCATAGTATATTTATTTATTTTCCTTGCCATATTAATCATATTTTAACAATTGGAGAAACCCTATATGTTTCTATAAAGACAATGCGCTCTCCTCCGTGCTATGTCCTGAATGGCGTCTCGTCCTGGTATCTGATTTCGGCCTTTGGCGACTTTTCTCCCTGCGGTGTCGGTGGCAGTGCTGTACTGTTCGCTCTCTGCTGACCTCTGTCTGCAGCTATGGGTACTGCAAGCTGGGGATAGTAAAGTACGTGTTTGCCTAGAGGCGCCTGTTACTGGCTTGTCCTCTCTGAAAATGAAAGGATCGGACCTAGAAATGTCTACTGCCTGATCCTTATTTTCTCCGAAGTCCTTTGCTGGAGACAAGCCCAGAGACCCTGTACACATCGGACATTTAACTTGTATGGCGGCCTTTAAGATCTACATGTCCGAGAGCCAAACTGGTGCTTCTTCAGGCAAAACACACTCACAGGGGACTGTATAAAGGGCACCTGTCATATAGAGCAGGAGTCCAGTGGGCGACCCTTTTTACAGCAGCATGTAAGTGGTGTGATTTCAGTGAGGTGTCCCCTTGGCCTCCATGTGGTAGCTGATGACCTCCATCACCGCCGTCTCTGTGCTCCTGTGAAGCCCAACCTCGCGCTGAGCTTCATAGGAGAATATTCATTGTCTTGTATATGTGGTACAAGTGATGAAATGATTGCAGACTCAAGTGCCCTTAGAGATGGAAAAAAAAACCTAAAAACACTTGGATACTCCATATGTTTAAAAAAAAAAAATATATATAAATCTATACAGCCATGGCACTTGAAATTATTCCAGAAAGTGAAGTATTTCTTCCAGAAAATTATTACAATTGCAAGTGTGTTGGTATACACACGTTTATTTCTCAATCCCCCATGACAGCACCACGGAGAGAGGGGATCTGCCCTTCAGGGACAGGAAACCTGCAGATAAAAGGGGCGGTTCCTCTCCCTCGCATCAGTTGGTTTCCTGTCCCTGACGGGAAACCTTCAGTTTCTGCGGTACCTGAAGAAGAAATTTTCAGTATGAAGATCCAGAGCCGGCCAGCCTGGGTTCCAGCAGTGGGGAGGCTGCGGCTGGTGCAGTGCCTGAGGCCGCCACCGCTGGGACCAATGGGTTCTTCAGGGTGAGTGGGGGGAAGCGCGGCCGCCGCACCGGAGAGGAGGCAGAGGCTTCCGAGTTTCGGGAGGGGGGCACGCGCCGGCAGCGTGCGCACCTGAAGGTGGACAAAGATGGCTTCCGCTCTGGAAGTAGAGTGGGGTTTCCGGGTTCCCGGCAGGTGCATGCGCCGTTGAGACACTCCCCCCGATGACGCGGCACAGGAGGAGGGGCTGAACGGAAGTGGACGCTGGGCGGTAAATTCAAAACGGGGAAGGTGCAGGCATCCTTGCTGCATGCAGTCCCCGTGAACCATGGAGGACAACGATCACCAGCAGGACCTGGAGCAGCAGCATCAGCCTAGGCAGCAGCAGCGCCACCACAAGCAGCAGTCGGATGTTCCAAAGGACCAAGACAAGTGAGGGAGCCGGTCTAGCAGCCACTCTGCGATGCGCAGCAAATCTGCAGTGAGCAAGTCACCATCTCTGGATCTTCCTCTACAAGATCCTATACCCCCTTCAGGACCGGTACCTGCGACCGCATCTAAATGGTGAGTGACCGTCGAGAAAGTTCACCATTGTAATGGGGTTCATTCTCTTCCCTTATTAGGTAAAAAAAAAGATCGGGGAAAATGAAAAACAGGTGCTGTCTCACCTGTAACAGAGCTTTACCGGAATCCTGGAACAAGAAGCTCTGTAAATCCTGTATACAACAAGTACTATGTGAGGAAACCCCGGATTTTGCCTCTGAGCTAAGATCTGCAATCAGATCAGAGGTCCAGAGTGCCTTTACATCCTTTAGGCAGGGGGATAAAGTAAAAAAGAACAAGGCTACATTATACGCCTAATCTGACCCCTCTACTTATACTGACATATCAGACTCCTCTTCATCATCCTCAGGTGAAGAAACGGGGGGGCGTCACTGCTTTCCCCTAGATGAAGTGAATGCCCTGGTGAAAGCAGTGAGATCTACCATGGGGGTAGCGGACCCTCGTCCTGATGAGACAGTTCAGGATATAAGTTTGGGGGATTAGGACAGAAGAAACGTTGGGTGTTTCCAATAAACCCAAATGTCCACACCCTAATTAAAAAAGAATGGGAGAGACTGGATAGGAAACACTCCTCAGTACTGTCACTTAAAAGGAAATGTCCTTTTGAAGAGGAAGCATCCACATTCCGGGACAAAGCCCCTAGGCTTGATGTTGCTGTGGCCAAAGCCTCTAAAAAGTTCACCCTCCCCTTTTGGGGACATGGTTACACTTTAAAGACCCCTTGGATAAAAAAGCTGACGCCTTCCTTAAAGGGACCTGGGAATCGGCAGGGGGGAACCTTAGGCCAGCCATAGCGGCAATATGTACTTCCAGATCCCTAAGGATAGGGGTGGATCAGCTGGAGAAACAGCTGAGGAAAGGGACACCCAGAAATAAGATCTTAGAATACATTCCCTTGATAACGGGTGCGGTGGCTTTTTCAGCAGACTCATCGGCTGATTCTGTCTGCTTATCATCTAAATCTGCAGCCCTCTCAAATGTGGCCAGGAGAACTTTATGGCTTAATGCTGGCCAGGGGATTTACAAACAAAACTTAAATTATGCTCGATTCCTTGTGAGGGGAAATTTTTGCTCGGAGAAACTTTGGATGATATCCTCCAAAAAGCGGGGGATAAGAAGGGATTCTCGAACCTAGGACCGACGTCATATAAACAGTCTTTTCGGAGCAGAAAATTTTTCCATAGAAACCCCCCCCAGAGAGCAAAATAGATGGGATGAGGGAAGAAGGAAAGATGGAGGATTCCTCTTTGGCAGCTCTTCCCGAGACAACACCCCCCCAAGTGACGGTCTCCCCAGGGTGGGGTGAAGATTAACTCTTTTTCCTTTCTGGCCCGGGAAATAATATCAAACAGCCCTTGGATTCCAAATCAAGTTAGGCTTGAGGATAGAGTCCCAAGAAAAAGTAAAAATTACTTGGTGACTCCCCTAAGATCTTCGGCAAGAGAACAAAAAGCCTTAGAAGGCGAAGTCTTAAACCTTGGAGGGAAATCTGTCCTACATGAAGTTCCCCCTCAAGAAACGGGGAAGGGGTTCTACTCCCCACTATTTCTAGTGTCCTGACCAGACAGCACCTATCTGACAATAGTGAACTTGCGGAAATTGAACAGATATGTCAGGAATCAATAAGATCCACCATCAAAATACTGTCCCCAAACTGTTTTATGACCGTCTTGGATCTCAGCGACGCGTATGATCACGTCCCTATCCGCAAGCAATCCCGGAAATTCCTCAGACTAGCAGTTTCCATAAATGGGGAAATAAGAGAATTCCAATACAAAGCCCTCCCCTTCAGAATTTCAATACCTCCCCGCGTATTCACAAAATTGGTAGCAGAATTGATGGCTCATCTGAGGGAGCAAGACATCTTAATAATCTCATACCTGGACGATTTTTTTTTTTTTATAGTTGGCCCAAAACTGCAGAGGGACAGAGTAATTAGCACTCTGGTGAGCCTGGGCTGGCTTCTAAATCTAAAGAAGTCGAGGCTGGAACTCAGCAGAATCCAAGAGTTCCTAGGACTAACAGACTCTCAAAAACTAGAGTGACGCCTCCCAGTTCGCAAAAAAAAAAAAAGAACATTATGCACATAGTGGCAAAGGCCTTAGGGAACCCCTCCATGACTCTGAGGAAGGCGATGTAACTACTAGACTCCCTTTCCGCGTATCTACCAGCAGTCCAGTGGGCACAGCTACACACGAGATCTCCAGTGGGATATATTAGGAAATCAGTCGATACAAAGAGGTCACTTAGAGGGTCACATAACTCTAAATTCTTCTATTCATTCCCTACTTTGGTGGAAGGATGCTAGCAACCTATCCAGAGGGATTCCCTGGGTGACAAGTGTCCCATATAATTACTACCGATGCAAGTCCCACGGGATGGGGAGCTCACATGGACAACCGGGTTACTCGGGGAATGGGGAAGTCAGGAATTAAGGGCTTCCTCAAACCAGAAAGAACTCTGGGCGTTGGGTCACGCTCTTTCAAATTTTTTTTTTACCTTTCCTACAGGGACATCTTAACCGCATATTCTCGGACAACCAAGTAACGGTGGCTTATATAAACCATCAGGGGAGAACCAAGTCCCGAACTCTAATGGACACTTCCTCCAGGATCCTCAGCTTCACGGAGAAAAACCTTCTCTCCCTTTTTGCACTACACGTTCAGGGGATGGAAATTCAAGTCAGATTTTCTGAGCCGCACTCAACTAATGCAGGGCGAGTGGGTTTTAAATCAGTCCATTTTCAATCAGATTGCAAGGATGTGGGGGACTCTGGAAATTGATTTATTTGCCGATTTTCAAAAACAAAAAAGTAGAAGCATTTTGCTCTCTGAATTCCAGGGGAATCCTCGGGCACTAGATGCCTTTATTGTTCCATGGACTCAGAACCTGACACATACCTTTCCCCCGATCGTCTTTATTCCAGCAGTCATACGGAAAGTCAGAGAAGACCAAACAAGAATGATGCTAATGGCCCCCTTTTGGCCAAAAAGAACTTGGTTCTCCTGGCTGAGGATACTATCGATCACCGACCCTTGGGTCCTACCTTCTATCTCAAGGACCAGTGTTACATCCTCGAGCAGCAAACCTTCATTTAACAGCATGGAATTTGAAGGGGCGCTGCTGAGAGAAAGAGGGTTCTCCGAGAACTTAGTTTGTACACTGCTAAAAAGCAGGGAACCAGTTACTACAAAGGCTTATGGTAAAACCTTGAAAAAGTTCCTGTCCACCTCCAGTGTAAAAGTCCAGGATGAGGCCTCAATTAGTGAAATACTTGAATTTCTACAAAAGAGTCTAGAATGAGGCCTGGCAGTCAGTACTTTAAGGCTATGTGCACACATTTTGCGTTTTAAATCTGACACAAAACCGGATTCCTTCCCAGAAAATGCGCGTTTTTGCTGCGTTTTTTTCCGCGTGTCTTCTGGGCCCATAGGAAATGGCTAAAAACGCAGACTACTCTGCAAAATTAATGAACATGCTGTGTTTTTGCCCGCTAAGCGTTTCCTTAGCGGAAAAAAAACCGCATCCATTGGCACAAAGGCCAAAATGCATTAAAATGAATGGGAAGCTTATTTTAAGCGTTTCTAAAGCGTCTGATCCAGAACAAACGCTTCAAAAACTCTTAAACGCTAACGTGGGTACACAGCCTTAAGGTACAGGTGGCAGCTTTAGGTGCACTCTATAATCGGGACATTGCAGGTAACCCATGGGTAGCGTGGTTCATTAAAGCTGCAGCAAGATCTAGACACTAGTTAGTCAGAAGCTACCATCTTGGGATCTGAATCTGGTCCCATCTGCTCTAACAGGTCCCCCATTCGAGCCTATAGATACAGCCCCCCTCAAGATCTTATCCTTAAAGATCGTTCTACTGGTAGTTCTAACACAAACCCGCAGAGTAAGCGACATTTGGGCCCTATCTGCGGGCCCCCCTTTTACAAAGATTTTAGTTATCCTAAAGCCTGACCTGGCCTAAGAGGTAGTCCGTCCTTCCTTCCTTCCTTTTGTCCAAATCCTAGAAATAGGAAAGCGGAGAAATTCCACACCCTAGACATTAAAAGATGTCTGGTTCAGTACCTAGAGTCCACCCAGATGTGTAGGAAGGAATGATCTTTGTGTGTTTCCAGGCGCCTAGAAAGGGACTCAAAGCGACCAAGAGTACCCTGGCAAGGTGGATAAAAGATGCGATAGCCCTGGCCTATTCATCCACCGGGAACACCATTCCAGATGGGTTTAAAGCTCATTCCACAAGGGCCATAGCGACCTCATGGACCGAGAGGTCTGAGGTATCGATAGAACAAATCTGTAAGGTGGCCACCTGATCATCACCTTCAACCTTTTTTAAACACTATCGATTAGCTCTAACTTCCGCGTCTGACTTGACTTTCGGAAGAAGTGTCCTTCAGGCTGTGGTCCCTCCCTAAGCTTCCAATCTCTGTAATTCTCTCCGTGGTGCTGTCATCGGGGATTGAGAAACACGTAGTTGCTTACCGATAACAGTGTTTATCAGAGCCCATGACAGCACCCGTTTATTCCCTCCCGTCACGTGTGGTGAGCATATTTTACTGTTCGTAGCGTGTTTTTGTGTAGGCACGGTGTTTCTTCTGATAAGCAATACTATAATGCACATATGTTTTGTTGTTGTCACTAACCTGGAGGTCCTCCGATGCTCTGTAAACCAACTGAGGCAAGGGAGAGGTACTGCCCTTTTATCTGTAGGTTTCCTGTCCCTGAAGGGCGGATCCCCTCTCTGCATGGTGCTGTCATGGGCTCTGAGAAACACCGTTATCGGTAAGTAACTACGTTTTTCCTTCATGTTTGTTGGAACAGCACAAAAACAGAGAAAAAAGGCAAATTGGACATAATTTCACACACCACTAAACGATCTCCATCAAACCTCACTGAGCTCGAGAATTTCAGTCTCTCGATGTACAAAACTGATAGAGACATACCCCAAGCGACTTACAGCTGTAAGCGCAGCAAAAGGTGGCGCAACAAAGTATAAAGTTAAAGGGGCCGAATAATATAGCACGCCCCACTTTTCAGTTTTTGAATTTCCACAAAAATTTAATATAACCAATAAATTTCGCAATTGTGTCCCACTTGTTGATTCTTCACCAAAAATTTACATTTGGCATATAATTTTTATTTATGTCCCACAATGTCAGCCACTTGTATGTATTCTTTTTAATTTTTTTTTTTTTTTTTTTCAGTTCACTGTGGTACAGCAAGTGTGTCAAACCTACAACTCTTAAGGGAACCTGACACCTGTTTTGGCCGTTATAAGATGTGGCCGCTGCCTTTCAGGGCTTATCTACCCCATTCTATAATAATGCTGTAGATAAGCCCCCAGTCCTCCCTGAAAGATAAGAAAATTAAGTTTTATTATACTCACCCGGGGGGGGGGCGGTCCATTCCGATGGGTGTTGCAGGTCCGGGTCCGACGCCTCCCATCTTCTTGCGACACCGCCCTCCTGCTTGCTTCATGCCTCCCCGGCATCACACTTCTGCGCAGGCTAACATCTCTGCCTTGTTGAGGGGCAGAGCAAATTCCTGCATTGTGC
Source organism: Dendrobates tinctorius (assembly GCF_039654945.1). Classification (NCBI taxonomy): domain Eukaryota; kingdom Metazoa; phylum Chordata; class Amphibia; order Anura; family Dendrobatidae; genus Dendrobates; species Dendrobates tinctorius. Next base: position 480,074 of record NW_027361883.1, read on the forward strand.
AGGCGCTGGGCCTCTCTGACCTTTCCTGCCTCCTGCACACTGCAGGAATTTTGCTTTGCCGTCAACAAGGCAGAGAAGTCAGACTGCGCAGAAGTGTGATGCCGGGGAGGCATGAAGCAAGCAGGAAGGCGGTGTTGCAAGAAGATGGGAGGCACCGGACCCGGACCTGCAACACCCTTCGGACCGGACCCCCCCCCCCGGTGAGTATAAGTTATTTTTCTAAGTGTTTCAGGTTGGATCGGGGGCTTATCTACAGCATTATAGAATTCTGTAGATAAGCCCTGAAAGGCAGTGGCTGCATGTTATATCAGCCAACACAGGTGACGGGTTCCCTTTACACATTATGCCCTCATATACAGTGGTTACGGAAAGTATTCAGACCCCTTTTAAATTTTGCACTTTGTTTCATTGCAGCCATTTGGTAAATTCAAAAAAGTTCATTTTTTTTCTCATTACTGTACACTCTGCACCCCATCTTCACTGAAGAAAAACAAATGTAGAAATTTTTGCAAATTTATTAAAAAGGAAAAACTGAAGTATCCCATGGTCATAAGTATTCAGGCCCTTTGCTCAGACACTCATATGTAAGTCTCATGCTGTCCATTTCCTTGTGCTCCTCCTTGAGATGGTTCTACTCCTTCATTGGAGTCCAGCTGTGTTTAATTAAACTGATAGGAATCATAGAATCGTAGAGTTGGAAGGGACCTCCTGGGCCATCTGGTCCAACCCCCTGCTCAAAGCAGGATTCGCTAAATCATCCCAGTCAGATGTTTGTCCAGCCTCTGTTTGAAGACTTCCATTGAAGGAGAACTCACCACTTCTCGTGGCAGCCTGTTCCACTCATTGATCACTCTAACTGTCAAAAAGTTTTTTCTAATATCTAATCTGTGTCTCCTCCCATTCAGTTTCATCCCATTGCTTCTAGTCTTTCCTTGTGCAAATGAGAATAAAGTTGATCCTTCTACAATGTGACAGCCCTTTAGATATTTGTAGACAGCTATCTAAAGGGCTGTCACATTGTAGAAGGATCAACTTTATTCTCATTTGCACAAGGAAAGACTAGAAGCAATGGGATGAAACTGAATGGGAGGAGACACAGATTAGATATTAGAAAAAACTTTTTGACAGTTAGACTGATCAATGAGTGGAACAGGCTGCCACGAGAAGTGGTGAGTTCTCCTTCAATGGAAGTCTTCAAACAGAGGCTGGACAAACATCTGACTGGGATGATTTAGCGAATCCTGCTTTGAGCAGGGGGTTGGACCAGATGGCCCAGGAGGTCCCTTCCAACTCTATGATTCTATGATTCCTATCAGTTTAATTAAACACAGCTGGACTCCAATGAAGGAGTAGAACCATCTCAAGGAGGAGCACAAGGAAATGGACAGCATGAGACTTACATATGAGTGTCTGAGCAAAGGGCCTGAATACTTATGACCATGGGATACTTCAGTTTTTCCTTTTTAATAAATTTGCAAAAATTTCTAGGACTTGATTTGGAAAACCAAATACTTTCCGTATCCACTGTAGCTACGATGATGGGGAAAAATTTAAGAAACTGGTTCTCGGATGAAAGGGAGGAAAACATTACCCAGTCATGAAAGGCTTAAAAAGCTTAATACTTACATTTCCCTAAATTTACCGTCAGTACACGTTCCCTCGGTTGGTGTAGAGCGTCCCTGGTGATATTCGACGCTGTGTAGGATTTGGACAGGGCATATTATGATCATTGGATAGAACCTTTCTATATGTAATCAGCGTTCTAAATTGTCCTGGCTCATTATGTCTTCTTAGATAAAGATGCGTCGCCCAGGATGACGCACAAGAGGGCATTCAGTGACGAGGTCGGCCAACTCAAGCTCTTCCCAGAACCAAAGGCCGTACAGAACCTAAAGCCAAAGAGCAGCCCCATCTCCAAGTCTTCTGTCTGCATCAACGGAAGCCACGTCTACAAAGAAGTGCCTGCTCCAAAGCCAATCCCTCTGGAGAAATCTTCCCTCGCGTCAAGGTCCTTTCACAATATCGTAAGGAAAGCTGAGGACGTAACGGACGTGATCAGAGGACCGAGCCAACCTTCTGAGAAACTGGAGACTAAGCCTCCGGGTCCTGCTGCGGAGGGGCAAAATGCCTCCTTAAAACAAATGTCACAACCAAAGCCGACAAACAACCCAGTGCGAGTGGAAAACAAACCTGTTCAGATCACCACCCCCATGGTGTTTACTGAGGATGTGTCCAAGAATAAAAGTGCAGAAGTGAAGGCCAAAGACGAGAAACCCAAGATTGACCTCTACCAAGGAACTGAGAAGAATAATCCTGCTAAGCATAGTCTTCCTGAGCCAAAGCCACCTGTGCCGGCAAGCTCTGAGGAGAGGCCCAAGGTCGGGGCCTGGTTTGGTGCCAAAGATGAGAAGGAGGCTCAACAAAAACCAAGGTGGGTAGTACTTATTCTTGTTGGCGTCTTCATCTTTAGTAACCCAGTTTCTGGAAAAAATGGGTGGTGCCACGTTATATAGCTTCTGTACTCCATGGGCGTTGGCTTGGTGCCTTCAAGCATTTTGGACTCTTTCCTCCATACGAGGGGTGAAACGGTGGACATCTCTCTATGTCGGGGATGTAGAGCTGGACCTGTAGAGAAGATATTACTGTACATATATTTTTCAGTATCTGTTGGATGAGGGGGTTCAAGTTGGGATCCTTCTTCAGTTGGCAAACCCTACGTTTTTTAAAAAGGACCTCCTTTGTTTTTTCCGGATGGGTCTGTGTTAGTAACTACTTGTATTCACCGTGAAATAATTCTGGAGCATCTTTTCCTAAATTTCTAAGTTGTGATGTTCCTCCTGGAAATGAATACAAAGTGGCTGTCACCATTTCCTCTTGGAAATGGCGGTGGGTCCCATGACGCGTTCCAATTAGTGCGGTCAGTTATCGTTATCAGTTATCGTTAGGTGAATGATACGAGGAATATCCACTGCACCCTCAGCTCATGCAAGGAAAAAAGTGGATTGAAGACCTTGCAGAGTGATATATTATAGTGCTCCTTTGGTGCGAGAAACGCCATGTTTCGGGATCAGAAACATTTATCAAATAGTGGCTATGAAAATCGAGAGCGAAAGAAAATCAAACTACACAAGTCGCGTCAAAAAGGAGGCTTATAGGGTTAATACAAAGTTACATACTCCGACCATGCCTTTCCTGTGGCCGGGGGCTGTACCGCATAGGGAATCGCCAATCTCGCGATACTCGGCCACACTACAGGATGGCATACCGGGCGTGAGCGCAGGGGGATGATCAAATATGTAAAAAGACACTTATTTTTTAATAATGGGGGGGGGAAACCCTTTCTCCAGACACTATATAAAAAAAAAATAAAAAAATAAAAAAATTTGTATGTATTATGTAATAATAGTATCATATTTGGTGTCCCTGTGTGCAACAATGGATAGAAATAAAAAAAACTTTTCATCCATAAACTGAAAAAAATATATATTACAGTACAGACCAAAAGTTTGGACACACCTCATTCAAAGAGTTTTCTTTATTTTCATGACTATGAGAATTGTAGATTCACTCTGAAGTCATCAAAACTATGAATTAACACATGTGAAATAATATAATTCACAAAGTGTGAAACAACTGAAAATGTCTTATATTCTAGGTTCTATAAAGTAGCCACCTTTTGCTTTGATTACTGCTTTGCACACTCTTGGCATTCTCTTGATGAGCTTCAAGAGGTAGTCACCGGAAATGGTTTTCACTTCACAGGTGTGCCCTGTCAGGCTTAATAAGTGGGATTTCTTGCCTTATAAATGGGGTTGGGGCCATCAGTTGTGTTGTGCAGAAGTCTGGTGGATACACAGGTGATAGTCCTACTGAATAGACTGTTAGAATTTGTATTATGGCAAGAAAAAAGCAGCTAAGTAAAGAAAAACGAGTGGCCATCATTACTTTAAAAAATGAAGGTCAGTCTGTCCGAAACATTGGGAAAACTTTGAAAGTGTCCCCAAGTGCAGTGGCAAAAACCATCAAGCGCTACAAAGAAACTGGCTCACCTGAGGACCGCCCCAGGAGAGGAAGACCAAGAGTCACCTCTGCTGCGGAGGATAAGTTCATCCGAGTCACCAGCCTCAGAAATCGCAGGTTAACAGCAGCTCAGATTAGAGACCAGGTCAATGCCACACAGGGTTCTAGCAGCAGACACATCTCTACAGCAACTGTTAAGAGGAGACTTTGTGCTGCAGGCCTTCATGGTAAAGTAGCTGCTAGGAAACCACTGCTAAGGACAGGCAACAAGCAGAAGACTTGTTTGGGCTAAAGAACACAAGGAATGGACATTAGACCAGTGGAAATCTGTGCTTTGGTCTGATGAGTCCAAATTTGAGATCTTTGGTTCCAACCACCGTGTCTTTGTGCGACGCAGAAAAGGTGAACGGATGGACTCTACATGCTTGGTTCCCACCGTGAAGCATGGAGGAGGAGGTGTGATGGTGTGCGGGTGCTTTGCTGGTGACACTGTTGGGGATTTATTCAGAATTGAAGGCATACTGAACCAGCATGGCTACCACAGCATCTTGCAGTGGCATGCTATTCCATCCGGTTTGCGTTTAGTTGGACCATCATTTATTTTTCAATAGGACAATGACCCCAAACACACCTCCAGGCTGTGTAAGGGCTATCTGACCAAGAAGGAGAGTGATGGGGTGCTACGCCAGATGACCTGGCCTCCACAGTCACCAGACCTGAACCCAATCGAGATGGTTTGGGGTGAGCTGGACCGCAGAGTGAAGGCAAAAGGGCCAACAAGTGCTAAGCATCTCTGGGAACTCCTTCAAGACTGTTGGAAGACCATTTCCGGTGACTACCTCTTGAAGCTCATCAAGAGAATGCCAAGAGTGTGCAAAGCAGAAATCAAAGCCAAAGGTGGCTACTGTGAAGAACCTAGAATATAAGACATATTCTCAGTTGTTTCACACTTTTTTGTTAATGATATAATTCCACATGTGATAATTCATAGTTTTGATGCTTCAGAGTGAATCTACAATTTTCATAGCCATGAAAATAAAGAGAACGCTTTGAATGAGAAGGTGTGTCCAAACTTTTGGTCTGTACTATACAATATTTTTTTTTTTTTTTTTTTTTTTTTTTAATTTGCCCTCCAAAAAAAAAAAAGCTTTAGGCTGTGTTTTTTATGGAAATTTTAACCTGCATTTTACAGTACCAGTAAAAACCTGAGATTTCGGAAATCTCATGCACACATGTTGGTTTCTTTTTCCTGACTGAATTTTTGCAAACTGCAGCATGTCACTTTTTTCAGTATTTTTGCAGCATTTTGTCACCCACAGAAAGTGCAAGAACCCAGATATCAGGTTTTCTGCGTTTTTTGGTGTAGAAACCTAAGGCTGTGTGCACACGCTGCGGATTAGGTGCGGATTCATCCGCGCGGATTTTGTAAAATCCGCAGGTGAAACCGCAGGTCAAAAGACCTGCGGTTTTACCTGCGGATTGCTTTGCGGTTTTGCCCTGCGGTTTTTCATCTCCTCAATAGAGGAGATGGCAAACCGCAGGAGAATCCGCAGAAAGAATTGACATGTCAATTCTTTCTGCGGATTGAAAACCGCAGATAATCCGCGCGGAAAATTCCGCACCGTCTGCACTGCGGTTTTTGATTCCCATAGGGAATCATGGTACTGTACACCGCAGCAAAAACTGCTGCGGGTCCGCTGCGTGTGCACACAGCCTAAGGAAGTTGCATCATGGGTTTTTTTTTTTTTTTTTTTTGCGGGGGGGGGGGGAGTGGAGGCACTAAACTTTATCAGCATGCACAAGAGACAATACTAATGCCGCAGAACATATTTTTTGTAAGCGGCTTCTTTACTGCCAAGAAAACAGGCCTTGTGCCTGCAGAAAAAATGCAACGTGGCCTTATGTTCGTATGCATTCAAAACGTCCTGACATAATAAAAAAATTATACGAAACTCAGAAAATAGTAACAAACCAAATTTATTTTTTTGTTACGTTTTTTAGCTACAAACGTATACTTTTTAAATTTACAACAAAAAAAAAATTATGGTGACATTCAAAACTACGACTTGTCTTGCAGAAAAAGCAAGGCATTCAGAAAATAGGTATGGTAGGTAGGGGGGTGAGGGAAACAATATTAAAAAATAAATGTCCGAGTCCCTGAGGGGCTAAGGTGGGTTCCCGGGTAAGCATGCTCTGGGCTACTTTTTTTTTTTTTTCCTGCATGTATTGGATTTTCGGCCGGACCCCCATCACATGTCTCATCCCAGTAATGATGGGTTCGGCTTTCACGTCTTTGTCCTTTTGTAGAACACAATCCCATTTTCCGGGTCATTAGTCGGCTCCACGCTCCACTAACCTCACAAATGTCAGCACATTGATTCTCCATAAAGCGGAATCGTTACATAAGTGCCGGGCGCGCAATTAGTGTGCGAGGCCGCAGCCGCGCACTGCGATACTCGCCAGTGATCGGGGCGAGTTGTCACCGGTTGTCATCTATTACATGTGATCACACCACCCTCTCCGAGCAGCAGAGTAGTCAGAAAGCAGAGACTGTCCCCCTGATCTCTGGTTTTCACTCCGGAAAATTCACAAAATGATTAACCCTATTAACGACAGCCGAGCATTGCCTTCATTTTCCATGCTCAATCCAGATCGTTTTTTTTGCAAAAGGAAAAAAAAAAAAAAAAAAAGCCTAAAATTTCCAGTGCATGTGAGCCAGGGGCAAACGGAGAAATCATGGGGGCCTAATAGAAAAAGTCCGAATTGAGCTCCATCCCGTCCACACCTCCCTTCTGAAAAGAAGAAAAAATAATAATTTGCCTGGATCCAGACACACAAACTCAGGAGCAAAGCTCCAAAATTGTAAAGACATGACAGTGTGTCATGTATCACACACACACACCCTGGTTCCCACAAACACACTTTGATGGCCCTACAACTACACTCCAGATGGAATATGATGACCCTACATTACACCCCAAACACAGTATTATTTCCTCAGTGCTTCCCCCCCCCCTTAATCACAGAATGATGACCCAACAGGACCATCGCCTCACCTCCCCAACCCCCCCCCGCCACACACACACACAGTATGATCCCCCACAGTACGTTATCCCATGCTCTGTATGAGGTCCCCACGGTACTTTCCTCCGTACACACAATGTGAGGTCCGCACGGTACTTTCCTCCGTACACACAGTGTGAGGTCCCCCACAGTACTTTCCTCCGTACACACAATGTGAGGTCCCCACGGTACTTTCCTCCGTACACACAGTGTGAGGTCCCCCACGGTACTTTCCTCCGTACACACAGTGTGAGGTCCCCCACGGTACTTTCCTCCGTACACACAGTGTGAGGTCCCCCACGGTACTTTCCTCCGTACACACAGTGTGAGGTCCCCCACGGTACTTTCCTCCGTACACACAGTGTGAGGTCCCCCACGGTACTTTCCTCCGTACACACAGTGTGAGGTCCCCCACAGTACTTTCCTCCGTACACACAATGTGAGGTCCCCACGGTACTTTTCCTCCGTACACAAGTGTGAGGTCCCCCACAGTACTTTCCTCCGTACACACAATGTGAGGTCCCCCACGGTACTTTCCTCCGTACACACAGTGTGAGATCCCCCACGGTACTTTCCTCCGTACACACAGTGTGAGGTCCCCCACGGTACTTTCCTCCGTACACACGCACCATAGGATGCCCCCACGGTTCAGTCCCTCACTCTGCGCTGCTTCGGTCTGTACTGTGTGTGGACGATGCTCCATGCTGTCGTGTCATCACACTTGCTGTGCTGAGACTTTGTTGCTCAGGTTGAATGGAGGGGCAGGGAGCTGATGATAGTTTTCAGCTGTATCTGTATCCTGAGGAGGTTGACATAATTGAAATCCAGATGTTGGAGTGTAAGGGATGGCAGTGCCATTTTGCACCAGACCCCATTAACTTGTAGGCTGTTGCTACTATTGATGTGAACAGGTTTAAGAAACCCTCACTCAACATCTAAAACCCATGGATTTCACATGGATTTTGTAAACAGAACTAACATGACTTTACTGCAAGGTGAAAAATTCTAAAAATATATGATCCATGATCAACGCCTAAAAAATAAAATAAAAATTTCCTCTGCTACGAGGCCTCTTTACACATTCCTACCTCAATTTTCCAGTAAAGCTTTTGTATGATATGTTATGGTCGCAACTCTTTGCCAGCATTGCCTGCACCCACACTTTACCCCATGACTTTACTGTTCCGTTCTGGGGACCTGTGATGATATTCTAGCGAGCCATAGTTAGGATTTTCTGTTGGAAGCTCCGTTTAAGGTTTACCCTAACCACATGGGACAGTACTGCTTCTAAACGTTACTGTACTAGAGGAGGACACTGCTGCTTCTAAATAAGTTGAACTGAGTCTCACAACATAACATACTGTGCATTTTGTGTTCCAGTGTATTAATTAGAAGGACATAGCTGGAGTGGAGAAGAGTGACCAAGGTTAATAAGGGATTGGGAGTACTGCAGAAGACAGGTTATTAGACTGGAGTTATGCAGTTTGGAAAAAGGAAGACTTGGGGGTGACATTATAATAATGTACAAATATATAAGGGGACAGTACCGAGATCTTTCTGAAGATCTTTTTACACCTTGACCTACTACAGTGACAAGGGGGGCATCCTATGTGTCTAGAGGAAAGGTTTATTCATCACTGACTGATTCTTTACTGTAAGAGCAGTGAGATTATGGAACTCTCTGCCACATGATTTAATGGTTGGTTCACTAAAAAAGTTCACAAAAAGCCTGAATATCTTTCTTGAAAAATGACTACTAGATTGTGATTGGGCGTTGTCCATTTGTGGAATCAGGAAATAATTTTTCCTCCTAATATGGGGCAATCGGCATCTACCACCTTGGCGTTTTTGTCTTCTGGATGAACATGTTTGGCTATGGGGTGAGCTCGATGGAGATTTGTCTGTCTACCTTCAACCTAAAGACGTATGAAACCACACAGACATGGAGCTGAAAGCAGACAATGAGTAGAAGCTGTGATAGTTCCTCTGATTGCTCTTTCTTCTGATCTCCTCCTTTATCCTGTCATCTAATACACTGGGGTCCATGTTACTTTGCTACACTTTTAACTAAATTCAATTTTTGAAAGTTGACTGAGAACTTTCTCTCTTCACTTCTTGAAACAATCACTGACCTCAGGGAGACCAGTCAAAGAAAACACTGCGGCAGCCGGCAAAGGCGCTCAATCAGTGAAATCCTAGGTGCCATGCTCCCTGGGAAATACGAATATGCAAATAAAGTCCTTAGAGCCTCATTTAAGAGTCTCAAACACGGGACTAGCCAGATCTTCTCCAGGGAAGGACCCAGCCAAGGAGTGGCTCCTTTTGGAAACCTCCATTACCACCATATTAAGTGGCCCTTTAAGTCAATATCCAGCTTGTGATGGTGTGATATGCTATGTGGATGTCATTTTTTGTATATTCCTATTTTTCTATTTCAGTTATTTTCATAGTGTTTTTCTATCAGTCAGTCAGTTCCGGTGTGGACAGGATCGTGTAAAGACTGCATTTCAGAGAGAAGGACCCATTTTATCCTCTGGTGCTAGAGTTCTGGAATCTCGTTTCCCTGGACATTTTATCCTGTTACTGGACTGCATTCTTATTCTGGACTATCTTATCCTTTGTGTGGTGGACTGAATATGGACCTTTTCGTATTTTTGCCTGAATAAAGGTCTTGGAATTGTTCACTCTTCGCTTGCTCTGTTGATTGTGTGATACCAGAGAAGGACCCCGTGACACAGCTCTTTACGAGTTTACAGATATGACAAGGGAAATACCAAGGCCAGGTATCCATCCACAGACAGCTGTTTCGGGGTGTTGCCCCTCATCAGTGTGGAGTGATTGTTTCGTGATGTTGGTCTACTAGGCATTGCTCCCACCTAGCCAGAATCCTACTCCACACTGATGAGGGGCAACACCCCAAAACAGCTGCCTGTGGATGGATACCTGGCCTTGGTATTTCCCTTGTCATATCTGTAAACTCGTAAAGAGCTGGATATTGACTTAAAGGGCCACTTAATATGGTGGTAATGGTGGTTTCCGAAAGGAGCCACTCCTTGGCTGGGTCCTTCCCTGGAGGAAGATCTGGCTAGTCCCGTGTTTGAGACTCTTAAATGAGGCTCCATGGACTTTATTTTCTCTTCACGTCTTCATACACGATGAACGAGCATTTTTGGACTCCTTGTTCAGTCTCTCAACCCCTTCACTTTACATGATTATCGCGAGCGTTGGGTCTTTACATTAGAATCCAGTGGATTGTCGGCCTTTACACAGCTCCGATAGTGAGACGGCAGAGAGACCCGACTTCTCTTAAAGGGCCAGGGATCTGGTTACTGAATTGGAGAGAACATGTTTTACTTTCCTAATTGTATACCTTTTGAGAGAGGGTGATATTTTGGTCTCCATTTATATCATTACGTTTCCTGAGACAGTTGTCAAATATGAGTACACCTGTCTGCAAACCGCGCTGGTCTGGACTTGTTGCTAAATGTGAATTACATTTTTCTAAAAATTTCCCCAAAAAATCTTTATTTTTTTTCCCCACACATGGATGTTTTTCTGAACGATAGGAAAGCGTAAAGCCACAACTGTTCCTACCTATAGGGCCGATTTTTGTGTGGAGAGAAACGGAAGGAGGAAGTAAATACAGCGGGGGCGGTGACACGGCTCCTCAGGACCCGCCCCTGAGATAGCACAGCAGTTTTCCTGATGTACAGATTAAAAGTAGTTGTCCATAAGTCACCTCTACCCCCAGGACCCGGGATAAATGTATGGGGGGTGCAAACCATCACACACACTGATCGCACATGCCCCCGGTCTGTAGGAATGCTGCTCGCTCAGTCTGGCTTGATTCCTACAGGGTACATTTGGACTCCCCTGTTCTTCAGATCGCTTGTGGATTCCATAGATTTGGATATTCGCTTTCTTAATACATTTAAATCCTGCCTGCATCCAAAACTGCCCACGGGGATGCCCACCGACCACACAACATGGGTTACCAATCTTGCATCACCTGCGGGTGACCTCTGCTCATCCGCGGGTGAGGTTTTGGTTGCAGGCGCCAGTCTTCCATATTTCGATGAGATTCTCTCACTCAGGTCTATAGGTGCCTAAAAAACAAAATCGTTGACTTTTATGGAACATCCTTATTGCATTCTTGCAATTTTTGGCCTAGAAAGTTGCACTTGGCCTTGTACTTTTTTTTTTTTTTAGGTATTTAGGTATAAAAGTGAATGTCTTACGATGTAAACGATGGACATGGGCGGCATATGCATGACCAGAAGGATGAATATCGGACACACTTTTTCATAGGCCTGTTCTGAAGGCTGAGCCTGTCTTAATCATAGAAATCATAGAATCGTAGAGTTGGAAGGGACCTCCTGGGCCATCTGGTCCAACCCCCTGCTCAAAGCAGGATTCGCTAAATCATCCCAGTCAGATGTCTGTCCAGCCTCTGTTTGAAGACTTCCATTGAAGGAGAACTCACCACTTCTCGTGGCAGCCTGTTCCACTCATTGATCACTCGAACTGTCAAAAAGTTTTTTCTAATATCTAATCTGTGTCTCCTCCCATTCAGTTTCATCCCATTGCTTCTAGTCTTTCCTTGTGCAAATGAGAATAAAGTTGATCCTTCTACAATGTGACAGCCTTTTAGATATTTGTAGACAGCTATTAAGTCTCCTCTCAGTCTTCTCTTTTGCAAACTAAACATTCCCAAATCCTGCAACCTTTCCTCATAAGACAAGGTTTGCAGACCGGTCACCATTCTGGTCGCTCTTTTCTGAACTTGCTCCAGTTTGTTGATGTCTTTTTTAAAATGTGGTGCCCAAAACTGGACACACTATTCCAGATGAGGTCTGACCAAAGAGGAGTAGAGGGAAATAATGACTTCACTTGATCTAGACTGTATGCTACTGTTAATACATCCTAGAATTGCATTTGCCTTTTTTGCTGCTGCATCACACTGTTGACTCATATTCAGTCTGTGATCTATTAGTATACCCAAGTCTTTTTCACATGTGCTGTCACTTAGCCCTATTCCTCCCATTCTATATATGCTTTTTTCATTTTTATTGCCCAGATGTAGTACTTTGCATTTCTCCCTGTTAAAAACCATTCTGTTAGTTGCTGCCCACTTCTCCAGTTTATTTAAATCTTTTTGAATCCTCTCTCTCTCTTCTCTAGTATTAGCTATCCCTCCTAGCTTTGTGTCATCAGCAAATTTAATCAGTTTACCCTCAATTCCTTCATCTAAATCGTTGATAAAGATGTTGAACAATACAGGGCCCAGGACAGAGCCCTGTGGTACCCCACTTGAAACATTTTTCCAACTGGATGTGCAGCCATTTACGACCACTCTTTGGGTCCGATCACTAAGCCAGTTATGAATCCACCTAACAGTTGCCTTGTCCATTCCATACTTAGTCATTTTTTCAATAAGGATTGTATGAGAGACTTTGTCAAATGCTTTGCTGAAGTCAAGATATACTATATCTACAGCATTTCCTTGATCCACCCAATCAGTGATACCGTCATAGAAGGAAATTAAGTTAGTCTGACATGACTTATTAGTTACAAACCCATGCTGACTCTGTTTAATCACTTCATTCTTATCCAGGTATTGACATACATGTTTAATAATTTGTTCAAAGATCTTTCCTGGTATAGAAGTCAGACTCACCGGCCTATAGTTCCCTGGGTCCACCTTCTTCCCCTTTTTGAAGATAGGAACAACATTTGCTCTTCTCCAGTCTTCTGGCACTTCTCCTGTTCTCCAAGAATTTTCAAAGATTATGGAGAGGGGTTCAAAAATTTATTCTGCTATCTCCTTCAGTACTCTGGGGTGTAATTCATCTGGACCTGGAGACTTGAATTCATTTAGGTTAGCTAAGTGTTTCCTCACTAGCTTTCTGTTTATAGATATCCTGGATTCTTCTATTCCCTTAATAGGACAGTGAATAACAGTTGATGTTACATTTCCTTTCTGAGAGAAAACAGATGCAAAATAGGAATTTAAAAGTTCAGCCTTCTCAACATCCTGTCTTACCATTTCATCATTTTCATCCTGTAAAAATCCTATAGCATCTTTGACTTTTCTTTTACTTTTGACATATCCCCAAAATCCTTTATTATTGATTTTGACATCTCTTGCAAGCCTCAATTCATTTTCAGCTTTAGCTAATCTGATTTGTGCCCTGCAGGTTCTGCAGACAGCATTATATTCTTCTTTAGATATGCCTCCCTCTTTCCATTTTATAAACATTTTTTTCTTCCTTTTTAGCATGTGCTTAAGTTCTGTGTTCATCCTGGTTTCCTTAAATGCTTCCTATTCTTCCCTCTTTTCGGAATTGTTAACAACTGTGCTTTGAGAATTTCATTTTTCAAGATTTCCCATCCTTCCTGGACATTTTTGTCTTTTAGGATATCCAGCCATTGGATCCCTCCAATTCTCTTTCTGAATCCCTTAAAATCTGCCTTTCTGAAATCTAACCTTGACGTCTGAGTCTTCACAAGTCTTCCGCCTCTAGTTATCCAAAATTCTAAAATAGCATGGTCGCTACCTCCTAGGGTCCCAGCCACTTTTACCTCCTCAACCATTTCCTCCCTGTTTATAATGATTAGATCCAAGGTAGCAGTTCCCCTTGTTTTCTCCCTTACCTTTTGGAAGATAAAGTTGTCAGCAAGAGAGGATAAGAATTTCCTTGACCTGTTAGTTTTGCCTGAGAGAGATTCCCAACAAATGTCTGGATAGTTGAAATCTCCCATGACAACTATGTCATATTTTTTGGAGAACTTGGCAATTTGATGCATAAAGAATTCATCCATATCTTCAGCTTGCACAGGCGGCCTGTAGTAAATGCCTACAATGGTGTCCTTTCCATTGTTCTGTCCTTGTATTCTTACCCAAACAGTTTCCACAGAACTCCCAGTCTCTGAAGCTTCAATCTCTGTGCAGATATACGCGTTTCTAACATACAATGCGACACCTCCTCCTCGTTTATCAAGTCTGTTTCTTGCGAATAAGTTGTATCCTTCTAGTCTTGTATTCCAATCATGTGTATCGTCCCACCAAGTTTCAGTGATTCCAATGACATCATATTTCTTTTCCTGTGTTAGTAGTTCCAATTCTCCTTGTTTGTTGCCCATGCTTTGTGCATTAGTATAGAAACATTTTAGTTTGTGATTGGTTTCTCTTTCTCCAATATTTTTATTAATTAGATTCTTTCGTCTTTTTTCTTCCTTTCCACTTCTAATAGCAGAGTTCTCAGTAGCATTTGTCAGGTGTATGGCTTTTTCTGGTCTTTTGCTTCCCTTCCCATGTTGTTCTAGTTTAAAGCTCTCCTTACAAGTGTAGCAAGGCGACTTCCAAATACCTGCTTTCCAGTCTTCGTAAGGTGCACCCCATCTCTAGCAAGTAGTCCATCGTATAAGTAGTTCACTCCGTGATCCAGAAATCCAAATCGTTGCTGACGGCACCATCGACGTAGCCAGTTGTTCACCTGCAGAATCTTATTCCACCTCCTTGTTCCATGGCCATCCACTGGGAGGATGGAAGAGAAGATCACCTGCGCTCCCAGTTCTTTCACTTTCTTGCCTAAGTCTTCAAAGTCTCTGCAGATGGTTTCCAGGTCGTTTCTTGCGGTGTCATTTGTCCCCACATGTAGTAGCAGGAATGGGTAGTCATCTGTAGGTCTGAAGAGTCCTGATATCCTGTCAGACACATCTTTAATTTTTGCACCTGAAAGACAGCACATTTCTCTTGAAGTTATATCCGGTCTGCAGATAGCGGCCTCTGTTCCTCTCAACAGGGAATCCCCCATGACCACCACTCTCCGTTTCTTCTTCACAACATTTTTCTTTCTCCATCCAGGAGGACTCTGAAGGCGTACAAGGTTGCTGTTTGTTGGCAAAGTCTTATCGTGATGTATTTCTTCATCGTTTTCCTGCGTGAGAGCCTGGTACTGGTTCCTGAGCAGTATGGGTGCTGACTGCCTCCTGATCCTCCTGCTTCTCTGGGTCACATGTCTCCATTCCTCTGTTTCTTCAGGTGCACTTCGAATTTCTTCTCTTTCTGTAACATGAAGAGATAATTCTGTTCTGTCCAAGAACTCTTCACCGTCCTTAATGATCTTCAACGTAGCTAACCTCTCTTCGAGATTTTGCAACTTTTCCTCCAACAGGGACACAAGCTTGCATTTGTGGCATGTAAAGTTTGGCTTTTCCACTGGTAAGTCTGTGAACATGTAGCAAGAAATGCAGCTCACCAAATGGCTCCTGGCCTCTTCCATCTTGAGATTTCTTAAAAACGATGAAAGATGAGCCAAAATTCTTCATTTATTATCTTGTATCCAGAAGCTAAAAACAGTGCCCCAGCTGCCTATGGGTGGTTTATGGTATTGCAGGTCATCCATATTCAGGTACATAGGGCTGAGCTTCAATAGCAGACATGGACTATTGACAAACTGGAGCAGCTTTTTGTTTTGAGGGGTGATAAATATATATTTTATTCCAATTCCAGGAGACTGTGTGAAGTTAGAATTATGATGCCTGTGAGCAGTTTGCTCTGTTTTTCTTGCCTCTGCTGTCTCTGGTAGGCAGAGTAGTCATGTGTTGTGGGTTTTCTGTGTGTGTGTGTGTCGGGTTTGTTTTTTTGTTTGTTTTTCTTTTCAAAGAAAATTCTCCCTTTTTCATTATTTCATTGGCACCTTCTGTTAGGATAGTTCCACTAGTTCATCTTCGATGGGATACCATACCGTATTTTTCGGACTATAAGACGCACCGGACCATAAGATGCACCCCAAATTTTCAGAAGGAAAATAGGGAAAACATTAATGTGTCAAATGGAGGTCCGTCTTACAGTCTGAATTCAGCTTACCCTTAGGGGAACAGCAGCGTTGGTGGAGTGGGGTCACAGGGGGCCCGGCGATATGACTGCCGTCCCAAGCAGGTGCAGTGGCCTCCAGGAAATCCCATCCCAGGCTGGTTCTGCGATGGTGCTCGGGGCTCCGCCGGCATCTTGTGAAAGCCCTAAGGCCCCGCATATCCATTGCTGTGATGCCGTGGCCTCCAGGAAAATGGCCGCTGGGGGAGGTGCATGCTCAGATTGAGAACTCAACAAGAAGATCATCACGGGAGACGAGATCTTGGGACGTGATTTCGTTGCCGAGATCTGTCTGAGCATGCGCTGCCCCGGCGGCCATTTTCCTGGAGTCCAACGCATTGCAGCAATGGTTGTGTGGGGCTTTCACAAAATGCTGGTGGAGCCCCCCCCGCACCAAGAGCACTGCTGCACCAGCCTGGGAAGTTAGTGCGATCATCGCCTGGCAGCGTCTGACTGGGACCGCCGCAGAATCGCCATACTGCTGCTGCCGCCACAGTATTTCTAAGTATATTCTGACTATAAGATGCCCCCCCATTTTCCCCAAAAAATTTTTGGGAAAGAGTGCTTCTTTCAGTCTGAAAAATACGATATATTTCCTAATCGGGTGCATGGCCACCAATTTCCACAGTACGTAGTCCACGAAGGCAAATGACAGCAACGGTAAATAAAGTAAGACTGTTCTGACATACCTGCAATTTGTAAATCTGATGACTTCCGTCAGTATTACAGGGCGCAGGGAGTGGGCTCAAAATTTGGTGAAATTCTCTTATGTGGGACATACTGACTGTGAGGGGCAATCTCATTCTATATAGATGCAAGATATAGGGTGGACTCATCAATTCAGCCATCTTGTTGTTTTATCAAGTTGTTAGTCCATTGAATTTATGAAAAAACAAAAATGGGTAAATTATTTCTCCCATTGTATTCGTCTAAAATCAGGTTAAAATTTTCCTTGCTTCTAATCTGGACTTCGTTTCAGTGAAGACTTTTTATACAGGAGCTTCTCACAAAATTAGAATATCATCAAAAAGTTAATTTATTTCAGTTCTTCAAAACAAAAAGTAAAACTCCTATATTTTTTAGTCATTACACACAGAGTGATCTATTTCACGGGTTTATTTCTGGTAATGTTGATGATTATGGCTTACAGCCAATGAAAACCCAAAAGTCATTATCTCAGTGTTTAAAAACGTTCCTTAGTCTGTTTCAGTAGCTCCCCAATCATGGGGAATGACTGCTGACTTGACAGCTGTCCAGAAGGCAGTCACTGACACCCTCCACAAGGAGGGGAAGCCACAAAAGGTCATTGCTAAAGAGGCCGGCTGTTCAGAGTGCTGTATCCAAGAATATTAATGGAGTCATTGCTTCAAGAGCCACCACACACACGTATCCAGGGCATGGGCTACAAGTATCGCATTCCTCGTGTCAGCCAATCATGACCAATAGACAACGCCAGAAGCATCTTACTTGGGCCAAGGAGAAAAAGAACTGGACTGTTGTCAGTGGTCCAACGTCTGAGTCTGGAAGAAGGGTAGATAGGCCACAATCCAAGCTTCTGGAGGTCTAGTGTGAAGTTTCCACAATCCGTGATGGTTTGAGGAGCCAGTGTGAAGTTTCCACAATCAGTGATGGTTTGAGGAGCCGTGTCATCTGCTGGTGTAGATCCACTATGTTTTATCAAGACCAAAGTCAGCGCAGCTGTCTACCAAGACATTTTAGAACACTTGGAGGAAATGGTTGAGGAGGTAAGTGTCTGGGACCCTAGGAGGTAGCGACCATGCTATTTTTAGAATTTTGGATAACTAGAGGAGGAAGACCTGTGAAGACTCAGACATCAAGGTTAGATTTCAGAAAGGCAGATTTTAAGGGTCTCCGAAAGAGAATTGGAGGGATTCAATGGCTGGATATCCTTAAAGACAAAAATGTACAGGAAGGATGGGAAATCTTGAAAAATGAAATTCTCAAAGCACAATTGTTAACTCAGAAAAGAGGGAAGAATAGGAAGCATTTAAGGAAACCAGGATGGATGAACACAGAACTTAAGCACATTCTAAAAAGGAAGAAAGAAATGTTTATAAAATGGAAAGAGGGAGGCATATCTAAAGAAGAATATAATGCTGTCTGCAGAACCTGCAGGGCACAAATCAGATTAGCTAAAGCTGAAAATGAATTGAGGCTTGCAAGAGATGTCAAAAGCAATAATAAAGGATTTTGGGGATATGTCAAAAGTAAAAGAAAAGTCAAAGATGCTATAGGATTTTTACAGGATGAAAATGATGAAATGGTAAGCCAGGATGTTGAGAAGGTCGAACTTTTAAATTCCTATTTTGCATCTGTTTTCTCTCAGAAAGGAAATGTAACATCAACTGTATTTCACTGTCTTATTAAGGGAATGGAAGAATCCAGGATATCTATAAACAGAAAGATAGTGAGGAAACACTTAGCTAACATAAATGAATTCAAGTCTCCAGGTCCAGATGAATTACAGCCCATAGTGTTGAATGAGATGGCAGAAGAAATTTTTGAACCCCTCTCCATAATCTTTGAAAATTCGTGGAGAACAGGAGAAATCCCAGAAGACTGGAGAAGAGCAAATATGGTTCCTATCTTGAAAAAGGGGAAGAAGGTGGACCCAGGCAACTATAGGCCGGTGAGTCTGACTTCTATACCAGCAAAGATCTTTGAACAAATTATTAAACAACATGTAAGTACCTAGATAAGAATGAAGTGATT
The DNA here is from genome assembly GCF_039654945.1 of Dendrobates tinctorius. NCBI lineage: Eukaryota > Metazoa > Chordata > Amphibia > Anura > Dendrobatidae > Dendrobates > Dendrobates tinctorius. The sequence goes on from NW_027361883.1 coordinate 498,768, forward strand.
AAACAGAGTCAGCATGGGTTTGTAACTAATAAGTCAAGTCATGTCAGACTAACTTAATTTCATTCTATGACAGAATCACTGACTGGGTGGATCAGGGAAATGCTGTAGATATAGTATATCTTGACTTCAGCAAAGCATTTGACAAAGTTTCTCACACAATCCTTATTGAAAAAATGACTAAGTATGGAATGGACAAGGCAACTGTTAGATGGATTCATAACTGGCTTAGTGATCGGACCCAATGAGTGGTCGTAAATGGCTGCACATCCAGTTAGAAGAATGTCTCAAGTGGGGTACCACAGGGCTCTGTCCTGGGCTCTGTATTGTTTAATATCTTTATCAACGATTTAGATGAAGGAATTGAGGGTAAACTGATTAAATTTGCTGATGACACAAAGCTAGGAGGGATAGCTAATACTAGAGAAGAGAGAGAGAGGATTCAAAAAGATATAAATAAACTGGAGCAGTGGGCAGCAACTAACAGAATGGTTTTTAACAGGGAAAAATGCAAAGTACTACATCTGGGCTATAAAAATGATAAAAGCATATACAGAATGGGAGGAATAGGGCTAAGCAACAGCACATGTGAAAGACTTGGGCATACTAATAGATCACAGACTGAATATGAGTCAACAGTGTGATGCAGCAGCAAAAAAGGCAAATGCAATTCTAGGATGTATTAACAGAAGCATACAGTCTAGATCACGTGAAGTCATTATTGCCCTCTACTCCTCTTTGGTTAGACCTCATCTGGAATACTGTGTCCAATTTTGAGCTCTACATTTTAAAAAAGACATCAACAAACTGGAGCAAGTTCAGAAAAGAGCGACCACAATGGTGACCGGTCTGCAAACCCTGTCTTATGAGGTAAGGTTGCAGGATTTGGGAATGTTTAGCTTGCAAAACAGAAGACTGAGAAGAGACTTAATAGCTGTCTACAAATATCTCAAGGGCTGTCATACTGTAGAAGGATCATCTTTATTCTCATTTGCACAAGGAAAGACTAGAAGCAATGGGATGAAACTGAATGGGAGGAGACACAGATTAGATATTAGAAAAAACTTTTTGACGGTTAGAGTGATCAATGAGTGGAACAGACTGCCACGAGAGGTGGTGAGTTCTCCTTCAATGGAAGTCTTCAAACAGAGGCTGGACAGACATCTGTCTGGGATGATTTAGCGAATCCTGCTTTGAGCAGGGGGTTGGACCAGATGGCCCAGGAGGTCCCTTCCAACGCTACGATTCTATGACTTCATGCTTCCCTCTGCCAACAAGCTTTTTGGAGATGGAAATGTAATTTTCCAGCAGGACTTGACACCTGTCCACACTGCCAAAAATACCAATACCTGGTGTACAAACAGTATCACTGTGCTTGATTGGCAGCAAACTCGCCTGACCTTAACCCCATAGAGAATCTATGGTGTATTGTCCAGAGGAAGACGAAAGACCCCAGACCCAACAATGCCGACGAGTTGAAGGCTGATATCAAAGCAACCTGGGCTTCCATAACCCCTCAGCAGTGTCACAGGCTGATCTCCTCCATGCCACGCCGCATTGATGCAGTAATTGATGCCAAAGGAGTCCCCGACCAAGTATTGACAGCATTTACTGAACATGCATTTCAGTAGGCCAACATTTCGGATTTTAAAACCATTTTTCAAGCTGGTGTTATAAAGTATTCTAATTTACTGAGATAATGATTTTTGGGTTTTCATTGACTAAAAGCCGTAATCATCAACATTAACAGAAATATACACGTGAAATAGATCACTGTGTAATGACTATGTAATGAGTTTCACTTTTTGTATTAAACTGAAATGTAACTTTTTGATATTCTAATTTTGTGAGAAGCACCTGTATATATCAACTCTGTAAAAACAATGCCCATGTGTATTCTGTAGAAAAGGACATAACTGCTTCTAAAGGGTTTATCTACAAGCAGCGGTGTCCTCTGTTTAGTAAAGGTTTCAAGGATTTTTTCCAGTGTGAGAAAAGTTTGCACACACTGTCAGTATTTTCCTGTAGTTCTCGTGTCAGTTGGTGGTTGTGACTACAAATGCATCACTTGCCAACTGGTCTCTTCTGGCTTTTCAATAATAGAGATTTCAGAAAAGTGTGCAGATCACATGCTGTCGCGATTCGTTGGTCTGCAGTCACGAAAGAGACTGCATGCTTCTTCAACTGGAAACCGCCTTTAAGGCTGGTTTCACATTTGCGTTGAACAGACCTGCGTCGGTCTGCGCACGGCCGCCACTAAGCTCCGCCCTCTGCCGCGCCTCCTCCTGTTAGCTCCGCCTATGGGCGAATGACGCTGCATGCGACCTGCGTACCCTGTCTTTAGCATTGGGTACTGTTATGAATGGGTCACTGAGGAGGAAAACAAGACCAAGCCAAGTCACAGAAAACCAGAGAGGTTGGTAACTACGCGGATTGCAGACCCCTGATCCTAACCACACAACTAACAGCTGCCGTGGAGCGTACCTACGGTGATTCTAGACGCCTCATCACAGCCGGAGGACTAAATAAGCCTAAAGCAAGAAAAGGGAAAATCTAAAACTGCCCCGGAGCGGACCCCAAAGGAATAGACAGCCCCCACACATGTATTGACGGTGAGACAAGATGAAAACACGAACACAGGTAGGAAAATCTATGATCGGGCCCACACTAGTTAGAAAGGACAGGAAAGGAAAGATACTGTCTGCAATCACACCAAAAAACGCTGCAAAAATGTCCAACACTTCTGATAGAAAAAAATACCTTGAAGTCACTAGACTTCTCCCGCTATATCAGCACTCTGGCCTCTTTTTGCTCGGTTCTCAGAATATGTCAATCTAATAAGGGACAAAAAGCATACTGGCACATACACTGACATAAGAGTGGAAATTCAGCACCGCCCCAGCCGGGGCTGGCTGACCACACAAAAAACTGAATAGACCAAACCAAATCAAATGTGAACATTAGCAAAGACAACTTAGCTTGAGAAGTCAGGAACTGAGCTGGAAACTAAGACCTCAGGAGGCAGGAAAAAATCACCAGCATGGGAATAGGGAGTCGGCTGTCTTAAATCCAGTCTGAGACTCCAGATGTCCACTCCTCTTCCTCATTATCAGGTGGCTGGTCTCTGTTAATTAGATCAGCTTCACTACCTCCTGCCACCACCAGAGGGAGCCCAGAAAGAGAACTCACAACTCCTCTGTCAGCACAACCAGCTCCCTCACCAGAAACCAGAGGCAGACCAGAAAATGAGTTCACAACAGGGTACCTTTTGACAGTGCGCCGAGCGCACCAAAATGCAACACGGTGCGTTTGGCGCAGGTCGGCGCACCGTCAAAAGGACACATGTGCCACAAAACGCATACCTGCGTACGTCCTGCGTACCCAGTGCTAAAGATAGGGTACACAGGTTGCATGCAGCGTCATGCGCCCATAGGCGGAGCTAACAGGAGGAGGCGCGGAAGAGGGCGGAGCTTAGTGCTTAGTTCTATCTCTCACCTACGAAGCAGGAAGTCTCACAGAACTGTCTAAATGGTGAGATGGAGTGGTCGGACCCACAACACATACGTTATACATTGGGTATGGAAAGTATTCAGACCCCTTTGCATTTTTCACTCTGTTTCATTGCAGCCATTTGGTAAATTCAAAAAAGCTCCTTTTGTTTCTCATTAATGTGCACTCTGCACCCCATCTTGACTGAAAAAAGCAGAAATGTAGAAATGTTTGCAAATGTATTAAAAAAAAAAAAAAATAAAAACTGAAATATCCCATGGTCCTAAGTATTCAGACCCTTTGCTCAGACACTCATATGTAAGTCACGCTGTCCATTTCCTTGTAATCCTTCTTGAGATGGTTCTACTCCTTCATTGGAGTCCAGCTGTGCGTAATTACACTGATGGGACTTGATGTGTAAAGGCGCACACCTGTCTATATAAGACCTCACAGCTCACAGTGCATGTCAGACCAAATGAGAATCAAAGGAACTGGCCAAGGAGCTCAGAGACAGAATGGTGGCAAGGCACAGATCTGGCCAAGGTTACAAAAGAATTTCTGCAGCACTCAAGGTTCCTAAGAGCACAGTGGCCTCCATAATCCTTAAATGGAAGAAGTTTGGGACCACCAGAAGTCTGGATGAAAACGTCTTACAGAGGGCTCTGGACCTCAGACTTGGCTGAAGGTTCACCTTCCAACAAGACGATGACCCTAAGCAAACAGTTAAAATAACAAAGGAGCGGCTTCAGAACAACTCTGTGACCATTCCTGACTGGCGCAGCCAGAGCCCTGACCTAAACCCAATTGAGCTCTGGAGAGACCTGAAAATGACTGTCCACTAACGTTCACCATCCGCTCTGAAGGAACTGGAGAGGATCTGCAAGGAAGAATGGCAGAGGATCCCCAAATCCAGGGGTGAAAAACTTGTTGCATCATTCCCAAGAAGACTCATGGCTGTACCAGCTCAAAAGGTGCATCTTATCAATACTGAGCAAAGGGTCTGAATACTTATGACCATGTGATATTTCGGGTTTTTCTTTTTTAATAAATTTGCTAATTTCTACACTTGTTTTTTCTTCAGTGAAGATGGGGTGCAGAGTGTACATTAATGAGAAAAAATAAACTTTTTTGAATTTACCAAATGGCTGCAATGAAACAGAGTGAAAAATGTAAAGGGGTCTGAATACTTTCCGTACCCATTGTAGTAAGCGATTATGGACTATGGTTAACTTCTGTATAGCATCTGTCACATCCACCGTTTAGGGTATAAACCAGAGAAGACTCCTGATTTGTACTGTAGGTATTCACTCGATTTAGGTAGCGTTCAGACAGGCAATGTGGCTTACTCTAACAAGGTGCAGTTTTATTGTCTTCTTAAAACTCCTCCAAGCAACTAAAATCCACAAACAGCCTCTTCTGAGCACGTAGGTATCACAGCAAATGAACAGTTCGTTTAGCGGGGCACATATGTCAGTGTGGGCTCACCCAAATAGATTGGTCCTTTCTCCTGGACAAAACTTCATACACTGAAGAGGCCTGATCCTACCAGTCTCGCTACCACCTTCGGCCTGAGCTTCAGCAACTTCCAGTGCCAAACAGAAGTTTTCAGCTTTGGGCACAGTCCACACTGAACAGGCTGCAGCCTCTACATGATTCTCTGCAGCTCCCACAAACAGACTGCTCAGCTTTCCTAGCTGACACATGCAGTCTCCATCTAGAGAGAGACCTGGCACGTGTCTCTTTGCTTCAGCTAATATTTTGGCTGGCCACTCCCCATCGACACATTCAATTCTGCTCCATCCAGCAGACTGACATGATTATGGCCTTAAATAAAAGTAGTTCATAGGCTTGTACAATCTTATATGTATGGAAATGTCCCTACCCCCCCCCCCCTTCCCAAATCAGACCTTGAAGGGTTGAAGGATCTGGTTCATTGGATTTCGATATAACTGATCCACTGGCGATAAAATGGCTTTCCACACTATTATGATGGAGATGGGGAGGAATAGCTGATTAAAGTGTGGCCACCATTTACGTGCAAATGATGTACCAAGACTGAGGTTTAGGTTTGAAGAGGGATCTAATGTTGTAATAGTGTTTTATGTTGATTTTTGTATTAATTGTGTATGATTTTCATGCTTCATCCAGATTTGCCTTGTTAGATGTGAGTAACCCCTAATTGCCTTGCACTGTACCTCAATCACTCATTTTCGGAGACCTCCTTCCCCTGATATCACTCACTACTCTTCAGAACCTTTGTTGTACTTCCAATCAGTCATTAGTTTGTGCGAGCGTAACATAGTCCATGTTGTTGTTTGGCACTAACCCGGAGGACTGTTTTGTCTTCCTCCACAGCCTGGATGTGTCTCCTCAGGTAGAAACCAGCTCCTCTGCTTATTCCCACTTCTCCCCAAGCCTTTTTGTCCATTCTACAACTTTAGTAGATTCTTCTTCTTTGCCTAAAACTAACCCTCATAGAGCTTCTCCTAATGGTGTCTTTGGGAGCCTGTCTGCTAGCAACCCATTTCTGAACTCTCTACAGAGCAACCCTTTCTTTGAGGACTTCCTTTCTGACCAGTTACTAAATACTTCTTCACCTACTCACTTTTTCTCTAGTTTTCCCTCTGGGTCTATTGCTACCTCAGAAGCTGCTGAAAGGGGCTCTTCTCTTGTGGAGAAACACAGTCCATTGACCTGTAATGAAGATCTGAATGTTTACTCGAATCAAGAAGAATGCGAAAACTTGAAAGTAGCCAGTGGTCGTCTCGATTCGCCTCTGACCCAAAGGTTCACGTCGGAAGCAGCGGCGGTCTCAGGATGGGAAGAGCAATTTGATGCCCTTGCTTCTAGTCGATTACAGCCTACATCTAGTAATTGCCAACAGTCAACAGAACCTGAAGCCCATAATATCACAAGTGACTTTAAGAAATATCCATTTTCTTCTCCATTAGGCAAACAGGAGGCTGCTGACTTGCTTAAAATTCCTCAAGGGATGGATGAATGGCTTACCCTACAACCAAATAACACTAATCTTGACATATGTTGGCCTGAAACTTTGAACAATGATGCAAAAAAATCCAGTGAACTATCTGACTTGCTAGCTTCTGTCTTGCCCAACTTTCCTCCACCATATGTTTCATCTGCTGAGCCTACAGGACTTAAGTCTTTTGGTAATTTATCTACAGATGCTACTTTGAAAGATCTGAATACATTAATTCATGACTCTCGTAGTGTAGACATGGCAGTACTTGACTCATACAACGACAATATGGCAGCCATCCAACCACTCCTATTGATGGAGCACAACATGGTTGGCGGAGGAGACGTAACTAGACTGGATTCTCCGATTCTAACAGAAGACTCTCCTACCATGGTTTCCTATGGTGAAAGTGCACTAGAGGTGGTGAAAAGGGGAATTGACATGCATAATAAAACGCAGGTGGCCAAAGAGTCAAAAAAACAAGTCTCAACCAAACCCAATCCCGAAAGGATAAATGTTGAGCACAAAGTCATGCTTAATGAAAAGGTTAAGGAGATAATTGAAGAGCAGGCCATTAGTACCAATGTAGGGTTTGTGGCACCCCCCAAGCCACCTCGGCTCATGCTGTCATCTTCATTTGAAGAGATAGAGACTGAAGATTATAATTACAAACAAACAAGTCATCAGTTCACAACTGGAAAACAAATGGAGAACCCAGAGGAACATATGCAAGAGCAAAACATGGGGGTTGGCAAACAACCGGTCTCTCCAGTGACATATTGTCCTGTAACTGAGATAAGGAGCACAGTGTTAGGAGCTTTTACTGAGCACATCCAATCCACCACCAAGGACCTTTTGACTAATTTAAGGGAAGAAAATAATGATTTGGGTGCTGTTAATGGGGAACACCTGTTAGATGTAAATGAAGTAACTGCAACTGAGCAGTTCAGGACTTGCCCATCGACTGTCTCGCTAGACACAGACCTTTTAAGTCCCCATGAAGGCTCTGATAAATTGGAGCTAATTAACCAAGGCCCATCTAAACTACCCAACATTAGATTGGAGGGAGACAAACCGAATAACGAGTACTTCACCTTTCAAAAACCTTTGCCATTGACAAATATACAAAAAGTAAGCCGATCTCAATTGTCTAACCTATCCAAGAAAGGTGACCAGTCTGACATTGTGTTTTGGTCTGCCTTAGAGGAGCAAATACCTTCACGTGCGATAGAACTGGAGTCCAGACCAAATTTGCCAAAACGTAAGGGTGCCAGTGGTGGAAATGTAAGTCACCTAAATTCTGAGAAAAGACTTGAGTTAGAACAGGGTAAGGATAAAGGCTTGCAAACCCTACAGGGCATAGAATCTGTTACTTCACTACCCAATGAGTTACAAGAGCATAGGCTTGAGTCCGACATCAAAGCTTTACAAAATGATAGCCAACATGGTTATTCTATAAGCCAGCAGTCTTCCTGGTCAGCAGATATCATTGTAGACTTTAAGAATGAAGACTTCTGGAGAACAGACTCTAACCAGCTAGACCAAAATCATGTACAAAGTTTGCCATCACCAGGAAATCCCTTTTCAGCTAACAGAACTCCATTCTTCAGTCACAAGAACCCCTTCGTTATTGAACACTCTGGAAGTAGTCAGAGCTCTGCGTCTTCGTTACAAGAAGAGACGAGCTTCAAAGACCTTCATGCACAATCAGCTCTTAGAAATTTTCCATCTGCTGTTCCTTCATCTGATGTGAAAGCTCCTTACCTGCATGGCAGCCAACCTCTGGCCTTCTCCACTCCTTCCCTACCAACTGCCCCAAACCCTAATCCATCAAACTTCCCCTCTCCAATCATGCTTCTGACCACCTCTGGTGCCACTACAACAACAAATACCCACACAGCAACTCTGTCGGGCTTGCACTCTTCTGTGGCTGGTAGTGTGACAACGGCTGCCACTCCGATTCTGCCTCTGGAGACACAGACGGCTGACAATCCACTTGTGCCACTAAAGACCAGGTGAGCAATCTGGAAACTTGGAGTGTGGTGCGTGTGGTGCAGATGTGCAATGTGTGGAGAGCATGCGAAGTCAGTGTTCACTGGACAAGTGTAAATCTTCTCCTTCCACAGGTCCCTTTAAGAATCTCAGGGTCACCTCTACGTGGCGTTTTAGCAGTAACCATGTCATGAACTTTGTTTGACAGGTGGATGTCCGACCACTGTGACCACCACTGATGGGAAAGGAGCCCCAGGTCTGCTATGTAGAAGGGCACCTATCCTTATTTCACACTTGCAGCCAACAATGTACATCAAAGTCTAGGGTGGAGAAACTGTTAAGTGATATTCCATAAGCATTAGAAATGCCCTACTTCTTTTGAGAAGGCCCTTATTCCTGCTATCATACGCACCCGTTTTAGAAGGATTTCAGTTTTTGAAACATGGCTGTCAAGATGTTCACCCCCTGGACACATAATCTCTTCATCCTGGGACATTAAAGGTGTCCACTTTATAGGGGAAGAGAAACAAATCCAGTGGGTGAAAATGAATTTTTAGCTCTAACTTCCACAGCAGCTTCTAACACTTATTCATTGTCCTTATTAGGGTCTCTGTGACGTCAATGAGCTCGTCTTGACTTCAGTGTCTGTAATTCATCTTACCCCGAACTCTTCTAAGCAGACGTGACCATGAAGCCGCTTACAAGATCATACGGGAGAATTAGGGTTACAGACTTTGTGGTCAGAACAAGCTCGCTGACTGATTCACCGATAAGTTATTCTGCAGACTATGTACAGTGATACATAGAGGATGGAGAAGAAATTGTGAAACTAGCAAAAGTTGGCTTTTTTTTTTTTTTTTTTTTTTTTATCCCTACATATTTGACAAAAAAAAAAAAAAAAAAAAACTATGAAGAAATCTACATACTCTATCCCCGTTAACGACATCCACCATACCGGTGTGCCGAACACCTGACTCTAACCGCAGTGACCCCAGCTCGCTGTCATTGCTACTGTTTAACCACTAAATGCCACTTTCAATCTGATAGTGGCGCTAGAGTGGTAATGGCTTAGTCTGGGGCATCCTGACCCCCTTGCGGTGTGTTGACTGTGTGCGGATGGGTTGCCATGTCAGGTCCCCATCACCGCCATCTTTGTACTCCTATTCATAGGTGATCATTAATTTCACTGCTGCAATACTTCTGTACAAGTGATCAAAAGATAGTTGGGGGATTAAGAAAAAAAAAAAAGCTTGGATTTGTATCCTCTCCCTTTTCCCAATGCAAAAAATAAAATCTATTAAACCTATTTGGCAAGGCCGCAAAAGTCTGATCTGTCAAATATATAACATTTTATATAACTCGTATGGTAGAAGGATAAAAAAACAAACTCAAGAATTGCTTTTTTTTGGTTCACCATTCATTATATGTTTTATATGAATGCTGTAATTGAAGATTACAGAACAACTGCTTCTCCAAATAATTAGCCTGTGGACGGAGACCTCTAAAAGTTTGTGCCACAAAAATTACAATTTGCCCATAAGGAAGGGGCTAAATAGCCGAGAGGCCACGTGAGGATAGACTGCTTCCGCTAATAGGATCCAAAGTAATGTCTTCTGAAATTATTCTGCATCCTCGAATAGTTGTGGCTACAAGATTTCCTCCTTTTTTTTTTTTTTTTTTTTTAGCACCACTTCTTTATTTAAAAGCTGACGTGTTTCTGACCAGGTCACCTTAAATCCAGCCATACACCTGAAAAGGTTTGGGCATGTTTACCCCCGGCAGGTCTGATCCCCACAACATCTACTGTCGGCAGGTCTGATCCTCCTTTCCCCACAACATCTACTGTCGGCAGGTCTGATCCTCCTTTCCCCATAACATCTACTGTCGGCAGGTCTGATCCTCCTTTCCCCATAACATCTACTGTCGGCAGGTCTGACCCTCCTTTCCCCACAACATCTACTGTCGGCAGGTCTGATCCTCCTTTCCCCACAACATCTACTGTTGGCAGGTCTGACCCTCCTTTCCCCACAACATCTACTGTTGGCAGGTCTGACCCTCCTTTCCCCACAACATCTACTGTCGGCAGGTCTGACCCTCCTTTCCCCACAACATCTACTGTCGGCAGGTCTGACCCTCCTTTCCCCACAACATCTACTGTCGGCAGGTCTGACCCTCCTTTCCCCACATCTACTGTCGGCAGGTCTGACCCTCCTTTCCCCACAACATCTACTGTCGGCAGGTCTGACCCTCCTTTCCCCACAACATCTACTGTCGGCAGGTCTGACCCTCCTTTCCCCACAACATCTACTGTCGGCAGGTCTGATCCTCCTTTCCCCACAACATCTACTGTCGGAGAAACTGCCAAACACATTAAATGTCAAAGTTGTCAAGTGATAACACAACAAAATATTTCATGGGCTGGTTTGTAGTCAACCATAGAGTAGGAGTTGTCATAAAATGTTGGGGAGAGCACAACCCTACCTCTCGTCTCGCTGAAGACCCAAAGCTTTGGACTGATCCTGGTTACGTTTACACTTTAGCCAAGGGCTCCGAATGCAACCATTGGAGCCGTATCCAGGTTTCTTCGTTTTAGAGCTCAAAAAATGGTTGCTCATCTCCAATAAGTTGGAGAATCTCCTTGTGTGTATTTGTCCCTTACAGCAGCCACAATGGCGAGAATCCAGTCTTATCACCTGTGCTGTGGATGCATCTGACTTTAACTTAATATGACCCCCCCAAAAAAAAACAAAAAAAAAACTTGACCCCTTTTTGAGACACCTGATTTAAAAAAAAAATAAAAAGTAAAAATTGTAAAATAATTGAAAGAATAATAAACAACCACCAATCGTTTGCAAAGCCCCGCCCCAGCGCAATCACCCAAGTAAGAGCATGTCCTATATCATAATAATGGAAGAAAAGCGAAAAAATAAAAATTGTCATTTCATTTTTAATTTAAATTTAAAAGCAAGTTAGAAATGTGGAAAAGTAAGGGTCAATAGCTCACAAAGGCCTGAAAACACACAAACCGTCATGGTTAGACTAGTTCCGCTTGGAAAAAGGGCTTCCTTTCAATCCATATGGGGGAAACATCACTGCAGAAGAGAGCTCTGGTAATTGAAGTTCGGGGCTTTTAGGACCAGAGGGGTCTTGTGTCTAACTTTTGCAAGTATCTTGCCTGATGGCTCCACATCAGATCAGTAGATGAGCCCTCGGGGGCTGTGAGCTATGATGAACACCAACCTCATTCCTGGTTGACTAGTACACATAATGAAATTTACTCCAGAACAAGGGACCGTTTGGCCTTCAGGCTCATATGGTTGGGAAATGTCTCCTCAACATGCTAATAAAAAAAATATATATATATATTATTTATAACCTAAATTTTGCTATACAATCTCTAGTATAAGTGATGATCTATAATGCCTCCAAACAGTTGTCAGACGCCAGGTGTGTACAGGTGCTCTGCAGACTATGGAAGAGACTCATCTGCATGTAGATACTCTCTTCTTTTCTTCTCTCTCCAGCCCAGACCACCATGAAGACTTCTCCTTATAAGTGCAGAGTCTGATGCCATAGCACCTGTGTCTCTTACTTCTGCAGTCATCCTTCATCTTTATGGAAGGGCAATGTAAAATCAGACCCTTAATAAAAAATTAGACTCCAGGCCACACCAATAAATACATCTAGATACCAAACCAGAGGCGAAAAATAGCTCTCTAAATGATTGCCATCTCACTTCCATTTATCCATCAGCTCCAGATACCATTTGGGTAATGATCCAAAAATGCCCAGAGTAAGAGGTAGAAGGTTTTTTGTTTTTTTTTTGGGGGGGGGGGGGTTACCAGGAATTCATCTGGAATGTCAGATGTTTTTAATACATTAGCAGTTATTAAAGTGACAAGATCAAATGCAGCTTCTCATGTTAAGGTGCAAATCGCTGCAAAAAAATCAGATGCTGTACAGTTCATTCGTATAAGAAATTATATTACAGCTAAAACCAGAAGTTTACAGTATATATAAAGACACGTATGCATATTTTACTCAATATCTGACATAAAATCAGAATAAACCTTTCCCGTTTTAGGTCAGTTAAGATTGCCATAATTATTTGCCAAATGCCAGAATAATGATAGAATGTTTTAAGACATTTTTATCACTTCCTGCAAAGTCAAAGGTTTCCAAACACTAAAATTACTATATCTTCAAACAATTCTAGACTGCCCATATGATGTCATGTGTTTGGAAGCTTCTGGTAGGTTTTTTTGGCAACATCTGATTTACAGAGAGACCTGTGGATGTATTTTAATGCACACCTGAAACACACTGCTTCTTTGTGTAGCTCCGGGGAAAGTCTCAAGAAATCGGCCAAGATATCAGGAAGAGAATTGCAGACTTGTACAAGTCTGGCTCATCCTTGGATACAAATTCAAGATACCTGAAGGTGCCTCGTTCACCTGTACAAACAAGATGGGAATGTCCAGCCATCATACTGCTTCAGAAGGAGACTGGTTCTGGGTCCCAGAGATGAACGTGCCTTGGTCCGACGTGTGCATATCAACCTAAGGACAAAAGCAAAAGAAATTGTGAAGATGATGGCGGAAGCTGGTAAGATTGTGTTAATGTCCACAGTGAAACGAGTACTGTGTCAACATGTGCTGAAAGGCCACTCTGCAAGGAAAAAGCCATCGCTCCAAAATAAACATAAAGCCAGATTAATGTTTGCAAATGCACACAGGAACAAAGACCTTAATTTTTGGAGACCTGTCCTGTGGTCTGATGAAAGTAAAATTGAACTTTTTGGGCATAATGACCATCGTTACGTTTTGAGGAAAAAGGGAGAAGCTTGGAAGCCTAAGAACACCATCCCAACTGTGAAACATGGGGGTGGCAGCATCATGTTGTGGGATTGTTTTGCTGCAGGAGAGACTGGTGCACTTCATAAAATAGATGGCATCATGAGAAAAGATTATGTGGCAATAATTAAGCAACATCTCAAGACATCAGCCAGGAAGTTACAGCTTGGGTGGAAATGGGTCTTGGAAATGGACAATAACCCAAAGTATACTGCCAAAATGGTAACAAAGTGGCTTCAGGATAACAAAGTCAATGTTGTGGAGCAACCATCACAAAGCCCAGATCTTTAATCTTATTGACGACTTATGGGCAAAGCTGAAAAGGCTGGTGCGAGCAGTGCGATCTACAAACCTGGAGCAGATACACCAGCTTTGTCGGGAGGAATGGACCCAAATTACCATCAGCTATTGTGAGAAGCTTGTGGAAGGAGATCCCAAATGTGACCCAAGTCATTCAGTGTAAGGGCAACGGTACCAAATACTAATGAAACGGATGGAAACTCCTGACTTTGCTTTAAGGAATAACAATACCTTAAAACATTCTCTATCCTAATTGGCCTAAAATGCGCGATCATCCTCCTCCAGCTGTGATCCTCTTCTGTGTGATAGAGGCAGTGAGTGCAGTAATAAGTAAGCAAAAAATTGGATGTAAAAAACTCATCTGTTACAAACTGATCACTGATTAACGTGTTAGTTTTCCATAGACCTTCAGTGTTAAACGGATTCAGCAGAGATCCATTATTTAAAAACATACTATAAAGTTGTCTGCAGAACTCTGTTGCCAGCGGATGGCTGCCGGCTTTGTACTGATTGATCACTACTGGACATGTGATTACAGCCTTAGTGACATTGGCTTCAAATTTATTCTACAGCCAGACAACGAACCCCCAACATCCAGCCAATCGGTTGTGTCCTGATGGTATTAGATGATGAAGTATCTGCCTAGATTTCTCAGCATTGAGGACCACTAATTCTCACCAAATCCCCAATTCTATTTACTAAACTGCAGGCCCAAACTTGCAGGACCCTCCACTTTCTGCTGTTCCTGCAGACCCTCATTGTGCTGCTCTCCGGCCCTTGGGGACGATCGACTTCACTTACTGCCAGATATTTCACATTGTGACTCCTCAGTCCAGAGCTCCTGCAGCCGTGTTTCTTCACCCTGGTTCCTATGTTTTCATGCATGGTTGAGTCAGTTGGCCTTGTTTCAATGTAGAAGGTCTGTTTTTTGGCCAGTATTCTTCCATTTCTGGCCAGACGTCTCTGAACAGTAGATGGTGTAGCTGGTGCCACCGGTTGCTGCCAGTTCTGAGCTGATGGCACTGCTGGGAAGTAACATGTCTTTCATCTGCTGCATGATGTTCCTTTAACGGAGCACTACATCTTCAGTCACGAACGTTGCCCACTTCTTGGTGCTTCTACAAACGAGCTTGAACAGTACAGCTGTGAAATCTTTTCCTTGGAGAGACCTTGCTGATGCAGTATAACTGCCTTGTGTCTTATTGCTGCGCTCAGTCTTGCCACGTGTATGACCTGTGACACACAAATCCGTCTTCCACACTCACAACCTCACCTTTGTAGAGGAGTGAATGTTCTTCACCATGTTGATCAACCTCCATATTGCTGACCCTTATCACCTATTGAGTATAACTGGCTACTCACACACCCGACTATAATCCTACAAGATCCCGAACTTTATACAAGTGACTAGTACCCGCGATGAAGGCGAGGGGCACCCAACAAATTACATTTTTCTTTTGTTCATTTGGTTAATAAATAAAAATAAACAATTGACCCTTCTAGTTTTGGAAGCTTCTTATTTTGCAGCATTTTTCCACAACTGCCTAAAACTTTTGCACATTAATTTGGAGGATTTATAAATATTTGTATAGAGTAGTAGGGGTAGAGAAGAAATACATTTTTCGATCTAATATTGGGAAATATCTGTGCCTTTTGGCCCAATGTTCTGCATCAACAGCACGGTGTAGCGGACAGGGAGCACATCCCCTATACTGCAGCCATAGTGTGTGCCGCCTATGGGGTGGACTGTCCTGATTGTGTGGTCTTCCCGCGTGTGTGGTAGATGGTGATTGCTGGTATGTGTGGTGTCCCTGCTCCCTGTAAAACATGGCCTTACATGAGCCGTTCTTCCATCTCTTCCCAGCCCTCACCCAGTCAGACCGATCAGCGCCACTCTACATGAGCCGAACCCGGAGAAGAAACCTCCTCGGCCGGCAATCACCACGGCGCTGACCACCGGTCTGGAGATGCTGAAATCTGTGACCACCGGACACAACACCCCTAAAAAACAGGACCTGGAGCGACTGAAGGTGGGAAATGACCTCCTATCATGTAATGGATAATGGAGGGGGACAGAGGGGATACAGCCCATGTATCATGCTATGAAGGGGGATAGAGGAGACATGGCCCCGTATATGATGTAATGGAGGGGGATAGAGGGGACACGGCCCCGTATATCATGTAATGGAGGGGACACGGCCCCATATATCATGTAATGGGGGGGACACTGCCCCATATATCATGTAATGGGGGGGACACTGCCCCATATATCATGTAATGGGGGGGACACTGCCCCATATATCATGTAATGGGGGGGACACTGCCCCATATATCATGTAATGGGGGGGACACTGCCCAATATATCATGTAATGGGGGGGACACTGCCCAATATATCATGTAATGGGGGGGGGGACACTGCCCAATATATCATGTAATGGGGGGGGGGACACTGCCCCATATATCATGTAATGGGGGGGGGGACACTGCCCCATATATCATGTAATGGGGGGGGGGACACTGCCCCATATATCATGTAATGGGGGGGGGACACTGCCCCATATATCATGTAATGGGGGGGGGGGACACTGCCCCATATATCATGTAATGGGGGGGGGGGACACTGCCCCATATATCATGTAATGGGGGGGGGGGACACTGCCCCATATATCATGTAATGGGGGGGGGGGACACTGCCCCATATATCATGTAATGGGGGGGGGGGACACTGCCCCATATATCATGTAATGGGGGGGGGGGACACTGCCCCATATATCATGTAATGGGGGGGGGGGACACTGCCCCATATATCATGTAATGGGGGGGGGGACACTGCCCCATATATCATGTAATGGGGGGGGGGACACTGCCCCATATATCATGTAATGGGGGGGGGACACTGCCCCATATATCATGTAATGGGGGGGGGACACTGCCCCATATATCATGTAATGGGGGGGGACACTGCCCCATATATCATGTAATGGGGGGGGATGGAGAGGACACTGCCCATATATCAGGTAATTGAGGGTGCTTACCGGGAGAGTTTTTGGGATGTGGGATATCTTCGTAAAACTGCCCAGACATGATGGTGCCCCGGCATTATTACATTTTATTTGGGTTTTTTGTTCTGTTTCATCTCGTTTTCTCCCCTCCAGGATCTCGGCCTACCAGACCAGGCGGCCAAATATTACCATCTCACCCACGATGAGCTGATACAGATGCTGCTCCAGCGCGAGGCCGACTTATCCAGAAAGGAGACCCACGTGCGAGAGCTAGAAGACTACATTGATAAGCTGCTGGTGCGGATCATGGACCAGGCACCGACTCTGCTCCAAGCACCGCTGGAAACTAAAAAGTAGACTGATGGCAGCACCTCCCTGTGGTGACCATCGGTGATTGAGGAGGACATGTTCCTACAGTGTAAATCTTGTGTACAGATTGGACATACGACTCTAAAGCCTCGGCATGAAACGTTCATAACTCTTCTAAACGTTGGCCAATGCTGGACGTCTTTCGAACATGACGGTCGTAGGAATGACTCGCCGTACTCCGCCATGGTTGTGGCGGCTTTTGGGAACCCACCACAGTACAGAACTAAGACTATGAAAGACGACCTCGATACAAGTATTGCTTCACTGCTCTCCTCATCACAGGATCATCCGTCACGTTTGCAGTAAGTTTCTAGAGAGTGACGACGTCTGGGATTCAGTCCAGGGAGCAGACAGCACAACGAGCGCGAAGAGAAGAGCATCTACACTTCTCACTGAAATATTTCGCGTCGTGGTAAATAGCAGAGCTGTCGTACAAGACGAGAGATGCCCACTGGCAGCCATATTGGATCATTTATAACCCGCCTGTCTCGGCAGACACATTGTGTCCTCTTGCGGGATTTTGCGCCATCCTGCTGCTGTGATACATGCCGCCCTTGTTTATAGCGCCCCTTCATATACCGCTGTGTTACATGCTCAGCTTGTGCAGGATCGCGGCCAGTAGTCACACAGCACGAGTCCAACGTTAAGGGACTCTGGCTGTCATATTTCAGAAGCATGCGATCGCCTTAAACACCGCCTCACCCGCACATGAAAGCAGAGCATGTCATTTCCAAGATGGCGAGAGTAGCGTGCCCGGTAATGGGAAGCGATGGGTTTTCTGAATCAAATATGACGTTTCCTGACAACGGCCATATATTCACTCGTGGTTACAGTTCACATCTACATCCAGTCCTTCTCTAAACACTGCGATCTAGCGTCTTCTACTCTAGTCACATCTAGAGCTGCGTCTACTAGTGCACTGTTGTCTGAGGATACAGGACCCACATCTCTCTACTGCCACCTGCTGGTCCGGTCTTTGCACGCTCCGCCGTGGTGCTTTTTGGGAGATTTATACTGATTTACAATAGTTTTAAACAAATAATCCAAGCAGAAGAGTTTTGATTGCAGCTCTGGATGTGATTTGGTGCGTAAGACTCCCTTTCTGATAAGTAACGGGAGTTATGCTGTTTTCATGGAGAGGTGTGTTTTGTATAGTGACTGGCTCATTCTGTAGAACTGTGGGGGTCCCGGGATGTGGAGACCACCTCCCTAATGTTCAGACAGTTGCACTAAGCAGGTCGTGTCTACAATGTGCCGGGTTCCTTGTCTGGCCGTACAGTAGACAGAGGGGATACGTGGATTTCCTGCCGCCTTTTATACACTTTGTATTAACCTGCCGTTCCTCTCAAGTTCTTCCTATCTCGGCTGCTTGTTTTTGCTTTTTCTTCAGGTTGTTCATTTCCGATACGTCAGACATTTACGTTTTGTTTTTTTTATTTAGTAGGTTCTGTTCAGCAATAAATTTTGTTTGTTTCCCGGTCCGTTCCAAAGACTTGTTATGTGGTCTGGGATGTTTGGTGCGGAGCCCCCGTAGGTAACATAATATTGGCCAAGTATGAAAATAAAACGCATGTTCCGGGGTCAATTACAGGATCTTATGCAAAATGTAGCAGTTGACTGTAGGCCAAAAATCCCTTTTATTTGTGGCGTGACTGTAAAGATGGAGATGGATCCACTCAGATGTCTCCGTTGGTGTAGGACGGCGAATATTTTGTTTTCGGGAATAATCCTGTCTTCCGGTGCTTTCCGTGTCCTCCATACACTACTCAGGACTTCTGCATATTCAACCGTGAAGATCATCGATGTATGGAAACCACCAGTGTCTTATCAACGCCGTAGATGACATTCTTTACCATGTATACTCACTCCGCCAGTGTGTTGGGTCGGTTTAGGACTCCTGGTTTGACTTGTTAGCTGAGACTTTGAATAACACCTCCTCGACCCCATCCCTCCACCATTGAGTCTAGACTTATTGATTACAAAATTGTGATCAGCTCTTTATCCTTCAGAATAATAAGCCCAAGGAAGGCGCTGCGGCCGAGAAGGCCCCACTTCTCAACATGAGTAGTAGTATACAAAAAGTCTGTACAAAAATATATTTCTTTGCCCCAAATCAGCCACTGTTGGTGTCTGGATCATCTGTAGACGCCTTTTGCATTAGTTGCATGTCAAGTGATCGAAGCTCCGGTGGATGTTCGTTTTGGGCATGCGGAACACACGGTTCTTGTCCGAGAAAAAAATGGATAAGTCTAGATAAAATCTAGGCAAAAGAGGTTGTTGGGGGGGCACCCGGTGTGCTTCTTGTACATGTGGGGGGCACCCGGTGTACAGCGTCCGGTGTACAGCGTCAGCAATACTAAGTCTGAACGAATCACTGAAGTTTGGACAGGATGGATGATCGCGTATATCGACCCTGATATCCAAGAACAAGAATCGTAGTCCCTGCGATGATAAAGGTCTACAGACATCCATAGTACAAAGACTAATAGGAATACAGGCTAAGTAACCAATACCGGATCGTCGCCAAGTGACCTCCTGCTCCCAACCAGTGTGTGGCAAGAAAGGCTTCTCGCGCTCCATTCCTCCCCTATAGTAGTGTACCTTCTCATATAACATGAATCCAGGCCTTGTAACCCAATCGTCTAACAAGCAGACCCATAAATCGTAGTATTGTGCACACAGCCATCATGTCCGACCTCCACACGTGTCCGACCTCCTCTCATTCTAGACTGTTCGCAACATTTGATTCGGAATTGAGTGAAACCCAAAAGAAGAAATAACAGAACTTGGGGGTAGAATGTAAGATGGAGGCGTAAGGTGCGAGATGGACACCTGAGATCGGATAGTTGTCATCCCCCTTCTCTAATTTCTTCGTAATCACATTGGCTTAGTCTGTCCTGGTAAAACCTGGGCAGAACATCCTCGTCTTCAGCAGATCGCTCTTTTCCATGCATTCTTGGGGGTCTTCCAACGAGACATCATTAATAAAACAAAACACTATTTCTGCCAATATTTGAAGTCGTCCGTGACTTCAGATTCCTATTCTTTGTTTTTAATCTCGGGGGTGAGCTGTGGAGGGAGCAGGTCACATTCTACAAGCGAAGTATATATATATTGCTCTACCAAATATGTATATCTCTATTTTATAAGTGTTGCTTATGTTTATGAATGTCCATGAACTGTTACTGTGTTTTTAAGCACTTAAATAAATGTCACTGAACGTCTCCTCTGCTCTCCCTTCATTAGTAGAAAATGCCTCCTAAGCGGTGATTACAGGAGCCACGATACGATCTACGGGGGATGTGCAGGGTGGTGCGGGGCATGTGCAGGGTGGTACGGGGCATGTGCAGGGTGGTACGGCGGCTGTGCAGGGTGATACGGCTGCTGTGCAGGGTGGTACAGGGGCTGTGCAGGGTGGTACGGGGGCTGTGCAGTGTGGTGCGGGGCATGTGCAGTGTGGTACGGGGCATGTGCAGGGTGGTACGGGGCATGTGCAGGGTGGTGCGGGGCATCTGAAGGGTGGTACGGCGGCTGTGCAGGGTGGTACGGCGGATATGCAGGGTGATACGGCGGCTGTGCAGGGTGGTACAGGGGCTGTGCGGGGTGGTACGGGGGCTGTGCAGGGTGGTACGGCGGATATGCAGGGTGGTACGGGGGCTGTGCAGGGTGGTACGGCGGATATGCAGGGTGGTGCGGGGGCTGTGCAGGGTGGTACGGGGGCTGTGCAGGGTGGTACGGTGGATATGCAGGGTGGTACGGCGACTGTGCAGGGTGGTACGGCGGCTTCACAAAAACTCTACTCTTGGGTTAAGTTCACACAACATTTCTTTAAAGGGGATGTCCAACATTTAATATTCACATTATATTAAAGTCATCTGGCAGCCTAAAGTTTAAAGAGGCCTTCTCGTTTGTCTCCGGACAATTATTTCGGAGGAGAACTGGATCATCGTGTTTGTCCAGTGGTTGATCGTCTTGTTCAGAGTGGAGATGAGCAGCTTCCAGAGGAGTCTAGCAGCCGCCCTCTCATACAGAAGACAGGAGCCATCGTCCGGATTTCTTATATGTCGGGAAGTTAGAGGAGATTGCTGATCATTCGGACAACATACTACCATGTTTCTTCAAAAATGAGACCGTGTCTTATATTACTTTTTGCTCCGAAGGATGGGTCAAGGCTTATTTTCAGGGGATGTTGACTTTTTTTTTTTTTTTTCCATGAACACGTTTGTGTGTGTGTGTGTATATACATTAGACATACACACGTGTATATACACACCTCACGTGTGTATATACGGTACACTGCACGTGTGTGTGTGTATACACTGCATGCATAACAGCACATACCAGCCTGTTTATTCTTCAGTTCCTCCAGGCTCCTGCAGTTATAGGACTTTTGGTGACATCATGGTTCTTTTAAGGAAAGCAGTCTTAATCTCCGAATGGGAATGCTGGTGGCCCAGGGCAACTGACCACACTATCTAATGTGTATCGGGTCCTTTTATTTATCTTTAGATATTTATGACCTATTAAGTTATTTCATGATTCTGGGGATCCAACAGTCAGCTGTTGGATGGTCCTGCTGGGCCAGAAGTATACTGTGTACGGAGCTGGTTCAGCTCAGCTCGGGACGCTGTAGCCCCTGAGAACGACCGCAGCGTTCTTGAGCTTTGCTGTACCGACTCCGGTTTACGCCCGGCTCACCAAGACCATCCTAATAGATATGGCTTCAAATACTTTGATGAACACGGAATTCCTCAGTACAGACGTGTCCTTAACTTTCTTGCGTGCTTGAGATATCTGGAGATGATCTAATCTGAGATGATTCTATGATACACTGACTGGAGATAGTTACTCCATATGTGACACTATGGCCGCCCAATGGTTGTGATGTGAATGGCAATCTGTTGGTTTCTAGCCACGATAACGTATTGAAGTTGCATTATCAGAAGTTGGAGCGTGCTTGACCATCTTAACACCTTTGGGCGGTCTGCAGATGACTCTGCTGAGATGTTTTAGAACGTCGTCGTGAAGTCCGCAGCTGTGATCAGTGCAGCTCTAGGAGCCACAGTCCATAGAGATGACAAAAAGCAAAAAGCACAAATATCCTGAAGGGTTGCTGTGACGTGGCGGGATGGCTTGTACATTATTTTGATCAAAATTGTTTACTAAATACCCTTATTATTATTATTATTATTAGTATTATTATTATTATTATTATTATTATTATTATTATTATTACCTTTATGTATTATTTGCAGTTTATTTTTTACTTTTTAGTTCAGGATATTTGTGTTTTTTGCTTTCTCTGGTTAATGGTCATGTGTTAATATGCACTTACATTGTGCATACACATTATCTTACTTTCTCAGTTCAGACTCCAGTTTTTTATTCGTTTTTTAGTCCATAGAGAAGGCAGAGGTGGTTTATCACCATCTCTGCCTTCCTGATCACTCTATACACTGCAGTGAATTAGCACTGGTTAAGGTGGTGTTTTGAAAGTTTGTGAGCTCAACAAATGATTCAAAATCCTCACTTAAAAATAAATGCCATGGTAGACATCTGTGAATAGAAAAAGTATGTGAACCTTTATGTTTTGTAACATTTTTCCGTACTTATTATCACCAACAACTCTGATTTTGAGGTGCTCACAAATCTCCTGCCTTTTGTGATCATATTCTTCCACCAATGTGTTGCTCGATCCAGGAGTGGACATTGAAAGCTTAATAATAAGTTATATAAATAATTTTTGCCATAGCTGTATATAAAGAGAACACTGCAGTGTTTTATAAAAATCCGCTCCTCTCCATGTCTGACTTCCATTCCAGTGTCAGTTGAATTCCAACCAGAGTCCACCTCATTCTACTTAATGTGCTTCTGATTAGGTGATCACCTGAACCAAATCATAACCGCAGAGGAAGCTATATAATAAGGGACGGCACCATGTATAACTAGAGAGGATATTACACAATAAGGGACGGTGTTATACATGAGAAAAGAGGATACTATGTAACTAAGGACAGTGCTATACATAATAAGTGAGTACCCTATATACTAAGGGACTCTGCTATACATAATACATGAATACTCTATATACTAAAGGACCGTGCTATATATTATAAGTGAGTACACATTATACTAAGGGACTGTGCTATACACAGTGGGGGCTATGTACATATGCAAAATTTGCAAGGGTTTACAGTACAGGAAAAGTGATTGATGTCCCTGAGGGTATGTGCACACATTGCGGATTTGCCTGTGAAACTTTCTGCACAGATTATTCCACTGTAGGCAGAAAACACAGGTAAAAATCCGAGTGGATTTGATGTGTTTTTTTATGCGGATTTTTGTGGGTTTTTGTAAACTAAATAAAGATGTATTAACACAAAAAAAAAATTGTGATGTAATTTCTTTGTCCAACCTCTTCTTTTACATTCTCCATTGTAGACCTTAATAACAAAAGAAATAAGTGAATATCTATCTACAGACATACACTGCTCAAAAAAGTAAAGGGAAGACTTACCCCCTTAGGGACACAGCCATTTTGCAGCTTAATGACCAGGCCAATTTTTACAATTCTGACCACTGTCACTTTATGAGGCTATAATTCTGGAACGCTTTAACGGATCCCGCTGATTCTGAGTCTGTTTTTTCATGACATATTGTACTTCATGCTAGTGGTAACATTTCTTCGATATGACTTGTTTATTTATGAAAAAAATGGAAATATAGCAAAAATTTTGCAGTTTTCAAAATGTAAATTTTTATGCCCTTAAGTCAGAGAGATATGTCACACACATTTCTTTAATAAATAACGTTTCCCACATGTCTACTTTACATCAGCACAATTTTGGTAACAATTTTTTTTTTTTGTTAGGAAGTTATAAGGGTTAAAAGTTGACCAGCGATTTCTCATTTTTACAACAAAATTTACAAAACCTTTTTTTTTTTGTAGGGACCACCTCACATTTGAAGTCATTTTGAGGGGTGTACATGACAGAAAATACCCAAAAGTGACAACATTCTAATAAGTGCACCCCTCAAGGTGCTGAAAACCACATTCAAGATGTTTATTAACCCTTTACGTGCTTCACAGGAACTGACGCAATGTGGAACGAAAAAATTAACATTTTACTTTTTTTTTTTTTTTAAATTTAATTCAGAACCAATTTTTTTTTTATTTTCACAAGTGTTAAAAGAGAAAATGAACCACAAAATTTGTTGTGCAATTTCTCCTGAATACGCCGATACCCCATATGTGGGGGTAAACCACTTTTTGGGTGCACGGCAGAGCTCGCAAGGGAAGGAGCGCCGTTTGACTTTTTCAATGCAGAATTGGCTGAAATTGAGATCAGAAGCCAACCCTAATACCAACCCTAATTCTAATGGAAAAATGAAAATAACTATATTTTCTTTATTTCATTATATTTCCCTAAGGGGGTGATAAATGAGGGGGTTATTTACAATTTTTTTTATTTTGATCACTGTGATAGTTTACCACAGTGATCAAAATGAATGAATGGAATCTGCCACTTGACAGATCTGGTGGGCGCACTGCGCATGCTCCCGCCTTTTTTTTCCGGGACCAAGCTGGCGGCGCCCACCAGAGGAGGCAGGTGGGACCCAGGACCACAGGGACCAAGGACCCAGGACCACCGGGGGGGATCGGGAACCCTATTTCTTTCTCTGATGTGCGACCACATCAGAGGAGAGAGAAATTAAATGCAAAATCATGGCTTTTTTTTGCGATCACTGTTATAGGGTTAAAAACGGCGATCGCAAAAGCGGGGTCGGTAAAAACCGACCCGAATCATGTTCTCTGGGGTCTTTGCTACCCCTGGCAGCCGAGACCCCGGAGAGAAACCAACACTGGGGGGCGCTATTTACTTTTTCCACAGTGCCGTTAATTAACGGCACTGTGGTTCAAGTACCCTTAACTACCGCCGTTAAAAGGCGTATCTGCGATCGTTGAGGGGTTAATCAACACGACGTAACTCCAAGTCAATCACTGTTCTGTGAAATCAAATTGTCCACTTAGGAAGCAAAACTGATTGACAATCAATTTCATATGCTGTTGTGCAAATGGAATAGACAACAGATGGAAGTTATTGGCAATTATCAATACACCCTCAATAAAGGAATGGTTCTGCAGGTGGGGACCACAGACCACATCTCAGTACCAATGTTTTCTGGCTGGTGTTTGGGTCACTTTTGAATGTTGGTTGTTCTTTCACACTCGTGGTAGCATGAGACGGATCCAACAACCCACACAAGTGGCTCAGGTAGTGCAGCTCATCCAGGATGGCACATCAATGCGAGCTGTGGCAAGAAGGTTTGCTGTGTCTGTCAGCGTAGTGTCCAGAGGCTGGAGGAGCTACCAGGAAACAGGCCAATACACCAGGAGACGTGGAGGGGGCCGTAGGAGGGCAACAGCCCAGCAGCAGGATCACTACCTCCGCCTTTATGCAAGGATGAACAGGAGGAGCACTGCCAGAGCCCTGCAAAATGACATCCAGCAGGCCACAAATGTTCATGTGTCTACACAAACGGTTACAGTAGAAACTGACTCAATGAGGATGGTACAGTATGAGGGCCCGACGCCCACACATGGGGGTTGTGTTCACGGCTCAACACTGTGCAGGACGCTTGGCAATTGCCACAGAACACCAGGATTGGCAAATTCACCACTGGCGCCCTGTGCTTTTCACAGATGAAGCAGGTTCACACTGAGCACATGTGACAGACATGACAGAGTCTGGAGACGCCGTGGAGAGCGATCTGCCTGAAACATCATCCTTCAGCATGACCGGTTTGGCAGTGGGTCAGTAATGGTGTGAGGTGACATTTCTTTGGAGGGCCGCACAGCCCTTCATGTGCTCGCCAGAGGTAGCCTGACTGCCATTAGGTACCGAGATGAGATCCTCAGATCCCTTGTGAGATCATATGCTGGGGCGGTTGGCCCTGGGTTCCTCCTAATGCAGGACAATGCCAGACCTCATGTGGCTGGAGTGTGTCAGCAGGTCCTGCAAGATGAAGGCATTGAAGCTATGGACTGGCCTGCCCGTTCCCCAGACCTAATTCTGATTGAGCACATCTGGGACATCATGTCTCGCTCCATCCACCAACGTCACATTGCACCACAGACTGTCCAGGTCTGGGAGGAGATCCCTCAGGAGACCATCCGCCGCCTCATCAGGAGCATGCCCAGGTGTTGTAGGGAGGTCATACAGGCACGTGGAGGCCACACACACTACTGAGCCTCATTTTGACTTGTTTTAATGACATTACATTCCACTTTAAGTTTGCGGGTGACTCCAAATCCAGGCCTCCATTGGGTAATAAATTTGATTTCCATTGATGATTTTTGTGTGATTTGTTGTCAGCACATTCAACTTTGTACAGAGCAAAGTATTCTGAGAATATTTATTTCATTCAGATCTAGGATGTGTTATTTGACTGTTGCCTTTATTTTTTGAGCAGTGTATATATCTCTATCTATTTATAGAGATCTCTGTCTATCTATATAGATCTCTATATAGAGATCTCTATTAAAAAAAAAAAAAAGCAGCACCAAAATCAAATAGGGTGCAAAAATCCTTCCAGGCATATACCAAACCTTATAAATTGACTCCACAAAGCAAAGGCAGCACACCAATGAAGATATCAAGTGCAGTTTATTGGCCCATGTGCACATGGGTGCAATCTGGCCAGGGGCCCCTCGCAGCCTGATAAGAAGGCCAGATTGCCCTCAGTGTTAGCCGCCCTGCAGGGGCCCCCGTCCACCTCCGGGCCTCGGTGAAGCCGCATCGGCTGCACATTCGGTATGTCCTGCCTTGATCCCTGTGCAGTTTCAATGTGTTTCGAAGTGTCCTAACAGCTTGATAGGGAGAAGCACAAGTCAACCACGTGAGTCCACTTCTAAACCTATTCTACGATCTCAACTGTTTTCTGGTATCTTATCGATCTGTTGAGACCCTATCAGGGTTCTCCTTCTGTACATCTATTAATCCCTAAGTTTGATCTACCAACCTGCGAAGAAGCAAAGCTGAACCCTTTATTTCTGAGCCCTTCCACGTCTTGTGCTTTCCTAAAACACAACCAGGTGAGCAGTTTATTACAGTGCCTGCTTTTTGGCTAATATCCAATGTCCTATCAGTTTTTGGTCTAATATTTATTACTCATTTGCTCTTTTTGTGTACTTATGTGAACATCTGATGTAGTTTTTAGGTTAAATGGTTCGGAAAAACATGGAAAATTCTAAAGGGTTCAAAAACTTAAGAGCCACAGTATACTGTAAGTATAGGGAGTGGTAACAGTACTTGCACCTGCTCAATTTCTAGTGTCCACGTGATTGGCGGGTGCTATCAGCTGAATAGCGCAGGCAGGAGGCTGAATTTTCCCTGTAACTTGGGTGAGTGTACCAGCCCCAGTTACAGGGAGGAAATCAGGAATAAACAGTATTTCTATTTAAAATTATGTGAAATTGAAATGGGAAAGTCACCACCAAGCCAAGCTGCTGTTTCTAGTGCTGCGACATGAAGGAGAAAAAAATCACATAAATTTAATTGTAACAGACTGTTTTTAATTATTTATTTATTAATGGGACTTAGACACTGTTAGCACTATGCCGGATCGCTGCTCTGACAGGCAGGGTCTCCGGCGTGTCTCTTCTCTCACCCATGCTGAAGACAGTCCTTCCCTTCCCCATGCTCTACATGCTTCCAACCGGTTCTCTAGCCATGTCCTTAGGACACGTGCGTGTGCGCTCCCGCCACTTTAACGGGTCAGCACGTGCACTTGCTATTTCCTCCCCAGCCAATGGCTGTGGGACAATATGTATATATTGCTTCCTCCCTACTGGAGAGGTGCCTGAGCAACTTTCCTGTTTACAGTCTATGTTGTGTAAGGTCGCATACCAGTGTAAGTCCTGTTTGCTGCACTCTAGTGCAAATCATGCTTGCTGCACACTGATGAAAAACTGAACAATAATTTTTTAAGCTCCTCTAAACCATATGTACAGATCTGACTACATGCTGGGCCTGCAAGAATGGAGGAGAAGCGTTCAGAGAAGACTGAGTCTACGCAGATGTCATAAACAGTCCTGTATGGTGGAAAGTGCCAAAAAGTAAATAAAAACATGGGGCCGTATTATTGACCATCTTGCTTGCCCAACGTGGTAATATCTCAATAACTGGGATTACATCTTGCTCCCTCCAGTCATGTTGACACAGTAACATATCCCCCTCCGCTGCGCCGACCACCCGATCAGAAGGACAGGAGCCTTGACCTCAATTTTCACAAAAATGTGCAGCAGCTTGAAGTCTGGCAAAGTCTATGAAAACTGACGATTTATTAAATAAATGAGATCTGTGATTCACACGGCGGTAACCGTCCATCTCCCCAAATATTAGTCAGAGAGTGGAGTAACATCAGACGTAACACCAGGCGTCCGGTTGTGCCCGCAGCTGTACCCGCACATCAGGATCACATTTTTCCTGGTGTTTTGCTAAGACGTCTGATATTCCATATGGGCTGTGGAAAAGTGGAGTTTTCCTATAAAGTTGCATATTGTTTTCTTTGGGAGGGGAAGCGGCTTAGTCTTAATGAAAGGTCATAGCTTGTAATCTGCTGATGCAGAGATCACGTACGAGCTGTCATTAAGAAGAAGACTTATGGCCTCATTCACAGAAAAAAATTACAAAACTGTAGGACATTGCTAAGTGGTCCCTGTCACAAAGCTTCATCTTATTTCATAGATAATTGTAAAGAGACATTTACAAATTATCAGGCATTTACTTCTCTACAAGGTGTGGGGGCGGGTCTTACGTCTCAAGAGAAAGTGGGGGCGGGTCTTTTCACCTTTCTATAGAAAGTGGGGAGCGGGTCTTTTCACCTCTCTAGAAAGTGGGGGCGGGTCTTTTCACCTTTCTATAGAAAGTGGGGGGCGAGTCTTTTCACCTCTCTATAGAAAGTTGGGGCGGGTCTTTTCACCTTTCTATAGAAAGTGGAGGGCGGGTCTTTTCACCTTTCTATAGAAAGTGGGGGGCGGGTCTTTTCACCTTTCTATAGAAAGTGGAGGGCGGGTCTTTTCACCTCTCTATAGAAAGTGGGGGGCGGGTCTTTTCACCTCTCTATAGAAAGTGGGGGCGGGTCTTTTCACCTCTCTATAGAAAGTGGGGGGCGGGTCTCTCTACAGACAGCAAGGGTGGTCTTAATCTCTCTACAGACAGCATGGAAATGTCTTTAGCTCTCTATCGACAGCAGGGGCGGGTCTTTATCTCTCTATAGACAGCAGGGGCAGGTCTTTATCTCTCTATAGACAGCAGGGGCTGGTCTTTGCCTCTTTACAGCCCACAGGGCCAGATACTGTGGCTTTACTCTACCTGTATACAGATGTAAAAGACACAGTGTCACAAATTTAATGCGTGACTATATTAAAATATAACATTAAATTGTCATGAGATATATCACCCCACAACTTTTGGTTCCACTTTCAGTTCCGGTTAGGAACTTGCAGATCTCCGGCACCCCTCCTATCCTCAGGTCAGTCAGGGAACTGCACCTAGGATAAGTAGTCGCCGGAGAGGCTGCCTTGTCATGTACTGGCTATCGGGCACTCTGCAGTGAGGGTGGCATGTATATCACCAGTCTCAGGCAAGGGATACACAAATAAACCTCTGATCCATCACTGCCAAGGTTCCCCAATACCACCAGGATGCTATGCTGACACCAGTTCCTCGTTCAATACTAAAGCCTATAACCATTGGTTTGTGGATGATACACGCTCGATACAAGACGCTTCACCTGCATTTTCTTACAGAGAGCCTCCATTAGGCGAGACATAAATTGAATCCCCTAGTCGGTAAGCATCTCCCTGGGAAATCCTACTCAGGAAAAGATGGACAACAGGGCATCCGCCACCTTATTCGCCCTAGTTAAGGACAGAGCCACTGCCTCCAGATACCGGGTATCATAGTCTACCACAGCGAGGATGTCCTGCTTTCCAGAGCTGCTGAGTATGGCCAGTGGTCTCACAATGTCCACAGTGATCCTCTGGAAAGGCTCCTCTTTACTGGAAAGAGATTGGGGGAGCCTTGGGAACAGGCCCCGACTTCCTCACTCTTTGACATGTGATACAGGAGCAGCAGAAGTTGGTTACTTCTGTCCCCATTTTGGACCAATAGAGGTGTTGAGACAGCTGGGCTTTAGTTTTGCTGAACCCCAAGTGTCCAGCGAGTGGGATCTCATGGGCAATACATAAAAACTCAACCCTAAATTGATAGGGTACGATCAGCTGTCTTTTCTTCAACCACTCCTGTTGGGATTTACCGGGAACTGTCTCCCAGGACAACCTTGCATGTTCCCAGAATACCTCTCTTTATCAGTCTCGGAGGTGGGCTTCTCAGCGAGGTTTCTCATTGTCTCCAGGCTAGCACTGGAGTGTAGCGCAGCCTGAAACTTCTGGCCGGAGGCAGCCAACAGTGACGTTAAGGTCCCTTCCTCACGGGGACCCTCTGGGACCTGCTCTGGGTCCGTCTCTGGTTCAGTCATCCCTCTGACTGAGGAGGGTCCAGAAGACAGGGCGTTATCTACATTCTGGGCACTCTGACTGCGGGTGACAGCGGCTATGTAGGCCGTCTCCCCGGTGAATACCACAGTCCCATCAGCCTGCTCGGCTATGGGTACTACCTCCCCATCCTCCCTCATTACCTCAGGAGCAGTGCTATATATGGGGCAGTTACCTTCGGCCAGGTCACCTTCCTTTGTGGCACTCGTCAGTTGCACAGCATCATCTTCTTCATGGTTCCCGTGCCTCTCCCCATTTCCCTTAGCACCGACGCTTGCGCCTGTTAGGGGGTCCTCAGCCATACCACCTCGCGTGACGTAGTTGAGTGAGTACTCCTGTACCTTCAGATGCATCATCATTATCAGGCAAAGCATGCATATTCACATCATTATCATAAGCATTACCTTCAGTATCAGATCGGGGAAGGGTTTCAGGGACATAATACGCAAACATCCTCCCCAAATCAGTTCCCCCAAAAATGTGTGTGGGCAAGTTTTCGGACACCCCCACTTCCTTCACCCCGCTCCCGGCACCCCAATCTATAAAAACCTGGGCCATCGGCAAGGGACAGCGGACACACCCAATCCCGGTGACACGCAGGGTTTTCCCCGAAATAATCTCTTCAGGGGCCACCAGTTAGGGTTGGATGAGGGTTTGTTCGGCTACAGTGTCCTTGAGGCCTATAGCGACATTGTTCCCCACAGTGACTCTCTGCACATTTTCACAGGCCCTTTCAACCACCCCACCCACAAAAAGAACTGCTGCATTAGGCCCTGAGGCCTTGGCTGGGTTGCTTTTTTTCTGCTTCTCCGGACAAGTGGCGCTGAGATGTCCACACCCACTGCAGAAATAACACTTGCGGGGATCAGGTGTAGGCCTGGTTTTGGCAAAGGGGACAAGGCCTCCAGTGGGTCGGCTGGCAGTGGTACTGTGGTTTGTTGATGACTTACCGCCTTTCCAGCTGGCGGTGACTGGCTTCCGCACCTCCGGTTTATGGTTGGCCTCGTAGGTGTCGGCGATTTGCGCTGCTTTGTCCGCGTCTTTTGGCTTCCAGTCCATCATGAACTGTCGCACCTCAGCCGGACAAAGATGTAAGAACTGGTCTTTTACAATCAGGTCCTTCAGCTGCTCAAAGGTGATCACTGACAGTCCTTGGACCCACTGGTCACAATGGATTCTGAGTCCATGCACCACATCACTGTAGCTGTCATGTGGGCCACGTTGGAGATTCCGGAACTTTTTACGGTAGACCTCAGGAGTCAGCTGGTACTTTATCAGGGCCTGCTTGATGGCCTCATTATGTCCATCATGCTCTCAGGGAGGAGAAGCAAATGGGTCGCCCTCGCTCGCCCAGGGCAGCGGGGTACTCGGTACCGGGCCGGTGTCAAGGCGGGGATGTGTCACAGCAGCGGTGACCCGGTCCGTGGCCCTGGGCGCCCAATATCAATGGCGGTGATGTTAATGGTGTTAAAGTTTATTAGAATAGTTCGTGACGCCACCCGTGGTGTTTGGCAAGTAAGGTGTTGAGCCAACGCTGCGTGCAGATCCGCTGGGACTGATGGTGTGGTGCAGCAAAGATGGTGTAGCTCCCCACAGGTGGAGCTGTAGTCCCAGAGCAGTGTAGGTGCAATGGATGAGGAGAGGCGCAGAATGGTATAGATGCTGGTACTCAGGTGAAACGGTGCGGGAATAATTGGAGGACACTAGAGTATGCGGTTCCAAAGCTTTACTCACTGTTTGCAGTTCGCACAACTGCCTGCCTCCGTACTGTGTTCTCCAGGTCAGGGCTCCAGCAAACCTCCAGGCAGGATAGGATTCTCCCTTCCACACTCCGCCAACATGTACCTTGCTGAATGACTCCTCCAATGCGCCTTTAGGTGGGAAGCACTCCAGTACTTAGTGACCCTGGAATGCCTCTCTCTAGGTGTTCCTAGTCTTTACTTGTATGACAGACAGCTGTAGCCTGCTTCGGGGACTCCACTCTGCGTCCCGGCTCTCTATTCAGTTGCTGTTGTGTCCCAAGTCTATGATGGGAGCAAGACGTTAGCGGCTCACTACTCCTCTGGTGTCTGTTGCCGGTCATAAAGATCCAATCAACCTCGGGGACCGGGCCCCGGCCTTTGCGCTCTCTGGACTGGAAAGGTTCTCTATCTTTCTTCAACCAGCTTCCCACCGTCCTTCTATTCTCCTTCGTTCCAATCTGTTCTATCTCTCTTATGGAAGGTTAGGTTATCAATCTTATCAGTCTCTTTCTCTGGTCTTTCTCGTGCCAGCAGCCCAGATCACTGGGACCTGCTGCAGCACGTCCCTCAGACACCCATCTTCTCTCTTTTCTCTCCTCTAACCAACTAACCCAACTGTCTACTAACTTTCACTCTTCCCACTCTTTTATATCATCTCACTCCACCCGCCTCCCAGCACATCTCGTATTACGAAGCAGGGTTCCACGAGGGGTGCTCTGCTAACCCCCAGCCTGAAGCTGTTAGGTGGCCCCACTGAACTCTCCTGTGTGTGGAATACAGGTGTGGAGTGTGGTCAGGAGTTCCCACCTTACCTGGATGGTGGGGCACTACACCTTAGGAGAAGGTGCAGTACCTCTGTGGCGACTGAAGCCTCAGGGGCGCCACACAAATGCCTCCAGAGCTTTTCCCTTGAGGTCTGGGGTTAAATATCAGGCCCATTGGTTCTCAGGCAGCTGGTACTGTCTAATTATGATCAGTATAAAGAGATCACTCTAATCGCCCGTGAAGACCTCAATATACATCTTTTCCACGAAGACACCCAATACAGATCCTATTTCTTCAAGTGTCCATTGACTTCTATGGAGAAAGGGGGGATACCTCCATACAATGATACTGGGCCTAAAGTCACATTTTAAATACTCAAGTGTGGAGGGGACTCAAGGGTCACTGGGTTTCTTTGGCATAAGACTGGATTCCACAGGATAGCACTAAAACTGTGCACAAAGATTGGAGCGCCCTCACACGCCAGGGCAGTGGGGTACTCGGTACCGGGCCGGTTGATCTTCTCAACGGGAGTTGTCACGGCAGCAGTGACCCGGTCCGTGGCCCTGTGGCTCCATTGTAAAAGGGGTTGTTTCAGTGTGCTTATGGTGGTGAAAGTTTATAAGTGATTCATGACGCCACCTGTGGTGTTCGGCAATAAAGATGTTAAGCCGACGCTGCAGACAGCTCCTCTGGGACAGATGGTGTGGTGCAGCAGTGATGTTATAGCCCTCCACAGGCAGGGCTGAAGTCCCAGGGCAGTGTAGGTGAAGTGACACGTAGATGGTGTAGTTCCAAAACTTTACTCACAGTCTGTTGTGGTACAGGTGCCCGCATCTGTGCCGTGTCCTCCGGGTCAGGAGCTCAGCCAACTTCCAGGCAAGATGAAATACTCCTTTCCAACACTCTGCCAACATATGTGCCTTTTCTGAACGTCTCCCTCTTAGCGCCTTTTAGTGAAGTACTCACAGTACTGAGTTACACTGGAGTTCCTCCTGTCAGATGTTCCTATTAATTCTACTTGTACGGCAGACAGCTGTAGCCTTCTTCGGGGACTCCTTCTACCTAGTCCCGGCTCACACACGTTGCTGTTGTGCCCCCAAGTCTGGTGTGGGAATAAAGTGGTCACTGTCTGCTGCAGGACCATTAGTATCCATACAACCTCGGGGACCGGACCCCGGCCTTGCGCTGTGAACTTGGGAAGGGTTCTCCTCTAACCCTAATCCTTAGTCCTCCTTTTCTCCTTACCTTCCGTACAATCCTTTCTTTCATATGGAGAATCAGGCTTTCGTTCTAATGTCTCTTCCCTGTGCCAGCGGACCCAGATCACTGAGATCGGCTGTAGCACTTCCTTCATCCAACCCTCTCCGGGGATCTTCTCTCTTCCTCTCCCACAGTCAAACTCACTGACTGACTGACTGACTAAACCTCAACTCTTCCCGCTCTTTTGAGTGTAAAACTAAACTCCACCCACCTCCCAGCACGCTTCGTGTTCCAAGCAGGGAGCCACCAAAGGGTGCTTTGCTACACTACTATGTTGTGTGGGATGCAGGTGTTGGAGTATGGTCGGGTGTCTCCACCTTACCTGAATGGTGGGGTACCACACCTCAGGAGGAGGTGCAGTACCTCTGTGGTGACTGAACCCTCAGGGGCGCCACATACCCCCCCGTTAAACACAGCACATCCGCAGGCTTTAAGAAAACAAAGGTAGAAATACAGGAACATACAAAATTTTTATAATGCAAATAAACAGTTCTTATCTAAACGTCCCAATGTGGGAGGCACTCATTCTTGAACGTTACAAACATTTTAATTAAATATCTATACTTTACTATAGTACCTAATTCAAAAGTGCTTTTGGCAATAACTCACTATCACTTCAAGTATCATCATTAACACACTTCTTCTTCACTTTCTCTTTTCCTTCACATTTACTACTTTCTAAAAGCCTAAGTGACAACCGTGGCTACCTGGTTCGTCACCTAAAATTTTAAATCTTTATTCAGACTTCAACATATACTCTCTTTTTCATTTTTTTTTTTCTTTAAGTGCAGTTCTATAAAGAGTAGACACTGGTCCAGCCAACATGTCTTGAAATGTCCCTATTCAACAAGGAAATGAGGTAGTCCTTATTCCAGGAAAGTCCTATGTAAAACCAAGAGAGAGCACCTAAAGAGGTGCAAACTATTTACATGACAGTTCTGGATCACTCAGTGTCCATGATCTCCACAGTTCAAGTGTAAAGGCTGCCAACTAGACTGGGCAACAAAAAAAAACTGGAAACAGTTAAACAGGAAAAACATGATGAACAAAAAAAAACAGAAAAACTGGCACAATGGTGCTAATACCCTCCTGGGTAACAAAAGTTAGTTATTTGGGGAATGTTCTTTATTAGTGGTCTCCTCCTGGGGTGGTGTAAGCTGGTTTCGTTTGCTGCTTCCAGGGGAGAACTTCTGATTTTCCTCTTTCTGCCGGCTGGTTACGAACTGCAGGTACTCCTTTTCTCCTGGAGTGCGGTTGGCATCCGCTGGTGTTAATGGGATGGCAGCGGAAGTAACTGCTGCCTGTGAGGGTAACATGTCATCTGCTACTGGCGGTATCTCCGTTGCCTGTGACTCTGCAGTTGTTGCAGCTGGTATCAAGGAATGTTGTTCTGTCATTTCAGGTGGTACTGCAGTTACCGGCACTACTATCTGTTGCTGCTGGTATAGCGCCATTTGGGTGCTGTCACTTGATGCCTGCGCAAACGCAGGACCATTTCTGTCTACGGGCGCCATCCCTAGTACCAGGATCATGGTCGGGGCAGTGACCGTACCTGGTGCTTCTCGATGAGGCTCTGGTTCCTGCACGGGTACAGGGTGGCGAACGATGGCAGCCATAACCCCTGAGGCTGCCTGGTAAACGGACGGCAGCTGGGTCCGTACTGGTGTAAGGTTGGCTCCTGCCAAGGCTTCCGGGGTGGACATGCGCGGCCGCGCCAGGTTTGGATAGGGCCTCAACTCCGGCTCCACCGCTTGCTCCGAGACTCTCGTGTACCTCCTCCGAGCTGGCCGCATCCAGTGGCGGCACCGGTTTGGAGGTGGGGGTGGGCGCTGTAGGTTGTATCGCAGCGGTCGTATGCCCCGCAGGGGCTGCCTGGGAGGAAGTGGTTTTTCCCCATCGCGTTCTTCTGGCCTCCTCTCTCCTTCCATCATGGCGTTCTCTCCTTTCTCTTCCTGTCTCGACTCTTTTCCCGCCACCGGCTCCCGCTCCTCCTTCTGGGGGCGGCATCTTCTTCCTACTCCTCCATACCATGCCAGTATATGAACCTCTCGGGGGGTGGGCCTTGTTGCTGTCGCATAGAAGTTCAGACAGGTGAGGCCCAGGACAGTTTGCGGTCTTTTCATATGACCACCCATGTTGTCACGCCCTTCTTCACCGTGCCAGCGGCCATTTTTAGAGTTCATTTTACAGTCTATCAAATTGGTTATTCTGCACATTTTCACAAGCTGTTAAGTCCAATAAATCGTAGGCACACAGAACCCGGTGGCACCAAGTCTCGTCATCCTGTTCGTGACG
Source organism: Dendrobates tinctorius (assembly GCF_039654945.1). Lineage (NCBI taxonomy): Eukaryota > Metazoa > Chordata > Amphibia > Anura > Dendrobatidae > Dendrobates > Dendrobates tinctorius. The sequence continues at coordinate 535,374 of NW_027361883.1, forward strand.
CCAAGTTGGAGCGCCCTCACATGCCAGGGCAGTGGGGTTCATGGTACCGGGCCAGTTGATCTTCTCAACGGGAGTTGTCACGGCAGCAGTGACCCAGTCCGTGGCCCTGGGGTTCAATTGTAAAAGGGGTTGTTTCAGTGTGCTTATGGTGGTGAAAGTTTATAAGTGATTCGTGACGCCACCTGTGGTGTTTGGCAATGAAGATGTTAAGCCGACGCTGCAGACAGCTCCTCTGGGACAGATGGTGGGGTGCAGCAGTGATGTTATAGCCCTCCACAGGCAGGGCTGAAGTCCCAGGGCAGTGTAGGTAAAGTGACACGTAGATGGAGTAGTGTCAGGCATAAGAGATGCAGAAGAACTGAGTAGGTTGACGCAGGAATAAGTGGAGGACACCAGGGCATGTAGTTCCAAAGCTTTACTCACAGTCTGTTGTGGTACAGGTGCCCCCATCCGTGTCGTGTCCTCCGGGTCAGGAGCTCAGCCAACTTCCAGGCAAGATGAAATACTCCTTTCCAACACTCCACCAACATGTGTGCCTTTTCTGAACGTCTCCCTCTTAGCGCCTTTTAGTGAAGTACTCACAGTACTGAGTTACACTGGAGTTCCTCCTGTCAGATGTTCCTATGAATTCTACTTGTATGGCAGACAGCTGTAGCCTGCTTCGGGCTCACACACGTTGCTGTTGTGCCCCCAAGTCTGGTGTGGGAATAAAGTGGTCACTACTTCTATTCCTCCGGTGTCTGCTGCAGGACCATTAGTATCCATACAACCTGGGGGACCAGATCCCGGCCTTGCGCTGTGAACTTGGGAAGGGTTCTCCTCTAACCCTAATCCTTAGTCCTCCTTTTCTCCTTACGTTCCGTACAATCCTTTCTTTCATATGGAGAATCAGGCTTTTGTTCTAATGTCTCTTCCCTGTGCCAGCAGACCCAGATCACTGAGGTCGGCTGCAGCACTTCCTTCATCCATCCCTCTCCGGGGATTTCCTCTCTTCCTCTCCCTATGTCAGAGTCATTGACTGACTGACTGACTGACTAAACCTCAATTCTTCCCGCTCTTTTGAGTGTAAAACTAAACTCCACCCACCTCCCAGCACGCTTCGTGTTCCAAGCAGGGAACCACCAAAGGGTGCTTTGCTACACTACTATATTGTGTGGGATGCAAGTGTTGGAGTGTGGTCGGGTGTCTCCACCTTACCTGAATGGTGGGGTACCACACCTCAGGAGGAGGTGCAGTACCTCTGTGGCAACTGAACCCTCAGGGGCGCCACAAGATCATGGCCCAATCGTCAAACATGTGTGACCGAAGACAACCCGCCCATCAGTCGCCATCTTTCAGAGCACAGATCAGTATGGACCTTAGGACAGGACAAGCTCAAAAGATGAAGATGTTACATAAGAACCGACATTTAAAGAACATTTCCTCCCAGGACGGTTTTACACTCAGATTCTCCCCAATTCAATCCATGGAAAGTGCGGCTTCTTCATCATCTACAGAGCAAAACTCTTCTCCATTAATGAATTCTGAAAGCTTTAGTAAAACCCAAAAGTCTGCAAGTGTTCAGCCTTTATTCCCAGCACTAATGAGCACCACAAGCAGTCGGGACACAGGCTTCCCGGAAAGATGAGGCCTCCTGCTAGGAGCTTTCAGACTGCAATAGCTTTCTTCCATTGAACCATCCAACTCCATTAGTTCCTGTGAGGTTACAGTTGGTGCAATTGCTAGATAGCCAGTAGCTTTTCCTTCTAGAGTCTCCAGAATGTTCTGGATTTTTCTTACCCCATCTTTTCTATCCTGGCGCACATCAACATGGCCTTCAGGATCTACTGAATCTAGGGCCAAAAGCTCTTTAGTCAGATACTCCTTAAGCATCTGATAATTCTTTGTATTCTTTCTGCCTTGGAAATGGTCAACAGCTTCTTGCAGTCCCTGCACCCTATGCAAAATCCTCTCTGTTTGTAGAACCCCAGGATGTTTGTTTAGGAGCTCAGTTGGCTCTGCTGGAGGGAAACACACATTTCTGGTCACTTCCAGTGGTTGTGGACATTGCAGTTCTCCTTTTTCTACTTTAGTGTCCTTATCTATATTTCTGGTCTCCTGAATGTCGGAGTTCGATGGGGGGTTGCTTGTTGGACTTGTCTTGGCTGGGCAGCTGTTCGGAGAGGCTGTCTGGATAGGACTGATTCTTGGAGAGCTATCCTGGCCGGAAACAATTGACGTGAAACTCACATGAACTGGAACATTTGGAGGAGACATGGTCTGAATCGGGACAGTAGATACAGAGCTGGTACTGTCTGCAGGCTTTTTCAAATCCCTGCAGAAAAATGTCCAAGTCCCCATCCTTTTCCATCACTGGAAAGTTCTCTGGCCGGGGTTTAAAAGTTGTTGCATTATTGGACTCAGAGCTCCGAGGGTTAGATGGTGCTGCCCCGAATCAGGCCAACTCCAGCTCATGGTCTCTCCGAGCTTGGGCCTCTGCGGTTTCTCGTTGGGCTTGACAGGCTCTTCCCGCTTGGCCTGGGCCCATCGTTCTTCCCCCTCTTGGAACTGCAGGATCAGCGTCAGACGTTCCTCACGATCATCTGCGTGGAGTTGCTCCAAGGCCATCTGCAGGTGGGAGTCCACACTACCCTGCTTGCGAGTAGGGCTGGCAGTCATCGGTTAGACCTCCGCAGCAGCACCACCTGCGCTTGGGCTGGCTTTTGAGTCACCAGGGCTCTGGTGACGGACTGGCTCTGCGGCACATTGCGTCAGTGCAGCAACCAGTTGGGCCTTGGATTTGCCCATGGAGACAGTCTGTTTCGTCGTGCAAAGGGCAATAAGAGCATCCTTGGACTGCTGCTTATACCAGGCCTCTCCCAGAGTAGCCATAATTGCCAAATAAAAGAAAGGACAGAAAAATGAAGACAAGGGGAGGCGGTAACTGCTAAATACACAGTTTTGCCTCAGCACTAATAAACACTGAGTTGGATCTTCAAAACTTTTTGCGCAGGGTCCTCGCAAGAACCATGCAAGCTTTTCGTGAGAGAAATGATTGCTCAGACCCGATCACTAATGGTCTATGATCACACCACTCTGCCTCCAATTGTCACAAATTTTACCATGACTATAAATAAACATATAATCAATTTGTCATGAAATATACCTCATATCACCCCAAAGCTTTTGGTTCCACTTTCAGTTCCGGTTAGGAACTTGCAGTTCTCTGGCACCACCTTATCCTCAGGTCTGTCAGGGAACTGCACCTAGGATAAGTAGTCACCGGAGAGGCTGCCTTGTTGCGTACTGGCTATCGGGCACTGTGCAGTGAGGGCGGTGTGTATAACATCAGTCTCAGGCAGGGAATATACACATAAATCTCTGATCCATCACTGCCAGTGTTCCCCAATACCACCAGGACGCTATGCTGCCACCAGTTCCTCGTTTAATACTAAAGCCTATATCGAGTCAGGAACCAACTCACAGGTAGTGTAATTTGGCGTGGAGTTTGTGTGTGTTCGTTCATAGAGCAAGGAGAACGAAACTAGTAAATTTATAAGTTTACTCTAGAAAATATAGGCAGTGTTTACAAAAATACAAAAGATATTACAAAAGGAGACAAAATACAATATGTACAAACAGTTAGCAAATAAAAGGGAATAAAAGAAGACTTATTCTATTTCAGTCACAGGCATGACGTGTCGACAAAGGGGAGGAGTGTCTTCACGTCTAAGCTGGCCCTTCTGGCATCTGACACCTCCCCAATTGATTGTCTGGAATTTATGCTTTTGGCCAGAAACAAGGGACTCCTCCCTTGCTGACCTCAATTGATGGGCTGTGTTATGGGACGTACGCCCTTTTGAAAAGTTATTAAAACTCCTATCTTTCCATATCTTTGGCTGGGGAGCTCACAGGATGACGCCAGGGGCATCATATGTTCCCCTGTGAATTTATCTTTCTTTAGAGACCATATATGACATGTCTGCGTGTTGCTGGGGGGGCAGAAACTGCTTTCTCGGTTTCTGATGGTCGAATCGGCTGCAAAACGCTGTCATGCGTAGCCCTAATTCTACCGATTCTGGAAATATATTTTTTCTGTCTCTATGATTATTGTGTGTTCATTATATTCGACCCAGAATGGACAAAGGAAATCTAAGAACGGGGGGGGGAGCGCTTTTAACTGGCCAGGGGTAATAAAAGTGACCATACTGCTGAAGGGAGGTGAGAGTGGATGGAGTCTCACAGGAGCATAGAGAGGGGGCTGGAAGCTGTGTGTCTGCACACAGAGTTTAGTGTTACACAAACCAATGGGGGGTAGGGTAGTAATTCAGCTCTGGATGTGTACCTGGGGTATTAGGAAATAACTCATATTTTCCTGACCCGCAGGCTTTCATTTCAGGGAAGGGAAGCCATTTGGCTGATGCAATGCATGCTTGGGTGTGAAGGAAAGGGAGTTCTAGCTCCTATAAAGTTGGCAGAATACTTTTTTGTTTTTAATTTAAAGGGATCCTTACCTGTCAATCATTGATTGGATGTGCACATTAAGCTGGATGGCACAAGTTTAACTACTGTGATCAAAGTCAGTACTGGATGTAAGTTTAACCCCTTAGACACCATAGTCGGTGACATTTAAGAGGTTGGAAGTGGGAGTGGGGTGTCCCTTCCAAGTGAAGGCAGTCGTGGGCTAAAAAAAAGATCTTTTATCTATCTAGCCTGCGGTGACTGCTCATATCCGTCCATTCATTTCTATGGGAGTTGTGAGACTTGCATCTGGTGCTAATCTTATGTGTATAAATATCAGCAGATCGCGCCAAATTGATCTGGATCTGCAGATAAATATCTGATGAGTATAGCTGGACGTGCAGTCGGGATTTCACACGGCCGCATCCTAGGCAGCTCATCATTCATGGTTGTTCTATGAAGGTTGTAGTCTTCTACGACAGTGCCATAAATGACTACCATTGGCGGTGACCTTGTCTGATCTGTTGATCACTTGTCCACATCGCACTTCTGGGTCCTTCCTTGACCTGTAGACTTTGCTCAGCCGAATTCCTAACAGAATGGGGGAGATTTATTGTGAGCTGGTGAAATAATGGAGCATGTTGCCCAACACCAGGGGAAGGAGAGAAGATCCTCAATTACGGCCTGAAGACCGGCCAACAAAACGAGATGTTTTTGTTCTTTGGTTCCTTTCACCATGGAACCATATCGCCGCCAATGGCAGAAGTAATGACATGGATGCTGCTTCAGCAAGTGTTTGGTGAGTAGATGACTTTCCAGCATGTCAGCCAAAGCTGCAGGATGAGAGCAAGCACAAGACGGGAGACGTCCGGGGTAATATATGATCCCATTTAACCGTCTCCTGGTGAAGCATTGCTCTCATTATCTCCACACTGCCGGCACCGACAACTCCCATATAAATACTCAATGACGTAAGAAAGGGGCGAAATATAATCAGAAACGTCTATCTGAGGACGACGGTAAAAGAGGTCTGAGCCGGTGTTACTGCAGAGTAATAATATTGCTGTGGTCAGAAGGAAGAACACCCACCGGACGTCTCCACCACGAAGCTAAAGACGGCATGATAATCCATCATAAGAAGCCAATCATTAGTAATTAATACAAATAATTTATGAACCACATCACCGCAGAATGACCTCAGTCACCGGTAATACTCCTCATCACCCGGTATAACCTCAGTCACCGGTAATACAACTCATCACCCGGTATAACCTCAGTCACCGGTAATACTCCTCATCGCCCCAGAATGATCTCAGTCACCGGTAATACTCCTCATCACCCGGTATAACCTCAGTCACCGGTAATACTCATCACCCGGTATAACCTCAGTCACCGGTAATACGCCTCATCACCCGGTATAACCTCAGTCACCGGTAATACTCTTCATCACCCGGTATAACCACAGTCACCGGTAATACTCCTCAACACCCCGGTATAACCTCAGTCACCAGTAATACTCCTCATCACCCGGTATAACCTCAGTCACCGGTAATACTCCTCAACACCCCGGTATAATTTCAGTCACCGGTAATACCCCTCATCACCCGGTATAACCTCAGTCACCGGTAATACTTCCCAACACCCCGGTATAACCTCAGTCACCGGTAATACTCCTCAACACCCCGGTATAATCTCAGTCACCGGTAATACTCCACATCACCGGTAATATTCCACATCACCCGTAATACTCCACATCACCGCGGTATAACCTCATTCACCGGTATTAATCCTCATCACAGTATATATAACCTCAGTCACCGGTAATACTCCACATCTCCCCGGTGTAACCTCAGTCACCGGAAATACTCCACCTCACTGGTAATACTCCACATCATTAGTAATACTCCACATCACCTCGGTATAACCTCAGTCACTGGTAATACTCCTCATCACCGCGGTATAACCTCAGTCACTGGTAATACTCCACATCACCCCGGTATAACCTCAGTCACCAGTAGTACTCCACATCACCCCAGTATAACCTCGGTCACCGGTAATACTCTACATCACCCCGGTATAACCTCAGTCACTGGTAATACTCCACATCACCGATATTACTCCACATCACCCCGGTATAACCTCAGTAACCAGTAATACTTCACATCACCCCGGTATAGCCTCAGTTACCGATAATACTCCACATCACCGGTAATACTCCACATCACCCCGGTATAGCCTCAGTCACCAATAATACTCCACATCACCAGTAATACTCCACATCACCCCGTTATAACCTCAGTCACCGGTAATACTGCACATCACCCCGGTATAGCCTCAGTCACCGATAATACTCCACATCACTGGTAATACTCCACATCACCGCGGTATGACCTGAGTCACCGGTAATACTCCACATCACCGCTGTATAACCTCATTCACTGGTAATACTCCTCATCATCGGTAATACTCCACATCACCACGGTATAACCTCAGTCACCGGTAATACTCCACATCACTGGTAATACTCCACATCACCTCGGTATGACCTGAGTCACCGGTAATACTCCACATCACCCCAGTATAGCCTCAGTCACCGATAATACTCCACATCACTGGTAATACTGCACATCACCGCGGTATGACCTGAGTCACCGGTAATACTCCTCATCACCCCGGTATAACCTCATTCACTGGTAATATTCCTCATCATCCGTAATACTCTACATCACTGGTAATACTCCTCATCACCCTGGTATAACCTCAGTCACCGGTAATACTCCACATCACTGGTAATACTCCTCATCACCCGGGTACAACCTCATTCACCGGTAATACTCCACATCACTGGTAATACTCCTCATCACCCCGGTATAACCTCATTCACCGGTATTAATCTCATCACCATATATATAACCTCAGTCACCGGTAATACTCATCATCTCAGTATGTCCTCAGTCACCGGTAATACTCCACATCACCGATATTACTCCACATCACCCCGGTATAACCTCAGTCACCGGTAATACTCCACATCACCCCGGTGTAACCTCAGTCACCGGTAATACTCCACATCACCGGTAATACTCCACATCACCGATATTACTCCACATCACCCCGGTATAACCTCAGTCACCGGTAATACTCCACATCACCCCGGTATAACCTCAGTCACCGGTAATACTCCACATCACCACGGTATAACCTCAGCCACCGGTAATACTCCACATCACTGGTAATACTCCACATCACCGCGGTATGACCTGAGTCACCGGTAATACTCCACATCACCCCAGTATAGCCTCAGTCACCGATAATACTCCACATCACTGGTAATACTGCACATCACCGCGGTATGACCTGAGTCACCGGTAATACTCCTCATCACCCCGGTATAACCTCATTCACTGGTAATATTTCTCATCATCCGTAATACTCTACATCACTGGTAATACTCCTCATCACCCTGGTATAACCTCAGTCACCGGTAATACTCCACATCACTGGTAATACTCCTCATCACCCGGGTATAACCCCATTCACCGGTAATACTCCACATCACTGGTAATACTCCTCATCACCCCGGTATAACCTCATTCACCGGTATTAATCTCATCACCATATATATAACCTCAGTCACCGGTAATACTCATCACCTCAGTATGTCCTCAGTCACCGGTAATACTCCACATCACCGATATTACTCCACATCACCCCGGTATAACCTCAGTCACCGGTAATACTCCACATCACCGATATTACTCCACATCACCCTGGTATAACCTCAGTCACCGGTAATACTCCACATCACCCCGGTATAACCTCAGTCACCAGTAATACTCCACATCACCGATATTACTCCACATCACCCCGGTATAACCTCAGTCACCGGTAATACTCCACATCACCGATATTACTCCACATCACCCCGGTATAACCTCAGTCACCGGTAATACTCCACATCACCGATATTACTCCACATCACCCCGGTATAACCTCAGTCACCGGTAATACTCCACATCACCGATATTACTCCACATCACCCCGGTATAACCTCAGTCACCGGTAATACTCCACATCACCGATATTACTCCACATCACCCTGGTATAACCTCAGTCACCGGTAATACTCCACATCACCGATATTACTCCACATCACCCTGGTATAACCTCAGTCACCGGTAATACTCCACATCACCGGTAATACTCCACATCACCGATATTACTCCACATCACCTCTGTATAACCTCAGTCACCGGTAATACTCCACATCACCGATATTACTCCACATCACCCCGGTATAACCTCAGTCACCGGTAATACTCCACATCACCGATATTACTCCACATCACCCTGGTATAACCTCAGTCACCGGTAATACTCCACATCACCGATATTACTCCACATCACCCTGGTATAACCTCAGTCACCGGTAATACTCCACATCACCGGTAATACTCCACATCACCGATATTACTCCACATCACCTCTGTATAACCTCAGTCACCGGTAATACTCCACATCACCGATATTACTCCACATCACCCTGGTATAACCTCAGTCACCGGTAATACTCCACATCACCGATATTACTCCACATCACCCTGGTATAACCTCAGTCACCGGTAATACTCCACATCACCGATATTACTCCACATCACCCTGGTATAACCTCAGTCACCGGTAATACTCCACATCACCCCGGTATAACCTCAGTCACCAGTAATACTCCTCAACACCCCGGTATAACCTCAGTCACCGGTAATACTCCACATCACCCCGGTATAACCTCAGCCACCTATAATACTCCACATCACCGGTAATACTCCACATCACCCCGGTATAACCTCAGCCACCTATAATACTCCACATCACCGGTAATACTCCACATCACCACGGTATAACCTCAGTCACCAGTAATACTCCACATCACCGGTAATACTCCACATCACCCTGGTATAGCCTCAGTCACCGATAATACTCCACATCACCGGTAATACTCCACATCACCCCGTTATAACCTCAGTCATCAGTAATACTCCTCTTCACCCCGGTATAACCTCAGTCACCGGTAATACTCCACATCACCGGTAATACTCCTCATCACCTCAGTATAACCTCAGTCACCAGTAATACTCCTCATCCCCCCCGGTATAACCTCAGTCGCCGGTAATACTCCCAAGTTACCACCTTCCAGCTTCTCGTCCAGCTTTTCTGACGGTTTCCTCTGATATTTCAGAAGCTTCCATGACATTTCTTCTTTTTCCCCTGTGTCTTGGTAATTTCATTTATGGGACCAGAGCTTGGCTGTCGCTTCCTTTTTCCATCTTGTACTCCTTGTCACAGACAGACATCAGGACCTTGGACAGCAGTGATCCGCTCACCCATCCCTTAGGGAATTCTGACTACTTTATTTTGGCCGAGGAGCTCTGTGCTCATTATATGGCCGGGAAATGGAGACCAACTGCAGAGGGTTAATTTCCATAGATCATTCTGATATGTGCCCAGTAATATGGGATTAATTAAACTGTGCAAGGACTCGAGAAGAAACACGATGACAAACTTGTTCTGCAATTATCTCCTTCATTGCACGCGTGCTCAGGAGGCGCTCCAGTCACAGTGGAGCACTTACCCACTGATCCACACAGTCTATATAGTTGAGGCCTTATTTATCAACAGAAAAAATAGGAGACAATTCATCTGTTTATTCTCTATGGGATTGCCGTAGATAGACGAGCACAGCCCTCACCTGTCTCTGTGTGTCTCATGGACAATGATCAGAGAAATGTACCTGCGCGGCCTACACCCCAATCTGATGGGGACATCAGAGACCCGTTCCTAGGACAGAGGTCCAAGTGATAACGTGTAATGTGGAACTAAGCCGTTTACTTCTCAGGGGCCACAATCTGGGACTGTCATGTCACAAAGGGCCCCACGGACAGTGCATCCCCCAGTGTGTATCCGGAGAATGTACCCTCAACAGCGAAGTTGCTCCTCCTATCCTAAATTCTCCCAGCACTGCCCCTTATTTCTCCAGACTTCTGCCATCGCCCCGGTGGATGGATATCGGTTTCTGGCCAGATCCTGACTGATCGCCGCTTGTTCTTGTCTCATGAGAGTTCGAAATTATCATAATTTCTGGGTTTTGTCTCTTTATGAGTAATGATCGCAGGTTCTCAGTGGGATGAGATCTGTGGAGTTTCCTGACCATAGGCCCAAAAGGTCTTGATCCTTTACCACTTAGTTATTACTTTTGCCTTGTGACATTGTCTCCATCACCACCACATTCTCCTTGATGATCTGGGAGGTTTAGATCCCATTCTTCATTAATGGACATGGCATTAGCTAAAATTGTGAGTGATGCCCTCCATGGATGAGAAGCCCCCACACATTGTAAGTGATCCCCTCCATGGATGAGAAGCCCCACCACATTGTGAGTGATGCCCTCCATGGATGAGAAGCCCCCACACATTGTGAGTGATCCCCTCCATGGATGAGAAGCCCCCACACATTGTGAGTGATCCCCTCCATGGATGAGAAGCCCCCACACATTGTGAGTGATCCCCTCCATGGATGAGAAGCCTCACCACATTGTGAGTGACTCACTCCATGAATGAGAAGCCTCCACACATTGTGAGAGATCCCCTGCATGGATGAGAAGCCCCCCGCACATTGTGAGCGACCCCTCCATGGATGAGAAGCCCCCAACACATTGTGAGTGATCTCCCTCCATGGATGAGAAGCCCCCACACATTGTAAGTGATCCCCTAATAATAATAATAAATTTTATTTTTATAGCGCCGACATATTCCGCAGCACTTTACATTTCAGAGGGGATTTGTACAGACAATAGACATTACAGCATAACAATAATCACATACAGTAGATTATAACAGATACCAAGAGGAGTGAGGGCCCTGCTCGCAAGCTTACAGTCTATGAGGAAAGAGGGAGACACGAAAGGTGGGTGGTGACAGTTGCCCTGATTGTATGGACCAGCCATAATGTTAAGTGTGTAACAGTACAGACACAGAGGGCTAATGGATGCATAAAGCATGTGGGAACATGATGCGGGGAACCTGGCTATGGTAAAACTTTTGGCTCTGCCACACAGGGATAGGTTAGGTTAATGTGTTGAGGCGATAGGCCAGTCTGAATAAATGCGTTTTCAGGACACGCTTAAAATTGTGGGGATTGGGGACTAATCGTATTGACCTGGGAAGTGCATTCCAAAGAATTGGCGCCGCACGTGTAAAGTCTTGGAGACGGGAGTGGGAGGTTCTGACTATTGAGGATGCTAACCTCAGGTCATCAGCAGAACGGAGGGCGCGGGTAGGGTGGTATACTGAAACAAGGGAGGAGATGTAGGGTGGTGCTGAGCCATGGAGGGCTTTGTGGGTGAGGGTAATAAGTTTATACTGAATTCTGGAGTGGATGGGTAGCCAGTGTAATGACTGGCACAAGGTAGAGGCATCGGTGTAACGATTGGCGAGGAATATGATCCTGGCTGCAGCATTCAAGACAGATTGGAGAGGGGAGAGTTTGGTAAGAGGGAGACCGATTAGAAGAGAGTTACAATAGTCGAGACGAGAATGAATAAGAGAAACAGTAAGAGTTTTTGCAGAGTCAAAAGTAAGAAAAGGTCGAATTCTAGAAATGTTTTTGAGGTGCAGATGACAAGAGCGAGCCAGTGATCGAATGTGGGGGGCAAAGGAAAGCTCGGAATCAAGTATGACCCCAAGACAGCGGGCATGTTGCTGGGGAGTAATAGTGGAACCACACACAGAAATAGCAATGTCGGGTATAGGTACATTAGTAGAGGGAGGAAACATCAGGAGTTCAGTCTTTGACAGGTTCAGTTTCAGATATAGTGAGGACATGATATTAGACACAGCGTTTAGACAATCGCCGGTGTTTTCTAGAAAGGCTGGCGTGATGTCAGGAGAAGAAGCGTATAATTGGGTGTCATCAGCATAGAGATGGTACTGGAAACCAAATCTACTGATTGTTTGACCAATAGGGGCAGTGTACAAGGAGAAGAGGAGGGGGCCTAGAACCGATCCTTGAGGAACCCCAACAGTAAGGGGAAGGTGAGAGGAGGAGGAACCGGCAAAAGAAACAGTAAAGGAGCGGTCAGAGAGATAGGAGGAGAACCAGGAGAGAACGGTGTCCTTGAGGCCAATGGAATGGAGCATAGTGAGGAGGAGCTGATGATCCACAGTGTCGAATGCTGCAGAGAGATCCAAGAGAATTAGCATGGAGTAATGACCATTTGATTTAGCTGTTAGCAGATCATTAGAGACTTTAGTGAGGGCAGTTTCAGTGGAGTGTAAAGAGCGGAAACCGGATTGGAGAGGGTCGAGAACAGAGTTTTCTGAGAGATAGCGGATAAGACGGGAGTGGACCAGGCGTTCCAGGAGTTTAGAGATGAAGGGAAGATTAGAGACAGGTCTATAGTTAGCGGCACAGTTTTGGTCGAGGGATGGTTTTTTAAGTAGTGGATGTATGATGGCATGCTTAAATGAGGAGGGAAAAATACCAGAAGAGAGAGAAAGGTTAAATATTTTAGTTAGGTGAGGGGTGACAGCAGGGGAAAGGGACTGGAGGAGATGTGACGGAAATGGGTCACTGGTGCAAGTAGTTGGGCGAGAAGATGCAAGGAGCCTGCTTACTTCTTCTTCTGTGACTGGTTCAAAATCAGAGAGTGAGTTAGATGCAGTGGGGGAGGGAGGACAGTGCATGGTATGAGGGGATTTGGAGATAATTTCCTGTCGGATCTGGTCAATTTTTTCTTTGAAGTAATTGGCCAGATCGTCAGCTCGGAGCTCCGTGGTTGGGGCCTGTACTCTTGGATTGAGTAGAGAATGAAAAGTGTCAAAGAGACGTTTCGGGTTATTGGACAGTGAGGTGATGAGGGTGTTGAAATAGGTTTGTTTGGAGAGGTGAAGGGCAGTGTTGTATGTTCTAAGCATAAACTTAAAATGGATGAAATCTTCGTGTAGATTGGATTTTCTCCACAGACGTTCGGCGCACCTGGAGCACCGCTGCAGGAAACGTGTTTGCACCGTGTGCCAGGGTTGTCGCCGTCTGTGTTGTGGTGTTCTATTTATAGGGGGTGCAAATTCATCCAGGGCACTTTGAAGTGTTTCATTGTAATGCTTCAATGCAGAATCAGGACATGAGAGGGAGGAGATAGGGGCCAATGAAGACTGCAAGTTCTTCAGAAGTTTCTGAGTGTTAATGGCCTGTATGTTTCTATAAGTCTGGACAGTGGGGGTGACCTGAGCAGCCTGGCAGTTCTGTATAGAGAATGAAAGAAGATTGTGGTCAGAGAGCGGGAGAGGGGAGTTTGCAAAATCATCCACTGCACAAAGCCGAGATTAGACCAAGTCGAGGGAGTTTCCGTCTTCATGCGTTGGAGAATTAGTAAGCTGCGAAAGGCCAAATGAGGAGGTTAGAGATAAAAGGTGAGTAGCAGATGGGGAGAGGGGAAGAGCAATGGGGATGTTGAAATCTCCCATGATGAGGGTAGGGATGTCACAGGAGAGAAAATGTGGAAGCCAAGTGGCAAAATGATCCAGGAACTGATGGGAGGGGCCGGGAGGACGATACACCACCGCCACTCGCATGGAGAAGGGGGTGTAGAGTCTGACGGCATGGACCTCAAAAGAAGGGAAGACAAGTGAGGGTACTTGAGGGATAACCTGAAAGGTACATTTTGGTGATAGGAGCAGACCAACGCCTCCACCAGCTCTATTGTCTGATCTTGGGGTATGAGAGAAGTGTAGCCCCCCGTATGAAAGAGCAGCAGCAGCGGTAGTATCTGACTGCTGGATCCAGGTTTCAGTAAGAGCCAGGAGGTTAAGAGAATTAGAAAGGAAGAAGTCATGAATGAAGGAGAGTTTGTTACACACTGAGCGAGAATTCCAAAGTGCACAATTAAGAGAGACAGATGGCATGCAGGGAATATTAATAAGATTAGAGGGGTTTCTGAGTGTAGCAGTGGGTGGGTTTGACTTTCTATAACATGGGGGACCAGGGTTGGGAGCAATGTCTCCTGCGACTAGGAGAAGGAGGATAGAAAGAGTGAGCAGATGGTTAAGTGATTTGTGAGAGCGTCTCTGGTGTTGAATGGTGGGACTGCCTGGATCTGTGCAATTTAACAATGTGAAAAGAGCGTGAGTGCTATACATAGGAGAGGAAAGAAGCGAGGGGCCAATATGGATGGAGTGTGGAGAGTTAATGCCAGGGCGGTGGATGTGTGTGAATGCAGCGGCCAGGATATAAATTACACAAATGCATATGGTATATATTTGTTGTACTCCAAATGTACAGGGAGTAGATGTATATAAATGTCTTACCTGTCTCCTGCCCTGTCTAACTGCCATGTTATAACTGCCAGAAGTACTTTGATACATGTACTTCGATTACATGTGCATAAATGCCACCCCTGCATAAATGCTCCCCCTAGCTATGTCTGAATATATAGGAGGTTAAGGCTAAGTTTTTGTTTTTTTTTGGCTCTCTCTTCTCGTTAATCAATCACACTAAATTGAGACACCAGGACCCAATAAAATGTTGTGGTCAAATAAACACATGTCCAGCACTACATGGATCATAAAGCACCTTGAAAAGTTTCTTGACCTCCATGGATGAAAAGACCCCACACATTGTGAGTGATCTCCCTCCATGGATGAGAAGCCCCCGCACATTGTGACTGATCTCCCTCCATGGATGAGAAGCCCCCACACATTGTGAGTGACCCCCTCCATGGATGAGAAGCCCCCACACATTTTGAGTGACTCCCTCCATGGATGAGAAACCCCCACACATTGTGAGTGACCCCCTCCATGGATGAGAAGCCCCCACACATTGTGACTGATCTCCCTCCATGGATGAGAAGACCCCACACATTGTGAGTTATCCCCTCCATGGATGAGAAGCCCCCACACATTGTGAGTGACTCCCTCCATGGATGAGAAGCCACCACACATTATGAGAGACTCCCTCCATGGATGAGAAGTCCCCACACATTGTGAGTGATCCCCTCCATGGATGAGAAGCCCCCACACATTGTGAGTGATTCCCTCCATGGATGAGAAGCCCCCACACATTGTGAGTGACCCCCTCCATGGATGAGAAGCCCCCACACATTGTGATTGATCCCCCCTCATGGATGAGAAGCCCCCACACATTGTGAGTGATCCCCCTCCATGGATGAGAAGCCCCCCGAACATTGTGACTGACCCCCTCCATGGATGAGAAGCCCACACACATTGTGAGTGATCCCCTTCATGGATGAGAAGCCCCCGCACATTGTGAGTGATCTTCTCCATGGATGAGAAGCCCCCACACATTGTGAGTGATCCCCCTCCATGGATGAGAAGACCCCACACATTGTGAGTGATCCCCCTCCATGGATGAGAAGCCTCCACACATTGTGAGTGATCTCCTCCATGAATGAGAAGCCCCCACACATTGTGAGTGATCTCCTCTACGAATGAGAAGCCCCCACATATCGTGAGTGACCCCCTCCATGGATGAGAAGCCCCCTGCATATTGTGAGTGACCCCCTCCTTGAATGAGAAGCCCCCTGCACATTGTGAGTGACCCCCTCCATGGATGAGAAGCCCCCACACATTGTGAGTGATGCCCTCCATGGATGAAAAGACCCCACACATTGTGAGTGATCTCCCTCCATGGATGAGAAGCCCCCGCACATTGTGAGTGACCCCTCAATGGATGATAAGCCCCCACACATTGTGAGTGATCTCCCTCCATGGATGAGAAGCCCCCACACATTGTGAGTGATCCCCTCCATGGATGAGAAGCCCCCACACATTGTGAGTGACCCCCTCCATGGATGAGAAAACCCCACACATTGTGAGTGATCTCCCTCCATTGATGAGAAGCCCCCGCACATTGTGAGTGACCCCCTCCATGGATGAGAAGCCCCCACACATTGTGAGTGATCCCCTCCATGGATAAGAAGCCCCCACACATTGTGAGTGACCCCCTCCATGGATGAGAAGACCCCACACATTGTGAGTGATCTCCCTCCATGGATGAGAAGACCCCACACATTGCGAGTGACCCCCTCCATGGATGAGAAGCCCCCACACATTGTGAGTGATCTCCCTCCATGGATGAGAAGACCCCACACATTGCGAGTGACCCTCTCCATGGATGAGAAGCCCCCAAACATTGCGAGTGACCCCCTCCATGGATGAGAAGCCCCCACACATTGTGAGTGGTCCCTCCATGGATGAGAAGCCCTCACACATTGTGAGTGATCCCTTCCATGGATGAGAAGCCCCCACACATTGTGAGTGACCCCCTCCATGGATGAGAAGCCCCCACACATTGTGAGTGGTCCCTCCATGGATGAGAAGCCCCCGCATATTGTGAGTGATCCCCTCCATGGATGAGAAGCCCCCACACATTGTGAGTGATCCCCTCCGTGGATGAAAAGCCCCCACACATTGTGAGTGATCCCCTCCATGGATGAGAAGCCCCCACACATTGTGAGTGATCCCTTCCATGGATGAGAAGCCCCCGCACATTGTGAGTGACCCCCCTCCATGGATGAGAAGCCCCCACACATTGAGAGTGACCCCTCCATGGATGAGAAGCCCCCGCACATTGTGAGTGATCCCCTCCATGGATGAGAAGCCTCCACACATTGTGAGTGACCCCCCTCCATGGATGAGAAGCCCCCACACATCAAGAGTGACCTCTACATGGATGAGAAGCCCCCGCACATTGTGAGTGATCCCCTCAATGGATGAGAAGCCTCCACACATTGTGAGTGACCCCCTCCATGGATGAGAAGCCTCCACACATTGTGAGTGATCCCCTCCATGGATGAGAAGCCTCCACACATTGTGAGTGATCCCCTCCATGGATGAGAAGCCCCCACACATTGTGAGTGACCCCCTCCAAGGATGAGAAGCCCCCACACATCAAGAGTGACCTCTCCATGGATGAGAAGCCCCCGCACATTGTGAGTGATCCCCTCAATGGATGAGAAGCCCCCATACATTGTGAGTGACCCCCTCCATGGATGAGAAGCCTCCACACATTGTGAGTGTTCCCCTCCATGGATGAGAAGCCCCCACACATTGAGAGTGACCCCTCCACGGATGAGAAGCCTCCACACATTGTGAGTGACCCCCTCCAAGGATGAGAAGCCCCCACACATCAAGAGTGACCTCTCCATGGATGAGAAGCCCCCGCACATTGTGAGTGATCCCCTCAATGGATGAGAAGCCCCCATACATTGTGAGTGACCCCCTCCATGGATGAGAAGCCTCCACACATTGTGAGTGTTCCCCTCCATGGATGAGAAGCCTCTACACATTGTGAGTGATCCCCTCCATGGATGAGAAGCCCCCACACATTGTGAGTGATCCCCTCAATGGATGAGAAGCCCCCACACATTGTGAGTGACCCCCTCAATGGATGAGAAGCCCCCACACATTGTGAGTGACCCCCTCCATGGATGAGAAGCCTCCACACATTGTGAGTGACCCCCTCCATGGATGAGAAGCCCCCGCACATTGTGAGTGATCCCCTCAATGGATGAGAAGCCCCCATACATTGTGAGTGACCCCCTCCATGGATGAGAAGCCTCCACACATTGTGAGTGTTCCCCTCCATGGATGAGAAGCCTCTACACATTGTGAGTGATCCCCTCCATGGATGAGAAGCCCCCACACATTGTGAGTGATCCCCTCAATGGATGAGAAGCCCCCACACATTGTGAGTGACCCCCTCAATGGATGAGAAGCCCCCACACATTGTGAGTGACCCCCTCCATGGATGAGAAGCCTCCACACATTGTATTATACTCCAGCTCGGGAGTATAATACAGGATGTAACTCAGGATCAGTAATGTAATGTATGTACACAGTAACTGCACCAGGAGAATAGTGAGTGCAGCTCTGGGGTATAATACAGGATGTAACACAGGATCAGTAATGTAATGTATGTAATAAAAAAGAAGAAGCGGGCGGCACCGCTGTTACCGTGCTAGGATCCGTGGCTTGCAGCAGGCGGTGAGCTCACATGGAGGATTCCCGGGTGCTTGACCTCATAACAAATCACTTGTGGTTTCCAAAGTAAAAAGGTCGCACTCTGCGAGATAATAGTGAAGATTTATTGACACATAATTACATGTCACGTGGGGGATGTGATAACAAGAGTGTCAAATGGCTGACAACGGCCGTTTCGCGCTACTCGAGGGCTTCCACGGTTCAAAGTGCAGGGGGAAATGACGGATTCTAAAGCAAATCATGTCATCCAGTCACTCCTCCTACCTCAGCCGCTGTATAACTAACAATTAAAACAGACAGGTGCTCAGTGCAAACATATAAAAAACACACATATTTCACCGCTGCAGCGGGAACAATAATCTTACATATAAAGACAAATATTACAAGGACTATTGAGTGATTATCAACATAACTAAAGGACCCCTATTATCAAATTAACCCTTCTGGGTAATCTGTTCCAAAGGAAACAGCTTATTAGTATAAATCCGAGAGCTGCATGATACTAAATCCATAGGAAGTGTGTGCTTCCATACATTATGATCTAATCAAGATATATATATGCAATTTTACCATGGCTCCAGCAATTAAAATAAAAAATTACTGACACCTATCTTTTGGCCATTTATGTCACAATGATGATCTAAGCCCATTGTATTGTCCTAGTTAAAACGATTTTAGGGCAAATTATACCGCATGATTCAGAACTAACCAATTAAGGAAATACCTATATATTTTTTTAATTATATTTTTTTATATTTTTTTATCAGATATGCATTACTTAACACCAATAATTTACATTATCCCCTAGATATTTGTCCTTAATTTATAACCTGCCAGTATTTACGGAAAAAGAAATGCATTATTTAAATCAGTTATCACAAAAAAATGGCCATATCTATTTTATCATTGAAACCTATGGGACCAGTTGCCCGTGTATCCATAATCCATTTGGATTCCCGCTTCAATAATAATTTATGCAAATTCCCCCCTTGTGGGGGTAACATGACTTTTTCAATACCAGCAAAAGAAAGGACACCTGGATCCATCCCATGTACAGTCCTAACATGATCAATAAGACGTGGCACTCCTTTTCCCGTTGTTATCGACTTGAAGTGTTCCCGAAATCGAACATAGAGTGGACGTATTGTCTTTCCTATGTAAAAAAAATCGACATGTACAGAAGATGACATAAACCACATGATCGGTCTTACATGTAATTAGACTGGACACTGTATGTCTAACCGCACCTATTTGTAGTATATGGTCAGTGCAATGATATCTACAATAAGGACATTGTCCACATATATAATTTCCCTTAGGTATTCCTTGATTCAACCATGTATCACGTGGAGTTATTAACCGGTTCTGCACTAGAACATCCCTAATCCTTGTACTACGTTTATTAGAAATAAGTGGTCCTCTTGACACTATATCAAACAGCTCTCTATCTTGTTCCAAAATGTGCCAGTGTTTCCTAATTACCGATCTAATCTGCCGATCCATCGGACCATAACGGAAACAAAAGGTGAATCTCTTTTCCTTCTTACTCTCTTTACTCTGTTGATAAACGACACATCTCCTACTGTCATCCCAATGTGATCTCACTTGTTGAAGTGTGGTGTCCAATAAATGGTCAGGATATCCTCGTT
Source organism: Dendrobates tinctorius (assembly GCF_039654945.1). Classification (NCBI taxonomy): domain Eukaryota; kingdom Metazoa; phylum Chordata; class Amphibia; order Anura; family Dendrobatidae; genus Dendrobates; species Dendrobates tinctorius. The sequence goes on from NW_027361883.1 coordinate 555,514, forward strand.
GCCTCAATCTCTCATATAGTTCTCTGGATTGTCGTTCCCGACCCTCCACTGTATTATTCAAACGAAATATTCGCAAAAATTGACTATATGGTACTGAATTAACGGTATGTGTGGGATGATAGCTATCAAACCGCAATATGGAATTGGTGGCTATAGGTTTCCTAAAAACCGAAGTACAAATAGTATCATCTTTGATCTCCAACAGGACATCTAAAAACTCTAATTTAACACCTCCAAATTTATGGGTGAATACCATATTCATTTGGTTCACATCATTGAGATAATTAACAAATTCCACAAATATATCTTGTGTACCGTCCCAAATTATGAACACATCATCCACATATCTGAGGTATAGTCTAATATGTCTAAAATATTTTTGCATGTTGTAAATATATTTCTCCTCGAAAGCTCCCAAAAACAGATTCGCAAACGTACAAGATACTGGTGTACCCATCGCTGTTCCCACATTTTGACAATACCATTTTGAATCAAAAGTGAAGGCATTGTGTGTTAAAATAAAACTCAATGCATCACAGACAAAATCAATAAAACCTTGTTCTTTCCCTATGGTACCTAATATCTCTCTAATAGTGTCAGCTCCCAATTGTTGAGGAATCCTTGTATACAGACTCTCTACATCTATTGATGTTAGGAAAAAGCCAGGTTGCCAACCAAACTCATGTATTACTTCTAAAAAAGCTTTCGTGTCTCTTATGTAAGACGGGATCTGAGTGAGCAGTGGTCGTAGTAACCAATCTACATATTGTGAAAGTGCCTCCGTCACTGATCCTATCCCAGAAACAATGGGGCGACCTGGAGGACAAGAGAGGGATTTATGTAATTTTGGTACGTGGTACCAGTGAGGACGTGTGGGAAATTCAGGTAATAATTTTTCTGCCTTTTTTTCAGAAATAGTATTTTTTATAACATACTGCCTAAGTAAAGACCTCAAGTCTCTTATATATTTAGGGGTAGGATCTCCCACCAATTTAGTGTATGTTACTGTATCTGATAATTGTCGGTGGGCTTCTGCTAAATACATTTCTCTGGGCAAAAAAACAGTATTCCCTCCTTTATCTGATGGTCTCACTACTGTGTCCGTCCAATCTCTGATTTCTCTCATTGCTTGCTTCTCTGCCACTGTTAAATTCAAAGGTGCTATAGGATATACTAATGCCTCTACATCTTTAATGACTAACGTCTCAAATAAATCGATTAGGTTTCCTGGGGAGACAGGGGGCATATATTGGGATGTTACACCCCCTAAGAATGGGGTTTTAATCATTTGTGGAAAATCACCCTCAGGTTCAGTAATGCTCAACGATAATGCAGCGTCTTCATGCACTTCTGCCAAAGTACCTACTCCTGCCATAAATCCCAAAGGACCCACTTCACATTGTACCTCCCCTGATAATGGAGTGTCAGTAGGTGATTTACATAAAAAATGCTTATGTAGGTGCATCTTCCTAATAGATTTAAACAAATCAATCTTAAATTCTGTCAAATCAAAATTACCTGGTATACAAAAATTAAGACCCTTAGCTAGTAATGAATAATGAGAATCTTGTAACACATGATCGGTTAGATTAATTACTGCATGCAATGATGTGTCCCTTAACGTCTTGGTCTCCATGAGACCTGTTTTCTCTTGCGATTTTGTCCATAAGATCTTCCTCCTTCCTCTTCTGATCCTCCGCCTAAAGGGATGTGTGATCCAGACGCACCTGCCTCTGCTGATGCTTGCTGATTAGATGGAATCATGGATAAGCTAACACCTTCTCCCATGCTTGAATCAGAATCCGTTGTCAAATAATCTCTCCTAATTGGAGCATGATTCTGTTTGTGGAAATGGCGCTTATATTTCCCTTTTCCTGATTGTCCAGTATGTGCATTCATTCGTTGCTTATTCCAGCTGAATATCTGACCATTCAAAAAATCATTTTTATCACGTAAAAATTTGTCTCGTTTCCTTAATTTAATCTCTGCCTGCATCGGTAACAATTTACTGTCCACAATCAATATAGGACTTCAATGAATTGTTAGTCCAAAATAATTTTGTCTCTTTCAGCCAGATTCATCAATTTAAATTCCAAAGCTTTAGTGCTTAATGTCTGCACTTCGTCACATGTTTCACACTCTTTATTTTGGACTAACAATTCATTGAAGTCCTACATTGATTGTGGACGTGTACCCCGTGGATTGAGAGTGTGGAAGGAAATTTCCGAGTTTAGGAGTGATGCTTCCTTTCGTACGGAATGGGAAAACATCCTACTAAAATGTTCACAAGATTTATTGCAATTAGTCCTGGCCACCAATTTGCGCAATTATGATACAGTTAAAGAGGAATTAACAAAATCACAAGAAGAGTTAAAATCAAGACTGACGGATAATCAGTGGCTTACATTGAATAAAAAAATGGACAGTAAATTGTTACCGATGCAGGCAGAGATTAAATTAAGGAAACGAGACAAATTTTTACGTGATAAAAATGATTTTTTGAATGGTCAGATATTCAGCTGGAATAAGCAACGAATGAATGCACATACTGGACAATCAGGAAAAGGGAAATATAAGCGCCATTATCGTAAACAGAATCAGGCTCCAATTAGGAGAGATTATTTGACAACGGATTCTGATTCAAGCATGGGAGAAGGTGTTAGCTTATCCATGATTCCATCTAATCAGCAAGCATCAGCAGAGGCAGGTGCGTCTGGATCACACATCCCTTTAGGCGGAGGATCAGAAGAGGAAGGAGGAAGACCTTATGGACAAAATCGCAAGAGAAAACAGGTCTCCTGGAGACCAAGACGTTAAGGGACACATCATTGCATGCAGTAATTAATCTAACCGATCATGTGTTACAAGATTCTCATTATTCATTACTAGCTAAGGGTCTTAATTTTTGTATACCAGGTAATTTTGATTTGACAGAATTTAAGATTGATTTGTTTAAATCTATTAGGAAGATGCACCTACATAAGCATTTTTTATGTAAATCACCTACTGACACTCCATTATCAGGGGAGGTACAATGTGAAGTGGGTCCTTTGGGATTTATGGCAGGAGTAGGTACTTTGGCAGAAGTGCATGAAGACGCTGCATTATCGTTGAGCATTACTGAACCTGAGGGTGATTTTCCACAAATGATTAAAACCCCATTCTTAGGGGGTGTAACATCCCAATATATGCCCCCTGTCTCCCCAGGAAACCTAATCGATTTATTTGAGACGTTAGTCATTAAAGATGTAGAGGCATTAGTATATCCTATAGCACCTTTGAATTTAACAGTGGCAGAGAAGCAAGCAATGAGAGAAATCAGAGATTGGACGGACACAGTAGTGAGACCATCAGATAAAGGAGGGAATACTGTTTTTTTGCCCAGAGAAATGTATTTAGCAGAAGCCCACCGACAATTATCAGATACAGTAACATACACTAAATTGGTGGGAGATCCTACCCCTAAATATATAAGAGACTTGAGGTCTTTACTTAGGCAGTATGTTATAAAAAATACTATTTCTGAAAAAAAGGCAGAAAAATTATTACCTGAATTTCCCACACGTCCTCACTGGTACCACGTACCAAAATTACATAAATCCCTCTCTTGTCCTCCAGGTCGCCCCATTGTTTCTGGGATAGGATCAGTGACGGAGGCACTTTCACAATATGTAGATTGGTTACTACGACCACTGCTCACTCAGATCCCGTCTTACATAAGAGACACGAAAGCTTTTTTAGAAGTAATACATGAGTTTGGTTGGCAACCTGGCTTTTTCCTAACATCAATAGATGTAGAGAGTCTGTATACAAGGATTCCTCAACAATTGGGAGTTGACACTATTGGAGAGATATTAGGTACCATAGGGAAAGAACAAGGTTTTATTGATTTTGTCTGTGATGCATTGAGTTTTATTTTAACACACAATGCCTTCACTTTTGATTCAAAATGGTATTGTCAAAATGTGGGAACAGCGATGGGTACACCAGTATCTTGTACGTTTGCGAATCTGTTTTTGGGAGCTTTCGAGGAGAAATATATTTACAACATGCAAAAATATTTTAGACATATTAGACTATACCTCAGATATGTGGACGATGTGTTCATAATTTGGGACGGTACAGAAGATATATTTGTGGAATTTGTTAATTATCTCAATGATGTGAACCAAATGAATATGGTAATCACCCATAAATTTGGAGGTGTTAAATTAGAGTTTTTAGATGTCCTGTTGGAGATCAAAGATGATACTATTTGTACTTCGGTTTTTAGGAAACCTATAGCCACCAATTCCATATTGCGGTTTGATAGCTATCATCCCACACATACCGTTAATTCAGTACCATATAGTCAATTTTTGCGAATATTTCGTTTGAATAATACAGTGGAGGGTCGGGAACGACAATCCAGAGAACTATATGAGAGATTGAGGCAACGAGGATATCCTGACCATTTATTGGACACCACACTTCAACAAGTGAGATCACATTGGGATGACAGTAGGAGATGTGTCGTTTATCAACAGAGTAAAGAGAGTAAGAAGGAAAAGAGATTCACCTTTTGTTTCCGTTATGGTCCGATGGATCGGCAGATTAGATCGGTAATTAGGAAACACTGGCACATTTTGGAACAAGATAGAGAGCTGTTTGATATAGTGTCAAGAGGACCACTTATTTCTAATAAACGTAGTACAAGGATTAGGGATGTTCTAGTGCAGAACCGGTTAATAACTCCACGTGATACATGGTTGAATCAAGGAATACCTAAGGGAAATTATAAATGTGGACAATGTCCTTATTGTAGATATCATTGCACTGACCATATACTACAAATAGGTGCGGTTAGACATACAGTGTCCAGTCTAATTACATGTAAGACCGATCATGTGGTTTATGTCATCTTCTGTACATGTCGATTTTTTTTACATAGGAAAGACAATACGTCCACTCTATGTTCGATTTCGGGAACACTTCAAGTCGATAACAACGGGAAAAGGAGTGCCACGTCTTATTGATCATGTTAGGACTGTACATGGGATGGATCCAGGTGTCCTTTCTTTTGCTGGTATTGAAAAAGTCATGTTACCCCCACAAGGGGGGAATTTGCATAAATTATTATTGAAGCGGGAATCCAAATGGATTATGGATACACGGGCAACTGGTCCCATAGGTTTCAATGATAAAATAGATATGGCCATTTTTTTGTGATAACTGATTTAAATAATGCATTTCTTTTTCCGTAAATACTGGCAGGTTATAAATTAAGGACAAATATCTAGGGGATAATGTAAATTATTGGTGTTAAGTAATGCATATCTGATAAAAAAATATAAAAAAATATAATTAAAAAAATATATAGGTATTTCCTTAATTGGTTAGTTCTGAATCATGCGGTATAATTTGCCCTAAAATCGTTTTAACTAGGACAATACAATGGGCTTAGATCATCATTGTGACATAAATGGCCAAAAGATAGGTGTCAGTAATTTTTTATTTTAATTGCTGGAGCCATGGTAAAATTGCATATATATATCTTGATTAGATCATAATGTATGGAAGCACACACTTCCTATGGATTTAGTATCATGCAGCTCTCGGATTTATACTAATAAGCTGTTTCCTTTGGAACAGATTACCCAGAAGGGTTAATTTGATAATAGGGGTCCTTTAGTTATGTTGATAATCACTCAATAGTCCTTGTAATATTTGTCTTTATATGTAAGATTATTGTTCCCGCTGCAGCGGTGAAATATGTGTGTTTTTTATATGTTTGCACTGAGCACCTGTCTGTTTTACTTGTTAGTTATACAGCGGCTGAGGTAGGAGGAGTGACTGGATGACATGATTTGCTTTAGAATCCGTCATTTCCCCCTGCACTTTGACCCGTGGAAGCGCTCGAGTAGCGCGAAACGGCCGTTGTCAGCCATTTGACACTCTTGTTATCACATCCCCGACGTGACATGTAATTATGTCTCAATAAATCTTCACTATTATCTCGCAGAGTGCGACCTTTTTACTTTGGAAACCACAAATGTAATGTATGTACACAGTGACTGCACCAGCAGAATAGTGAGTGCAGCTCTGGGGTATAATACAGGATGTAACTCGGGATCAGTAATGTAAGAGGCACAGATTAGACAGATTAGATATTAGAAAAAACTTTTTGACAGTTAGAGTGATCAATGAGTGGAACAGGCTGCCACGAGAAGTGGTGAGTTCTCCTTCAATGGAAGTCTTCAAACAGAGGCTGGACAGACATCTGACTGGGATGATTTAGCGAATCCTGCTTTGAGCAGGGGGTTGGACCAGATGGCCCAGGAGGTCCCTTCCAACTCTACGATTCTATGATTCTAATGTATGTACACAGTGACTGCACCAGCAGAATAGTGAGTGCAGCTCTGTGGTATAATACAGGATGTAACACAGGATCAGTAATGTGATGTATGTACACAGTGACTGCACCAGCAGAATAGTGAGTGCAGCTCTTGCGTATAATACAGGATGTAACTCAGGATCAGTAGTGTAATGTATGTAGACAGTGACTGCACCAGCAGAATAGTGAGTGCAGCTCTGTGGTATAATACAGAATGTAACTCAGGATCAGTAATGTATGTAGACAGTGACTGCACCAGCAGAATAGTGAGTGCAGCTCTGGAGTATAATACAGGATGTAACTCCGTATCAGTAATGTATGTATACAGTGACTGTACCAGCAGAATAGTGAGTGCAGCTCTGGAGTATAATACAGGATGTAACTCAGGATCAGTAATGTAATGTATGTACACAGTGACTGCACCAGCAGAATAGTGAGTGCAGCTCTGGAGCATAATACAGGATGTAACTCAGGATCAGTAATGTAATGTATGTACACAGTGACTGCACCAGCAGAATAGTGAGTGAAGCTCTGGAGTATAATACAGGATGTAACTCAGGATCAGTAATGTAATGTATGTACACAGTGACTGCACCAGCAGAATAGTGAGTGCAGCTCTGGAGTATAATACAGGAGGTAACTCAGGATTAGTAATGTAATGTATGTACACAGTGACTGCACCAGCAGAATAGTGAGTGCAGCTCTGTGGTATAATACAGGATGTAACTCAGGATCAGTAATGTATGTAGACAGTGACTGCACCAGCAGAATAGTGAGTGCAGCTCTGGAGTATAATACAGGATGTAACTCAGGATCAGTAATGTAATGTATGTACACAGTGACTGCACCAGCAGAATAGTGAGTGCAGCTCTGGAGTATAATACAGGAGGTAACTCAGGATTAGTAATGTAATGTATGTACACAGTGACTGCACCAGCAGAATAGTGAGTGCAGCTCTTGCGTATAATACAGGATGTAACTCAGGATCAGTAATGTAATGTATGTAGACAGTGACTGCACCAGCAGAATAGTGAGTGCAGCTCTGGAGTATAATACAGGAGGTAACTCAGGATTAGTAATGTAATGTATGTACACAGTGACTGCACCAGCAGAACAGTGAGTGCAGCTATGGAGTATAATACAGGATGTAACTCAGGATTAGTAATGTAATGTATGTACACAGTGACTGCACCAGCAGAATAGTGAGTGCAGCTCTGGAGTATAATACAGGATGTAACTCAGGATCAGTAATGTAATGTATGTACACAGTGACTGCACCAGCAGAATAGTGAGTGCTGCTCTGGAGTATAATACAGGAAGTAACTCAGGATCAGTAATGTAATGTATGTACACAGTGACTGCACCAGCAGAATAGTGAGTGCAGCTCTGGAGTAAAATACAGGATGTAACTCAGGATCAGTAATGTAATGTATGTACACAGTGACTGCACCAGCAGAATAGTGAGTGCAGCTCTGGAGTATAATACAGGATGTAACTCAGGATCAGTAATGTAATGTATGTACACAGTGACTGCACCAGCAGAATAGTGAGTGCAGCTCTGGAGGATAATACAGGATGTAACTCAGGATCAGTAATGTAATGTATGTACACAGTGACTGCACCAGCAGAATAGTGAGTGCAGCTCTGGAGGATAATACAGGATGTAACTCAGGATCAGTAATGTAATGCTTGTACACAGTGACTTCACCAGCAGAATAGTGAGTGCAGCTCTGGAGTATAATACAGGATGTAACTCAGGATCAGTAATGTAATGTATGCACACAGTGACTGCACCAGCAGAATAGTGAGTGCAGCTCTGGGGTATAATACAGGATGTAACTCAGGATCAGTAATGTAATGTATGTACACAGTGACTGCACCAGCAGAATAGTGAGTGCTGCTCTGGAGTATAATACAGGAAGTAACTCAGGATCAGTAATGTAATGTATGTACACAGTGACTGCACCAGCAGAATAGTGAGTGCAGCTCTGGAGTAAAATACAGGATGTAACTCAGGATCAGTAATGTAATGTATGTACACAGTGACTGCACCAGCAGAATAGTGAGTGCAGCTCTGGAGTATAATACAGGATGTAACTCAGGATCAGTAATGTAATGTCTGTACACAGTGACTGCACCAGCAGAATAGTGAGTGCAGCTCTGGGGTATAATACAGGATGTAACTCAGGATCAGTAATGTAATGTATGTACACAGTGACTTCACCAGCAGAATAGTGAGTGCAGCTCTGGAGTATAATACAGGATGTAACTCAGGATCAGTAATGTATGTACACAGTGATTGCACCAGCAGAATAGTGAGTGCAGCTCTGGAGTATAGTACAGGATGTAACTCAGGATCAGTAATGTAATGTTTGTACACAGTGACTTCACCAGCAGAATAGTGAGTGCAGCTCTGGAGTATAATACAGGATGTAACTCAGGATCAGTAATGTAATGTATGTACACATGGACTGCACCAGCAGAATAGTGAGTGCAGCTCTGGAGTATAATACAGGATGTAACTCAGGATCAGTAATGTATGTACACAGTGATTGCACCAGCAGAATAGTGAGTGCAGCTCTGGAGTATAATACAGGATGTAACTCAGGATCAGTAATGTAATGTTTGTACACAGTGACTTCACCAGCAGAATAGTGAGTGCAGCTCTGGAGTATAATACAGGATGTAACTCAGGATCAGTAATGTAATGTATGTAGACAGTGACTGCACCAGCAGAATAGTGAGTGCAGCTCTGGAGTATAATACAGGATGTAACTCAGGATCAGTAATGTATGTACACAGTGACTGCACCAGCAGAATAGTGAGTGCAGCTCTGGAGTATAATACAGGATGTAACTCAGGATCAGTAATGTAATGTTTGTACACAGTGACTTCACCAGCAGAATAGTGAGTGCAGCTCTGGAGTATAATACAGGATGTAACTCAGGATCAGTAATGTAATGTATGTACACAGTGACTTCACCAGCAGAATAGTGAGTGCAGCTCTGGAGTATAATACAGGATGTAACTCAGGATCAGTAATGTAATGTATGTACACAGGGACTGCACCAGCAGAATAGTGAGTGCAGCTCTGGGGTATAATGCAGGATGTAACTCAGGATCAGTAATGTAATGTATGTACACAGTGACTGCACCAGCAGAATAGTGAGTGCAGCTCTGGGGTATAATACAGGATGTAACTCAGGATCAGTAATGTAATGTATGTACACAGTGACTGCACCAGCAGAATAGTGAGTGCAGCTCTGGAGTATAATACAGGATGTAACTCAGGATCATAGAATCATAGAATCGTAGAGTTGGAAGGGACCTCCTGGGCCATCTGGTCCAACCCCCTGCTCAAAGCAGGATTCGCTAAATCATCCCAGTTAGATGTCTGTCCAGCCTCTGTTTGAAGACTTCCATTGAAGGAGAACTCACCACTTCTCGTGGCAGCCTGTTCCACTCATTGATCACTCTAACTGTCAAAAAGTTTTAAAGTTTTTTCTAATATCTAATCTGTGTCTCCTCCCATTCAGCTTCATCCCATTGCTTCTAGTCTTTCCTTGTGCAAATGAGAATAAAGTTGATCCTTCTACAATGTGACAGCCCTTTAGATATTTGTAGACAGCTATTAAGTCTCCTCTCAGTCTTCTCTTTTGCAAACTAAACATTCCCAAATCCTGCAACCTTTCCTCATAAGACAGGGTTTGCAGACCGGTCACCATTCTGGTCGCTCTTTTCTGAACTTGCTCCAGTTTGTTGATGTCTTTTTTAAAATGTGGTGCCCACAATTGGACACAATATTCCAGATGAGGTCTGACCAAAGAGGAGTAGAGGGAAATAATTACTTCACGTGATCTAGACTGTATGCTTCTGTTAATACATCCTAGAATTGCATTTGCCTTTTTTGCTGCTGCATCACACTGTTGACTCATATTCAGTCTGTGATCTATTAGTATACCCAAGTCTTTTTCACATGTGCTGTCACTTAGCCCTATTCCTCCCATTCTATATATGCTTTTTTCATTTTTATTGCCCAGATGTAGTACTTTGCATTTCTCCCTGTTAAAAACCATTCTGTTAGTTGCTGCCCACTTCTCCAGTTTATTTAAATCTTTTTGAATCCTCTCTCTCTCTTCTCTAGTATTAGCTATCCCTCCTAGCTTTGTGTCATCAGCAAATTTAATCAGTTTACCCTCAATTCCTTCATCTAAATCGTTGATAAAGATGTTGAACAATACAGGGCCCAGGACAGAGCCCTGTGGTACCCCACTTGAGACATTTTTCCAACTGGATGTGCAGCCATTTACGACCACTCTTTGGGTCCGATCACTAAGCCAGTTATGAATCCACCTAACAGTTGCCTTGTCCATTCCATACTTAGTCATTTTTTCAATAGGGATTGTATGAGAGACTTTGTCAAATGCTTTGCTGAAGTCAAGATATACTATATCTACAGCATTTCCTTGATCCACCCAATCAGTAATACCATCATAGAAGGAAATTAAATTAGTCTGACATGACTTATTAGTTACAAACCCATGCTGACTCTGTTTAATCACTTCATTCTTATCCAGGTATTGACATACATGTTGTTTAATAATTTGTTCAAAGATCTTTCCTGGTATAGAAGTCAGACTCACCGGCCTATAGTTGCCTGGGTCCACCTTCTTCCCCTTTTTGAAGATAGGAACAACATTTGCTCTTCTCCAGTCTTCTGGCACTTCTCCTGTTCTCCAAGAATTTTCAAAGATTATGGAGAGGGGTTCAAAAATTTCTTCTGCTATCTCCTTCAGTACTCTGGGGTGTAATTCATCTGGACCTGGAGACTTGAATACATTTAGGTTAGCTAAGTGTTTCCTCACTATCTTTCTGTTTATAGATATCCTGGATTCTTCTATTCCCTTAATAGGACAGTGAATAACAGTTGATGTTACATTTCCTTTCTGAGAGAAAACAGATGCAAAATAGGAATTTAAAAGTTCAGCCTTCTCAACATCCTGTCTTACCATTTCATCATTTTCATCCTGTAAAAATCCTATAGCATCTTTGACTTTTCTTTTACTTTTGACATATCCCCAAAATCCTTTATTATTGCTTTTGACATCTCTTGCAAGCCTCAATTCATTTTCAGCTTTAGATAATCTGATTTGTGCCTTGCAGGTTCTGCAGACAGCATTATATTCTTCTTTAGATATGCCTCCTTCTTTCCATTTTATAAACATTTTTTGCTTCCTTTTTAGCATGTGCTTAAGTTCTGTGTTCATCCATCCTGGTTTCCTTAAATGCTTCCTATTCTTCCCTCTTTTCGGAATTGTTAACAACTGTGCTTTGAGAATTTCATTTTTCAAGATTTCCCATGCTTCCTGGACATTTTTGTCTTTAAGGATATCCAGCCATTGGATCCCTCCAATTCTCTTTCTGAATCCCTTAAAATCTGCCTTTCTGAAATCTAACCTTGACGTCTGAGTCTTCACAGGTCTTCCGCCTCTAGTTATCCAAAATTCTAAAATAGCACGGTCGCTACCTCCTAGGGTCCCAGCCACTTTTACCTCCTCAACCATTTCCTCCCTGTTTATAAGGATTAGATCCAAGGTAGCAGTTCCCCTTGTTTTTTCCTTTACCTTTTGGAAGATAAAGTTGTCAGCAAGAGAGGATAAGAATTTCCTTGACCTGTTAGTTTTGCCTGAGAGAGATTCCCAACAAATGTCTGGGTAGTTGAAATCTCCCATGACAACTATGTCATATTTTTTGGAGAACTTGGCCATTTGATGCATAAAGAGTTCATCCATATCTTCAGCTTGCACAGGCGGCCTGTAGTAAATGCCTACAATGGTGTCCTTTCCATTGTTCTGTCCTTGTCTTCTTACCCAAACAGTTTCCACAGAACTCCCAGTCTCTGAAGCTTCAATCTCTGTGCAGATATACGCATTTCTAACATACAATGCGACACCCCCTCCTCGTTTATCAAGTCTGTGTCTTGCAAATAAGTTGTATCCTTCTAGTCTTGTATTCCAATCATGTGTATCGTCCCACCAAGTTTCAGTGATTCCAATGACATCATATTTCTTTTCCTGTGTTAGTAGTTCCAATTCTCCTTGTTTGTTGCCCATGCTTTGTGCATTAGTATAGAAACATTTTAGTTTGTGATTGGTTTCTCTTTCTCCAATATTTTTTTTAATTAGATTCTTTCGTCTTTGTTCTTCCTTTCCACTTCTAATAGCAGAGTTCTCAGTAGCATTTGTCAGGTGTATGGCTTTTTCTGGTCTTTTGCTTCCCTTCCCATGTTGTTCTAGTTTAAAGCTCTCCTTACAAGTGTAGCAAGGCGACTTCCAAATACATGCTTACCAGTCTTCGTAAGGTGCACCCCATCTCTAGCAAGTAGTCCATCGTATAAGTAGTTCACTCCGTGATCCAGAAATCCAAATCGTTGCTGACGGCACCATCGACGTAGCCAGTTGTTCACCTGCAGAATCTTATTCCACCTCCTTGTTCCATGGCCATCCACTGGGAGGATGGAAGAGAAGACCACCTGCGCTCCCAGTTCTTTCACTTTCTTGCCTAAGTCTTCAAAGTCTCTGCAGATGGTTTCCAGGTCGTTTCTTGCGGTGTCATTTGTCCCCACATGTAGTAGCAGGAATGGGTAGTCATCTGTAGGTCTGAAGAGTCCTGATATCCTGTCAGACACATCTTTAATTTTTGCACCTGGAAGACAGCACATTTCTCTTGAAGTTATATCCGGTCTGCAGATATCGGCCTCTGTTCCTCTCAACAGGGAATCCCCCATGACCACCACTCTCCGTTTCTTCTTAACAACATTTTTCTTTCTCCATCCAGGAGGACTCTGAGGGCGTACAAGGTTGCTGTTTGTTGGCAAAGTCTTATCCTGATGTATTTCTTCATCGTTTTCCTGCGTGAGAGCCTGGTACTGGTTCCTGAGCAGTATGGGTGCTGACTGCCTCCTGATCCTCCTGCTTCTCTGGGTCACATGTCTCCATTCCTCTGTTTCTTCAGGTGCACTTCGAATTTCTTCTCTTTCTGTAACATGAAGAGATAATTCTGCTCTGTCCAAGAACTCTTCACCGTCCTTAATGATCTTCAACGTAGCTAACCTCTCTTCGAGATTTTGCAACTTTTCCTCCAACAGGGACACAAGCTTGCATTTGTGGCATGTGAAGTTTGGCTTTTCCACTGGTAAATCTGTGAACATGTAGCAAGAATTGCAGCTCACCAAATGGCTCCTGGCCTCTTCCATCTTGAGATTTCTTAAAAAGATGAAAGATGAGCCAAAATTGTCGGCGCGCGGTTTCTCCGATTTCCTCTTTTCAGCTGCAACGGCCAAAACCCAGTGATCGTTGAGCTCGCGGAGACTCTTCACTTATCCCAGAAGGCACTGGGAATATGCAAATGATCTCCTCAAGACTCTTCCCCTGGTTGCGTGGATCAGTAATGTAATGTATGTACACAGGGACTGCACCAACAGAATAGTGAGTGCAGCTCTGGGGTATAATGCAGGATGTAACTCAGGATCAGTAATGTAATGTATGTACACAGTGACTGCACCAGCAGAATAGTGAGTGCACCTCTGGGGTATAATACAGGATGTAACTCCGGATCAGTAATGTAATGTATGTACACAGGGACTGCACCAGCAGAATAGTGAGTGCAGCTCTGGAGTATAATACAGGAGGTAACTCAGGATCAGTAATGTAATGTATGTACACAGGGACTGCACCAGCAGAATAGTGAGTGCAGCTCTGGGGTATAATACAGGAGGTAACTCAGGATCAGTAATGTAATGTATGTACACAGGGACTGCACCAGCAGAATAGTGAGTGCAGCTCTGGGGTATAATACAGGATGTAACTCCGGATCAGTAATGTAATGTATGTACACAGTGACTGCACCAGCAGAATAGTGAGTGCACCTCTGGGGTATAATACAGGATGTAACTCCGGATCAGTAATGTAATGTATGTACACAGGGACTGCACCAGCAGAATAGTGAGTGCAGCTCTGGAGTATAATACAGGATGTAACTCAGGATCAGTAATGTAATGTATGTACACAGTGACTGCACCAGCAGAATAGTGAGTGCAGCTCTGGGGTATAATACAGGAGGTAACTCAGGATCAGTAATGTAATGTATGTACACAGGGACTGCACCAGCAGAATAGTGAGTGCAGCTCTGGGGTATAATACAGGAGGTAACTCAGGATCAGTAATGTAATGTATGTACACAGTGACTGCACCAGCAGAATAGTGAGTGCAGCTCTGGAGTATAATACAGGAGGTAACTCAGGATCAGTAATGTAATGTATGTACACAGGGACTGCACCAGCAGAATAGTGAGTGCAGCTCTGGGGTATAATACAGGAGGTAACTCAGGATCAGTAATGTAATGTATGTACACAGGGACTGCACCAGCAGAATAGTGAGTGCAGCTCTGGGGTATAATACAGAAGGTAACTCAGGATCAGTAATGTAATGTATGTACACAGTGACTGCACCAGCAGAATAGTGAGTGCAGCTCTGGGGTATAATACAGGATGTAACTCAGGATCAGTAATGTAATGTATGTACACAGGGACTGCACCAGCAGAATAGTGAGTGCAGCTCTGGGGTATAATACAGGAGGTAACTCAGGATCAGTAATGTAATGTATGTACACAGTGACTGCACCAGCAGAATAGCGAGTGCACCTCTGGGGTATAATACAGGATGTAACTCCGGATCAGTAATGTAATGTATGTACACAGGGACTGCACCAGCAGAATAGCGAGTGCAGCTCTGGAGTATAATACAGGAGGTAACTCAGGATCAGTAATGTAATGTATGTACACAGGGACTGCACCAGCAGAATAGTGAGTGCAGCTCTGGGGTATAATACAGGAGGTAACTCAGGATCAGTAATGTAATGTATGTACACAGGGACTGCACCAGCAGAATAGTGAGTGCAGCTCTGGGGTATAATACAGGAGGTAACTCAGGATCAGTAATGTAATGTATGTACACAGTGACTTCACCAGCAGAATAGTGAGTGCAGCTCTGGAGTATAATACAGGAGGTAACTCAGGATCAGTAATGTAATGTATGTACACAGGGACTGCACCAGCAGAATAGTGAGTGCAGCTCTGGAGTATAATACAGGAGGTAACTCAGGATCAGTAATGTAATGTATGTACACAGGGACTGCACCAGCAGAATAGTGAGTGCAGCTCTGGGGTATAATACAGGAGGTAACTCAGGATCAGTAGTGTAATGTATGTACACAGTGACTCCACCAGCAGAATAGTGAGTGCAGCTCTGGGGTATAATACAGGATGTAACTCAGGATCAGTAATGTAATGTATGTACACAGTGACTGCACCAGCAGACCAGCAGAATAGTGGGTGCAGCTCTGGGGTATAATACAGGAGGTAACTCAGGATCAGTAATGTAATGTATGTACACAGTGACTGCACCAGCAGAATAGTGAGTGCACCTCTGGAGTATAATACAGGATGTAACTCCGGATCAGTAATGTAATGTATGTACACAGGGACTGCACCAGCAGAATAGTGAGTGCAGCTCTGGAGTATAATACAGGAGGTAACTCAGGATCAGTAATGTAATGTATGTACACAGGGACTGCACCAGCAGAATAGTGGGTGCAGCTCTGGGGTATAATACAGGAGGTAACTCAGGATCAGTAATGTAATGTATGTACACAGGGACTGCACCAGCAGAATAGTGAGTGCAGCTCTGGGGTATAATACAGGAGGTAACTCAGGATCAGTAATGTAATGTATGTACACAGTGACTGCACCAGCAGAATAGTGAGTGCAGCTCTGGAGTATAATACAGGAGGTAACTCAGGATCAGTAATGTAATGTATGTACACAGGGACTGCACCAGCAGAATAGTGAGTGCAGCTCTGGAGTATAATACAGGATGTAACTCAGGATCAGTAATGTAATGTATGTACACAGTGACTGCACCAGCAGAATAGTGAGTGCAGCTCTGGAGTATAATGCAGGATGTAACTCAGGATCAGTAATGTAATGTATGTACACGGTGACTGCACCAGCAGAATAGTGAGTGCAGCTCTGGGGTATAATACAGGATGTAACTCAGGATCAGTAATGTATTGTATGTACACAGTGACTGCACCAGCAGAATAGTGAGTGCAGCTCTGGGGTATAATACAGGATGTAACTCAGGATCAGTAATGTAATGTATGTACACAGTGACTGCACCAGCAGAATAGTGAGTGCAGCTCTGGGGTATAATACTGTGTCAGTGATGTATCCTCAGTGACTCCTAGCAGTATCACACAAACACTTGAACTACAGATCCCATGATTCATAGCGTGCGTCCGCGTCTGACGTCACACGTCGAGGGGCGGAGTCTAGAACTTCTGCTTCGTTCCAGAGAAACGGCAGCAGCCAGAGATGAGGGCAGGAGGAGCCGGGGACTCCCCGCCAAGACCACAACTCCCGGCACCCCCCACGGCGGGGGAGAGCACCACATCTCGGCGAGTAGACATGGCGGCCGACGCTCCTCCGTTCGTCCTAGGGAGACCGCGGTTCCAGCAGGTAAGGTGACCGCGCACACTGCTCCTGTGCCGGCTACTGCTCATGACACGTCCCCCTTCTGAGGGGGGCGCTGTATTTTGACAAGTGGCTCCACCTCCGCGTCTTGATTTGACGCATCTGATTGGTTTTCCTCCTCGTCTATTAGATGTACGGGAGCCGATGGCGCCCAAGATTGGTGTATTTTGCTCTGTGCGGGCGTGGTGTTAGGGAAAAGGCGGGGAAAGAAGTGTGACTGACATAGTGTGTGCAGCTATCCCGGGCTGTGTGTGCAGGTTACAGCATAGACCAGTATGTGCCCTGTACACCGGTATAGACCAGTATGTGCCCCGTACACCGGTATAGACCAGTATGTGCCCCGTACACCGGTATAGACCAGTATGTGCCCCGTACACCGGTATAGACCAGTATGTGCCCCGTACACCGGTATAGACCAGTATGTGCCCCGTACACCGGTATAGACCAGTATGTGCCCCGTACACCGGTATAGACCAGTATGTGCCCCGTACACCGGTATAGACCAGTATGTGCCCCGTACACCGGTATAGACCAGTATGTGCCCCGTACACCGGTATAGACCAGTATGTGCCCCGTACACCGGTATAGACCAGTATGTGCCCCGTACACCGGTATAGACCAGTATGTGCCCCGTACACCGGTATAGACCAGTATGTGCCCCGTACACCGGTATAGACCAGTATGTGCCCCGTACACCGGTATAGACCAGTATGTGCCCCGTACACCGGTATAGACCAGTATGTGCCCCGTACACCGGTATAGACCAGTATGTGCCCCGTACACCGGTATAGACCAGTATGTGCCCCGTACACCGGTATAGACCAGTATGTGCCCCGTACACCGGTATAGACCAGTATGTGCCCCGTACACCGGTATAGACCAGTATGTGCCCCGTACACCGGTATAGACCAGTATGTGCCCCGTACACCGGTATAGACCAGTATGTGCCCCGTACGCCGGTGTAGACCGGTATGTGCCCCGTACGCCGGTGTAGACCGGTATGTGCCCCGTACGCCGGCGTAGACCGGTATGTGCCCCGTACGCCGGCGTAGACCGGTATGTGCCCCGTACGCCGGCGTAGACCGGTATGCGCGCGCGCCGTACGCCGGCGTAGACCGGTATGCGCGCGCGCCGTACGCCGGCGTAGACCGGTATGCGCGCGCGCCGTACGCCGGCGTAGACCGGTATGCGCGCGCGCCGTACGCCGGCGTAGACCGGTATGCGCGCGCGCCGTACGCCGGCGTAGACCGGTATGCGCGCGCGCCGTACGCCGGCGTAGACCGGTATGCGCGCGCGCCGTACGCCGGCGTAGACCGGTATGCGCGTACGCCGGCGCAGACCGGTATGCGCGCGCGCCGTACGCCGGCGCAGACCGGTATGCGCGCGCGCCGTACGCCGGCGTACGCTGGCGTAGAGCGTCCTGTGGACCAGTATACAATTGTGCACACCACCAGTACAGAATGCACAGCCATGGCCGACGTTTTGGCATCTTTGAAATTGTCCCAGAAAATGACATTTTTCTCCCCGAGAGTCCTTACTTTTGCTGGTGTTTATTTCTTTTGTGTGTTGGACCATTAGTCACCAGTGGAGAGAGATGAGGTCTCCACATATGAGAGACCGGGAGATTGTGAGAAGAGCTGTTCAAAACCCTAGCCGGGAGGAGTAAGAAGTGTGTTGATGGTTATGGGAAGCCATTGATTGAAGTCATTTATTCCATAGGGGGTGACCAGATATTACATGTATTACATAAGGAGGGGGGGGGACCAAATATTACATGTACTCCATGGCGGGGTGACCAAATATTAAGTTGAGGGAGACAACAATTTTGTCTGTCCCATTTTTGGGGTTTTGTGTGAAATTATGTCCAATTTGGCTTTTTTCCTGTTATAATACACACAAAGTAAAACATGGGAAATTGTCATAATTTCCTGGGAGAAATAATTAATTTTCTGCAGCAATCTCCAGAGTGTGAACACTGTCTCCCATGACTGCATATTGTATAGCCGGTGTCCTGCATACGTGCATAGACCAGTACACACCAGTGTAGAGATGACAGAATGTAGCGTCTTTAATACATAACTTTTATTACACCATTATAATCAGCAGTGATGTAACGTGCAGCTATATACTCATAATACTGCCTCGCGGGGTGAAGTCTGTGGCGCTGCGGGCGAGGAGCTTATGATGGTAGTTCTCTTAGTGGCACATCAGAGGCCTCAAGCGTTCGTGCCCCACAATCCTGGTTCTTTGTGGGGAAGATTGACATTATCCGTCAAAATATTTTAGGCCATGTGTAAAATTATATAGCACCGCGCACATACCCGTCATGGGAGGACCAATGTGAGGAGGAGATGGTCTGGCTCACAAAGATCTGCTGTGCAGTGCCGTCCTCACCATCTCCAAACGTGAGTCCCATATTATGACCGGTGGAAGAAAACCTCTGGTATTGTAAATCTGGCCTGTCTGCCGCAGACGGGGCCTGACCTCAGAGTGGTCTTCTCCAGAGAAGGGATTCTGAGTCTCCATAGGGTAGAGTACATAACCCAGCATATACGAGGTACACAAGTAGTACAGTGCTAGTCTCCACAGACGCAGATGACTGATGCCGAACGATGTGCTGAAGATCAGGTGGCTACTTTTACCCTGATATATCCAGGTGTGGGTGTGGAACTGGCAAAAAGAAGCCAAAACTGATTGTATTGTGTGTGCCGCAGAGGACCCTGATTGCTGCAGAAGAAGAAGCTCATACATGATCAACTCTCTGCAGACGGCCTATCCCAGTTTCTGTAAATGGCTTCCACTAGATTCCATCCCCTACGAAATATGATTGCAGATCTCTGAGATTTCTGTATAATTCTCGTCCATTATTAAACTTTCCCAGTTCTCCTTATTTTTAAAGAACGGTCAATGGTCCCTGTGATTCTCACGGTGTGTTGTCCACCATCTGCCCTACCATGTGGGACCAAGAGGACTCTCCTGTCACGACCATTTGCTACTACGTCATTCAGGTAAATCCCGTTCTCAGAACCCTTTTGTCCACATGGTCTCCTCCAATCCAAGTTGTTCACAAGTCAGACCGATGTGTCTGATCTTTAATATTGAGCTTCAGGGATAGCCCCTCTGGAGGGAGGTGGGATGACACTTTCCAGCAGAGAAGACTGCTAGCTGCCGTAGGTTCTCATAATGGTCCTGTCTGCAGCTCCTGCCATCTCGTTTATTAACGTCAGTATCCACAACATTCATGCAATTCTCCAGGATCACAGATATGAGACTGAGGCCGATGACTTTGATGGTAAATTGGTGGAATTCAGACACACTGACCCCAGAATGATAGTACATAGTCTACGAGGTGTGACCAGACCGTAATGTGTCCCGACCACGTACCATTCATTGGCTTCACCAAGCCCCGTATGGTCCTCTTACCAGCCCAGAATAGACAGGATAGAGGATGTCCTATACACCAGTGTAGACCACTGTACACCAGTGTAGACCACTGTACACCAGTGTAGACCACTGTACACCAGTGTAGACCACTGTACACCAGTGTAGACCACTGTACACCAGTGTAGACCACTGTACACCAGTGTAGACCACTGTACACCAGTGTAGACCAGTACAACCCTAATATAGTGTCCTATACACCAGTAAGATGAGAGATCCTGTACACGAGTCGCCCCTTTCCTCGCAGTCTTTATGATCTGGGTGTGGAGCTGCGCTCTCTTAATGCCGTTACTCATTATACAAGTTCTGTCATCTTGGCTGGAGACACTGGTCGCTTTCTTATTGTTTCTTCATTTTCCGGTGTTTGTCCTGAATTTCCACGTATCTTTCCAGATGTTACGTGATCTCGGGGTCTCGTCACACAGACAGTGGACAGTGGTGGGGGACACGTTGCGCTGTTGTGTATTTTGTTGGTAGGATTCGCTGCTGTCATCATGTTACTCATTATCAGGTGGAGTGCAGCTCTTTACTCCATCTCATCACGGTAGTGCTCCAGATAGGGTGGAGTGTGGCCTTCCCGTTGGCGTGTCAAGGTGTGATCGCTCTGCATCTGCAGTAAGGCACAGGTTTTGCTTGGTTCTTGTTTCTGATACTTTAGCCTCCTTTCTGTAGTCGTGCCTGTACATGGGGAAAGTCTCATGTGCCACGTACGGATGGCGTGTTCTTTTTTTTTTTTTTTTTTTACTGACAAAAATAATTTTCAATGTAAATTTACTGAATGTCCGCTAACGAGAATCAGGGTTTGCTGTTTTGCTCAGGAATTTTGGTTCAACTGAAGAATAAAAAATACAAAAACTAAAGACCCGGCCTGGACAAAAATGTTGGCTCCCCTAACTTAATATTTTGTTGACTCTCAGTGAGACTTCAGCCCCCATCCCCAGGTATTTTGGCCAGTTCCTCATGATTAGACGGCTCCTTGTGTCTCAGGTGTGGAGGCGTCTTCTCCAGACTGCAGATCTCGGCTCCGTCCACAGACGTTCTGCAGAACTTAGATCAGGACTCGTAGAAGACTCTTTAGAAGAGTCCGATGCTTTGGTTTCAGCCATTCCTGGATGGTTTTAGATGTGTTTTGGGTCATTATCCCGATGGAGGAGTCATGATCTGTGGCTCAGACTGAGCTTTCTGACACTAGGCAGCACATTTTGCTCGAGAATTCCTTGATAGTCTTGGGATTTCATTGTTCCCTGCACAGATACATGATCCCCCTTGTCAGATGCAGTAAAGAAGCCCCAGAACATCTCGGAGCTCCTCTGTGTCACAGGAGGTACAATGTTCTTCTCTTTGCTTCCTTTTGCTCCTGTTTTGTCTCCTCCGTCCACAGGACGTTCTCCCACAAGCTTTGTGCTTGTCAATATGCTTTAAGACAATTACAGTGTGGCTTTTTTTTCATGATTTGTTTTCAGCAGTGCTTACCTCCTTGGTCTTCTTTCATAAAGTCCGCTTTGGTCCTGACAGCATGGGATGGTGCCACCTGACACTGGTGGACCTTGACCTTGGAGTTCACCGCTAATCTCTTAGGAAGTTGTTCTTGACTCTTTGATTTCCATTCATATTATCCAACTCTTCATTTTGTCATCAGTTTTCCTCTTGTAGCTACGTCCAGGGAGGTTGGCTACAGCCCCATAGACCTTAAACCTCTGACTACTATGTTCTGCTGTAGTAACAGGAACATTGGATTGTGGGGAGATGTCTTAAATGTAATGGCTATAACAAGTTTGTCTATAAGTTTCTTTCTAATCTTCTGAGACAACTTTCTCCTCAGCTTTCTTTACTCCGTGCTCAGTGTTGTACACACTATGATCCCAAACAGCACAGTGATCATGTCATGGGGTTACTGACTTACTGTCACATTGTGGAGCCAGAAGACCACAGCATCTGAATGCTTTTACTTCGGTGCTGAGAAGAAGCACTTCTCCTTCATTTTAAATGTGTTTATTTCTTCAGGCAGAACAGGGGTTAATTGGTCATGTTGAAAATCCCTGTGCTCACAGCAGAGCACCGGTAGCCACTCCCTTTCTCTATATAATCTGGGCTCTGTTACTAATCTTTGTCAGAGCTAGCATTTACTGCATGGCTAATGGAGGGAGAGAGGAGTTCATATGAAAAGGAGAGGTGGAGGAGTTATCTGTGACTGTTGCTTGGTTTCTATGTGTGGTAATTCCCTATCCTTCTCTATCTTTGGTTTATTCCCCGCCTTCACGCCCCAGTGCATTCCTCCTGTTATATGTGAGTGAATGTTTTGTATACCTGGAGTTTTCTGTTAACGTTTGTTGGGTTGGTGTACTACAGTGCACAGTAGCGGCCCCTCTTCCCTGGGTGGGGGAGGAGAACAGATGGAGGGCTAACTCAGGAGATAAGGCAAGGATGGAGGCCCTGGCATTTTCACCTTCAGAAGTATCCCGGGGAGTAGGGCGAGCTAGGGAACCCCCCTAAGGTTAGGGACAGGGAAGGAGCCCCTGGTCCCAGGTCACCTGACAGCTTTGTCGTAGCGGACTACTTTTCATCCTGTAAATAGGCGACTGATTACAAGTTTGTAGACACATATGATACTAATTACTGGAGACACCTAAGTTTCACATGTCCCTATGGTCAAATTATTTTCAATCTTATCTAAAGGTTCCTTCATTGTTGTCTGGGGCCATATTCATTAGTTTGCTTATGAATTGTGTCCACAGAAAAAAAAAAACAATGTCCAGTTCTCATTATCTTCATAGTGTATTTAAATTGAAAATTAAGTTTGTCTGTTTTTGAAGTTATTTCATTGACCATTGTGGATTTTTCTTACTTTACCAGAAGTTACCTATAATTTTGCTTGTGTGTGTTGTAGGGATTCAACTCGCTCAGGAGCCACGGGAATCAATCAGAAGGCACGTTCCTTTAAAAGTTCATGGGGTTTATTGCTTCATAACCCATAAAGCAGCACATAACATAAGGAATAGCCTTTAGGTCAGGCGAAATCAAGCATAAATGTCCATTATTTCAGGCTCAGTCCTGGAGCCTCAGCAAAACACAGGAGGCTTATCCGTCCTCACATACAGCCAATATCCACAGGCCTCTCCGGGTCAGCAGACTCAGCACGTGGTCTTCAGGAAGGTAGCACACCTTCCACCACATAGGCTTGCCGGGACCTTCCACATGGCCCAATCAGATCCATGCGCTCTCTCTCATGTGATCTACTCTGGTTACCTTATATGGTCCGTAGCCACGCCCACCGGGTCACATGGCTAGGACCTCATCACAGGTCCTGCGAGCATTCATACACACATACTTTATTATTACACTCTTAAACACACCCTGGGTGGATTTGTAGATGATTGATCCCGCCCGTCTCATCAATCATCTGAAGGCTTCTCCCTGACACATTGGAGCGACAGATCAGCTCTGCTGATCAGCACATAAGCAAGCCTTCATCTCAAGGCCACCCACCTTGAGATACATAACGATCCTTCAGCATCCTATACCCATTACCACAATGGATATGCCTGTAGGCCCGTCCTGGGACACCCACACAGCGCCCCCTAGCGGACATAGTGGTCACTGCACCACATACCTCCCCCTCTGTTCAAACTTGTTGGGTTGAACATGTGACATCACCCAGGGATCTCGAGACCGGGCACCCATGTCACCTTGCCCTACAAGTCGAGAGGACCATCTCCGTCTGTTTTGTTAGTCATACTGCATCATATATACGTTAGGCCTCCCCCGCCCCCAGCGGTCAATATCTCGGCCTTGGGCTTTGGCCTTCCCGTCAAAGTCCGTCAGCGTGACCAGACACTCTTTAGTCTCCACCTGTCTGCAGTGCGCTCTGTCACCCGACCTTTCACTGACCAGCTCTCCCGGTTTGTACGGTCATGAGTCCCACGTCCAGTTGGGCTAACTGGCTGGTCTGAGTCTGACCCTCCGTCGCTACGTCCACCACCGGGTCTCGTGCCTATGCTACTAAGATTAGAACGGCCACTTGCGGACTCTCGACGTTCTTGTCTTCGACTACCTGCCCTTTCATTATTTGGAGGATCCCTTCGGGCCCTTACACCTTGGGTTGGAGGTGGATGCCACCTGACATTCTGTATCTGCTTAATCATTTGCAGTCGGTCCTGTCTTAGCTGCTCAATCTCCTTCAGGTACGCTACCCGATATTCCAGGAGCATGCGAAGGTTCCCAATGCTTTCCATCGAGCCAACCACAATGACTGGAACCATGTCATCTTCAACAGTTACTTGAATTTCCCCAGCAGGTGGGATCCTCACTCTCTTCACACCGGATCCATGCACCATCTCCTGCATCACTTTTCCAAGTATGCCAACGACTTTCCCCACCAGATTTCTGGGTAACGCAATTATGTCTTCCACAAAGCCCAGCCGACTTTGAGCCTCCCTCGCAAGCTCCAGTCGTCGAGCGGCTTTCCTATTACGCACCACGAGCATCTGTTTCGTGCAGAGACATTGTAGGTGCATCTCCTTCAGGACAGCCACCATTTTCTCTGTGTCTTCCGTTTCTGCCAGTATCACCAACTGGTCTGTCTCTGGTGCCCAGTTCACACTATAGGCCTTTACTGCCTTTTTAAAGGTCTCATGCACACCCTCGCTGGCACATGCTTCTCGCACGTCTTTGGGTACCTCCATCACGCACTTGAAGGTCATGGACTTGCTCTCATCCTGGACAGACTGCTTTGGGTTTACCACGGACACTTCCCTCAAGATATCTTCCACGACCGGGTGACTGTCTTGTGCAGCTCTTCGCTCACCATCATCCTGAGATTTACAGTCTTCAGGACCTTTTTCCAAGATGGGCTTTGGCAGTTCTGCCTTGTTATCACTCGGGCCCAGCCGCTGTACATCTTCGTCCCAGCTCTTCTCCCGCAGGAGACCTTTTACTTCTCCTCTGAGTTCTTGGAGAACTTTATCCCACTCCTCTGCCAGGTAGCGACGCTCATCCTCTCTCCGGAGAATCTCCTGTTGATGCTTCTCTTGGGCCTCTCTGAGCACCTCCATATCCTTCACTATGACTTTGTTCATAGTTTGACACGCTGACAGGAGACCTCTGAGCTCAGACTTCCTTCCCCAGCTCATCCACTCTGTGCTCAGCTGCTTGCCTTAGGACCCTATCTTGTTCGACATGTTTTTACAGTCTCTTTAAGCATCTCTATTGTGTAGTCTTGCTCTCTTTTGGCCAACACGTGTCTCACCACTACCTCTTTAATTATATTTTCAAAGGGTACCACTGGGTCAGTCCTGTCCGTCTCATCTCCCAGCCCACCATCCGTCATGTCACGAGACGTCAGGTCCGTAAGTTGGGCAGATGTACTTCTTCCAGTCAGTTCTACCTCTGACCTGTCCATGTCAGGAGCCGGCACTGTCTCAATATCTGTTGGCCCCACAGTTGAAACGTCTTTATAGTCCGACCATACGTCATCAAACACGACAAAGTCTCGGCCCCTCTCGTAGGTATGCACTAAGTTTGGTGGCATACTACCACCTTGACACTTCCCCTTTGTCATCTCAATCATAACTCTGTCCACCGTATAATTCACAATGCCCCCATGGTTGCAGCGAACCCTGACGTTTTTCTCGGTCAGACATAAAACGAGAGGAGTTCCTGTCAGTCACCTGACTCTTTGAGTCCAGCCTACCAGGGACTCCTTCCCGGTGCAGCATTACGGTACACACCTGTGACCCATCGTTATCAGGAAAATACATGCCGCACTCCTCAAAACTCATACACACACACTGCGGTTCCCCAGACATACCCACCGAGGCAACCAGTGCTGCCATTTCCTGAACCACCCTAATTTGGGTCGCCGCCCCCTCCTGAGACTCCACCCCTTTTTGGGTTACTATGCCAATTTGGGATACCGCCCCCTTTCGGGATTTCCCCATGTCCGTTCTGCAGAACTTATGCCACAGTTCCCACAGTACAGTTTGTCTTTTTGAGCTGCTACTGGCCCTTTAAGCACGACACCACACCAGTTCCTTCTGGCACTGCCACAGCTCCTGCTGTCATAAATCACCGACACCACCGGCTGCTGTTCACACACAGCGGCTGGAGTCCTCTTCGTAACCCTGCCGAGTTACAGGAAGCCGCTTGTCCCCTTCGTAATCCCGCTGAGTTACCGGAAGCCGCTTGTCCCCTTTGTAACACCGTCGAGTTACAGCAAGCCGCTTGTCACCTTCTTGACTCCCACTGAGCCACCACAGGCTGCGTTAAGAAAAAGAAACACCACACAAAACTCACCTGTCCTGTCTGTGTTCTATTCAGGACGTACCGTCTCCGCCTGAGACCGTCCAACACACAGGGCGCACCGGGTGCTATTCGGGGTGCCGACACCCCCCCCCCCCCCCCCTTCCCAGGGTTTCCCAACACACCGGCCTCACCAGGTCCAGGGGCTCAGCGGGTGCTCTTCAGGACATCCGTCTTTGCCTGAGACTGCCCAACACTCACGCCTCACCAGGTCCAAGGTCACACCATGTGCTCCAGGGAGACTATTCTTCTAGAATCTACCAACACTGACCCTCCAGGACCTTGCTCACTGAACACTCCAGGTATACAGTCTTTCCCACTGACCCCGGTCAGCAATGACTCCTGTCTGTTACCTGTTGGTGACGGCCACACAGTTTCCCGAACGCCTCTTCTCCTCAGAGGTTTTCCACAAATATCAACACAGTCACTTTCTCTGACCTCGGTCAGTATTATGGTTTTCCAGACCGTCTGCTCTCCTGGCCCCGAGCTGCCAGTACGGCAACATGTGCTTTTTGGAACCGCTGCCCACAGTCTGTCACCATTTGTAGGGATTCAACTCGCTCAGGAGCCACGGGAGTCAATCAGGAGGCACGTACCTTTAAAAGTTCATAGGGTTTATTGCTTCATAACCCATAAAGCAGCACCTAACATAAGGAATAGCCTTTAGGTCAGGTGAAATCAAGCATAAATGTCCATTATTTCAGGCTCAGTCCTGGAGCCTCAGCAAAACACAGGAGGCTTATCCATCCTCACATACAGCCAATATCCAAAGGCCTCACTGGGTCAGCAGCCTCAGCACGTGGTCTTCAGGAAGGTAGCACACCTTCCACCACATAGGCCTGCCGGGACCTTCCACATGGCCCAATCAGATCCATGCGCGCTCTCTCATGTGATCTACTCTGGTTACCTTATATGGTCCGTAGCCATGCCCAGCGGGTCACATGGCTATGACCTCATCACAGGTCCTTCAAGCATTCATACACATATACTTTATTATGACACTCTTAAACACACCCATGGGTGGATTTGTAGATGATTGATCCCACCCGTCTCATCAATCATCTGAAGGCTGACACATTGGAGCGACAGATCAGCTCTGCTGATCAGCACATAAGCAAGCCTTCATCTCAAGGCCACCCACCTTGAGATACATAATGATCCTTCAGCATCCTATACCCATTACCACAATGGATATGCCTGTAGGCCCGTCCTGGAACACCCACACAGCGCCCCCTAGCGGACATAGTGGTCACTGCACCACATTGTGTACTTTATAGTGATTGTTGTATAAAAATTCCCTCATGGAGATACTTTACTTCTATTAGCTGTCTTAACGCAGAGAACCACAAAGTGCAGCACCTACCACTCGTTAACCTGCAATAGTCTTCTGGAAGTATGAGAAGTGGATGTCATTTTCCTTCATTTCACTAGAAGACCTGTGTGATTTCTGTGGTTGGGCCTAGGGTTACCTTCTACGAGTTGCTATGGAGGAGCGAGCTTGGGTGTATGATACAATCCCCTACGCCAGTCATGGACTCCAATACATCAAAGAACGCCTTGGATGAGGACTCCCAAGATTGTTGGGCCACATGTCCTCTGACATCTAATCTTCGAGATGTTCTTGCTGTGCACAGAGATCTAGAGAAAAGGTTATTGAAAATAATGGACACTCAAAAAAGGTTGACGAAGAACAAAACTGTGTGATCCCTGAATTTTAGTATGACAGATCAAGGATTTCCTGAGCTTAACATCTGATCTTAGTGCTTGATTATTGCTTGGGTCAGGATAATATTTGATGGGATAATTATTTTGATCCTGGTGAAATATTTCCAGTTAGGTGCTTGCATACTGTGTAGAAAAGAACAGTTCCTTCATAAGTCTTCCATTTCAGACCTTGTTTCTATATCACATATGTGGTGAGGTTCCGTTAACATTTCCATCATATTTGACACCTGACGGACACCATTGTAAGTCCGCAGTTTTCACCAGATGCCCTTGGAAGCTGTGGTATGACTGGTCTGCCACTGCATGGTGGTGGCTCTAAATGGAGCACAGCTTGATTCCTTTCTTTGGAGATCATCGTAGACTTAGTTCTTGCCTGTCCGGAATAGATGAAATTTCTTAAAACAAGTCCGTATCTTCACCTTGGCGATCCCCCTCGATCACTCTGGTCCCTAAGCCTCTTCTTGTGACTGGACAGGCATGAATGGGCAGCAGCCAATCACTGGAGACCCTATGTGGTTATAATCAATCATCTCTGGGATCTCACTAATAGCACAAAAGACAAATAAAAATTCTGGACCAAAGCCCAAGTGCTTTCAGCCGAGCGCTGGCGAGTATCTCCAACCTTGGAAAATGTTCACCACTAGTCATCGCACATGATTGTTCATGCAAAACTTTCAAGCTATGGTTGGACAAATTGGCTAAAAATGGGGATTTCAGCTGACTTTTATCTTGGCTAAAAAGGGTTGACTTTGATTTTGGGCGGACGTAACTCTTCGGTACTTGTGAGCAGTCTGTTCTGCCACCATCTTGCTGCAGCACACAATGGGTGTATCTTCACCGCCTGGCGCTGGTTGTTTGGATCCCATTAGGTGCTTTCTGAATCTAAATATGCTGAGGACGTAGCAGTGTTTTATCAGGAGGTAGACTAAATCTCTCCAACACTGACTTGATTGTATTAAATAAAGGCGAACTTTCCTTATGACTACGAGGATTCCTTCCAACGTCTGCCGCGCATCCAGGAAAGACTCCTTCTCGTTCTGACCACGAGCCCAGAGTAATTGCCAAGCTGTTAATTTGCTAATTGCTGAACTCAGCTGCTGCTAAATGAAGCTCGATCATCTGATTAGATTTATGTGTGTGCATGTGTAGGATGAGAGAGATGATAGAAGTGGACTTCAATCTCACACAAGACTACGACAATATGGTCCGCTCCAGTGATTGTTCGGAGGAGAGGTCATTTGCCTGTGTGAACAAGGAGTCAATCTTTTACAGTAATTCTGGGTTATATAAGGGATTTACAGTCATCAAGTCACTATTGACTTGTGAAGCCTTGACGGAGAATGTTTCTTGTAGTTGCCATACCTTATGTTGAGGTCTTCAGTAGGGTCCAACAAGTCTACTGTGCAATATGGTTAATATGGAGTCAAAATTACCCATAAGTATTTTTCCTGATCCTGGATTAGGACGGATTGTAGCAAAGTACCAAATTTTAACATGAAGATCTACCTGCCTGGATGAGTTGCCTTCACCCCCATGTAAATATAGAGAAGAGTCATGGTCCTGGACACCTATGGAATGGCTGATTTTATGACTGATTACAAGATGAGCGATAACTTGTAGGTTGGGGGAGGTCTGACCACTGAGATCTTTCCTGACCGCCATGGTGGAAGACTTGTGCACTACCACTCCATTCAATGTCTATGGGACTGACCGAGAAGTGCTCTGCCATCTCCGTCAGTCCTATATTGAATTGACCACAGCTCCATTCCACTGGTGGTGCAAGTTCTTCAGTGGAGGTAGATGCAGTCAGATCCACACTTATCTAGTGTCATCACCTTTCCTATTATACGCCTTTAAGGAAAGGACTACATGATCACTTTGGTCGCACAAAATGAAGCCATAAAAAAATAATGCAAAATAATTGTCCACAATTTGTAATCGTGTCAGCATTCCAGGGATGTAACTGTAGAGATGCATCAAACTGAAATCAGATTGGACGTGACGTCCATTGTGTTTTCTTACTGCTATTTTGCGTTTGACCAAAAAATGCGTCTGCTTTGGATTTTCATGCAAAGTTACATAGTGGTCACCAAAAGCAACCATGTTATGAGCAGCTGGGAATATACAGCGGTCTTAAGTCTATGACCAGACACTGGTTCTATGGTGGTGAAGCCTAAGAGGCAGCAGGATCTACTACCACAAGACTGGACAGCATACCTATATATTTCTGGATTTAGCAGGTTTAAAACCGTAAACATCAATCATATGAAATATTGACTAATGCAGTCAGAAACCTGCTAGAGCGCCTGTGAGGAACAGCCCACCGCTGCCACCAATGTGTGAGGAACGGGCGGGCCGCTGCCACCAAATTGCGACGGATGGCGGACCCTGTGCCACCAATACGTCACGATCCCACCACCGACACTGGTTTGTCAGCGGACGGAGGGACGTGACCCACTGCCGGCACACGGCTATCACAGGCACAGGCACAGTGGGGCTTATCTTAGTTATCCCAACACTGGCACCATGTGACAAAAACACAGCAAGCTAATCTTGCTCTAACAATTTATCGCAGGGGGGTATTTTGGTTGCCCCACCACTGCTAACAACCTTCCAAGAACTGTGGGGATTTATGTATATCCCACTTTCTCAGTTCCACTTTGGAACTCGCAGCTCTCCGGCACCCCCCTTACCCTCAGGTCAGTCAGGGAACTGCACCTGGGATAATTAGTCGCTGGACTGGCTGCTTGTTGTGCACGGGCAATTAGACTACTGCAGTACGGGAATTATCAATGCTGTGGCCTCAACCACTCATTCAGCAATTTAAGACCCTTCTGTACTGCCAGCTAGCCTCGCCAGCCGTGCACACCATGCTTCCACCAGCCACGCTTTACTTAATCAAAGAGTTAATTAAGAGGGCCCGCGGCAAACCCCAAATTAGTAGCGATTATCTAAAAAAAGGCGCATAGTTCGTTTCTTAGAGCACATGGAGTCAAACTGATAATTTTACGATTTATTCCCCAAAGTCGGGCAGTGATTACAAATTCAAAAGTTGTAATAAATTGAGACATTACATATGTACAAATATAAAACAAAGTGGATGAAAGAATAGAAAGTAACACTCACATGTGCGTAGTTGGTATTAGACAGACCATGTGGCTGGGGGGAGGGGCGCTTAACCAAACGTCCCCACTCATCGGCATGTCTCTCTGGCAGGAGGACTCCAGCTGAACTGACTGGAATTTGTTAGGGAATACCTATAGCCTAGGGTCTGTGACCTCACAAAATGAGCAGTCTGGAGGGGTCCAACCTCCCTCTCACCGAGTTAGGATTTGGCTACAAAACTAAGAATAACTATATCTAAACGAGAAAAGCCCGTACCAACACACATAGGGCATCGTTGTTTGTGATTTACCGAATAGAATCCAAAGACACCAAGCATGCCATACTTGGGACACTCCGTTTGGGAGCAATCCATATCTCAGTTTCTAGAGGGATAAGGATTATGAAAATTAGAGATTGGTAAGATGCTTTCCTTGCCTACTCAGTGATATGGTTATTATATCTCTGAGTTGTATGGTTTTTGCAATATGACTTGTTTTAATACTTCCCATATACTGGCATCCAGCCTCGGCCAGAACAAAGATCTTTTCCCCCTAGCTGTGCTTCGAGAGGAAATGCCCGGTATCAGGTTTCAGATGCCGGCAGAAAGCACACACACAGACAGCTGCTAAGGGGGCAAAAGGAGGGGGCTGTAAGGGAGGGGGGAAGTGCTGACAGTGGACAATGTCCTCAGTATTGTGAAATGGGAGATTTCTAGAAGGTTCTAGAAACATCATACTTTATAGACATTTTACATTACAGCGCCCCATTTCTCTGATTGTTTCCGACCACTGCCTTCGACAGCCCGTATGATGGAATCTTGAAATTGCATCAACCTATTTGAACAGATGCAGATGAGGGCTCATATTGGGTGTTGTGAAGAGGAAATATGTGCGCAAGCTGCCACGGAGCATGATGTCAGATCTGGAAGGATGGGGAAGCATGCTACTCATTTAAAAAACAACAAAAAAAATAACATGGGGAAAGAGTGAGGGGGAGACATATTGCGCGGCCTCTTATGACAGACATTGCAGCTGATGCTCGGAGATCTTGGCAGGACACGGGGGCAGAAACCTGGGAGCTCAGTATTTCTGGAATAAAAATAACATCCTGTACGTAATCCGGAGACCCCAGCTATACTGTGCTTCAGCCTCTGCAGATAGTGAAGGGGCCATGTTCTTGGTTACAACCCACTGTGCGGTGATTTGGGTTTTCACGGAAGTCATCCAGATGTTTGACGGTGCATTTGGCCGAGCCCTAGAACTTTTTAGATTAGATTTGTGGATCTCCTAAAGGGGAGCGTCTCATAGAGACTGACACACAAAACATTACACCTGAAAAGTTTAGAACCCTAAAAAATACGGTATGGTCTCAAACTTGGTTTCGATCCTTGATGGACAAAGGAATAAGAATAATTCCACTTGTAGGTTTCTGTGTCTCCATTTTAATGCTCATTGTTGGGCATCTCCTACGTAGAGGGTTGGTGATAAGGCTGGATTAGTTTTGGGATTGTTGGTTCCCTCTATATTTTTCATTCATGATCAGGCTCCTTTTTGTTCTTGGGGTGTGTGATGGGTTTAGGTGGGGTTGGATTTCGGATGCTATGTCAACCATTTTGATATTTTTTAGCAAATGTTTTCAACATGATATGGGTAGAACTCCTATTACTAGCTCCTGGGGCCAGATCCCTTCTTAATATCCTTGTTTCATAATTCCAGAGTACAGAATATTCCATGAAAGAAAGCTATCTGATGGGATGTATCCCTAAGCATGAGACTGGCTCGTAAACTTGTGTTAGATCCATCTTCATTTTGCTAGAAGACGAGGCATAAGTAGATGGGTGTGGCTGTGGCCATCTCACACTTTCTCCAAAGCTTGGCATGGTTTGCATTGGTGATGAAGTTCACAAGTTATATATTTTTACTATAGCCTAGAAATTATTCTTTAAGAGGCCAAACTAGAATAATACCACTTATGGGTGTCGCGTTCTTCCAGCATTGACTCGGCGGTATCACTTAATTCAACTGGATACGACAAATCTTCTTAGATCCCATTGTACAATGGAGTCTCTGGATACATTGTGGGCAACCGGTGGCCCATAGACCTCATGAAGCCACCCTGGTTCTACATGTTCAAAGGATGGAGTCCATATGTTGGCATGGGTAGCTATAAGCCTAATTGAGGGGTCTGGTCGGACTTTGGTGGTTTCGAGCTTTTGGTTAGGCTGATGAGTCTCCTGTTATTATACTGGGAGATTACCTTACATGGAAGAAGACCTAGCTGCTAAAAACTGAGGACTAGGGACATTAAATTGCCTCTGATGTAGTCAAGGACCACATTTGAGGACCCTGTAATTTAGTTGACCATCATTACTGTTATCAAGACTCTTCAACATCCTCTCGTTGAGGTTGAGACCAGTAGGTGTCCGCCATCTTCCAGTGCAATGAGGTCTTAGATGAATGGCATTGATCGCCGAGAAGGGTTAATAAACACAATGTTTTTCCATGTTTCCGAGCTCACTTGTTGGGAGGTACCTGTGGCCTTTGTGTATTATGCTGTACACCATGAAAATGCCGGAAACTCTCTGCGATCCCGCGTGACAGGTCACGTGATGCTCTTGTTTCGGATACGCTAAGTTGCGGCAGAGACAGGATGTTGGCAGCTTCTCCCAAAGTGTTCATCTCAAGCTGTACGATTAAGGGAGCAAAATATGTTGCATTATCTTAATCATTTACATTTCATCTGTGTTGATGAAATAATCGCTCAGGAGCATAAAAATACAAGAAATAATAAAGCAGCCGCGCCACCTACGCATCCACCAGGCCCGGGTACAATATGCTGCTAATGCCGACTTAACCATTTACTGCCGTGTGATGCAAGTCGGTCTGATGATGGATACAGGTCTGATATCAGTGCTCTGATCTGTGGCGACACTACCGCGCACTGTGCAGTATGATTCCTGCCTCCGGACGGAGCATTGACTTTCGCATCTACCCCGAGAGAAGTGGAGGAAAGTGACAACTGCTCGGAGCACATTTACTGACTACTCCATAAAAGTAGTCATCCATCGGCCATAACAATCAAACCACTGACGGGTGAAGTGAATAACCTTATTCTTCTGGCAGCCGGCACCTGACGGGTGAGATTTATTAGGCAACACAATCAGATCTTGAAGCTGATGTGCTGAAATCAGAGAAAATGAGCAAGCGGGAGGATCTGAGCAACTGACAAGGGGCGTTGTTGTTGTTTTTCCCCATATTTGGTAGGCAGTCCTAGGGAGTTTCCCTTATACCACAGTTTTTGTAGTGTGTTCCTCGTATACCGTATGTCTTTTGGGGTGTTACCGGTGTATGACTTGACTTATGGGTTGTTCGCCGGCATGTTTTGGATCTTGTGGTGTGTTCCTTGGGATGATGTGGGTCTCATGGGGTGTTCCCCGGGATACGGCGAGACTTGTGGGGTTTCTTGGGATGCCGTAGGTTGTGGGGTGTTAGTCTGGTTTCATACTTGCGTTTTTTTTTGCGCTGCGTTCTTGCGCATAAATGCGCATGCGTTTTTCCCCCCTATATTTAACATGGGTGCGCATTGTCATGCATTTTTATGCGCATGCGTTTTTTTGTAACGTGCGCCCGGGCGCACAAAATGCATCCTGTTGCATTTTTTTGTGCGTCCGACCTGTCTCAAAAAAACGCATGCGCACGAAATTCACCCAAAAACCCATTAAAGTCTATGGGAGCGCTGACGTGCACATTGTCATGCGCACGTCAGCGCAAAAAAAGCATGCATTTTTTTGCAAAAAACAAGAAAACGTATGATGCGTTTTTTATGCGCGTTTGCACTGTGCACGCAGTGCAAAAAAACGCAAGTGTGAAAGTAGCCTTATGGTGGGATTTTTGGAGTGTCTCGAGATGCCACCGGACATACGGGGTGTTCCCTGGGGTATGGCAGGCCTTTTGAGATGTTCCCTGGGACGCTGCAGGACTTGAAGTTTCCTCGGGATGCCATGGGTTTTGTGGGGTGTTTAGTGGAATGCCGCAGGGACTTGTGGGGTGTTCTCTGGGATATGGTGGGTCCTGTGGGATGTTTCTCAGGACATTGTGAGACTTGTGAGGTGTTCCCCGGGATTCCAAGGGTCTTGGACAGTGTTCCCCAGGGTTCCTAGAGACTTGGGGGGTGTTCCCCGAGATGCAGCGGGTCTTTGGGGGTGGAGGGAGTTTTCCAGGTCTTGAGGGGTTCCCCTGGATGCCGCTAGTCTTTCGGGGGTTCCGGGGTTCCCCTGGATGCCGCACGTCTTTGGGGGGGTTCCCCTGGATGCCGCTAGTCTTTCGGGGGGTTCTGGGGTTCCCCTGGCTGCCGCGCGTCTTTGGGGGGGCGGGGGGTTCCCCTGGATGCCGCTAGTCTTTTGGGGGGTTCTGGGGTTCCCCTGGATGCCGCGCGTCTTTAGGGGGGTGGGGGGTTCCCCTGGATGCCGCTAGTCTTTCGGGGGGTTCTGGGGTTCCCCTGGCTGCCGCGCGTCTTTGGGGGGGCGGGGGGTTCACCTGGATGCCGCTAGTCTTTCGGGGGGTTCTGGGGTTCCCCTGGATGCCGCGCGTCTTTGGGGGAGTGGGGGGTTCCCCTGGATGCCGCTAGTCTTTCGGGGGGTTCTGGGGTTCCCCTGGATGCCGCGCGTCTTTGGGGGGGCGGGGGGTTCACCTGGATGCCGCTAGTCTTTCGGGGGGTTCTGGGGTTCCCCTGGCTGCCGCGCGTCTTTGGGGGGGCGGGGGGTTCCCCTGGATGCCGCTAGTCTTTCGGGGGGTTCTGGGGTTCCCCTGAATGCCGCGCGTCTTTGGGGGGGGTGTTGTTCCCCTGAATGCCGCACTTCTTGGGGGGGGGGGGGGGTTGTTCCCCTGGATGCCGCACGTCTTGGGGGGGTGTTGATTCCCTGAATGCCGCGCGTCTTTGGGGGGGGTTGTTCCCCTGGATGCCGTGCGTCTTTGCGGGGGGGGGGGGGGTTGTTCCCCTGAATGCCGCACGTCTTGGGGGGGTTTCCCCTGAATGCCGCACGTCTTTGGGGCTGTTCCCTGGGACTCATTCTCTGCTTTGCTGAACCATCAGACTTTCTGGCGTATTGGACACTACAGTGTGTGCAGAGTATGGGATATCCCTGCCGCTATACTAACGACCCCCAGCTACCTACTTCTCCCGACATCCACTGTATGTGTAAGGCGGAGGTGGAGAGGACATGTGTGGAGTGGGCGCCGGCTGGTTCACACGGCAGTCTCCCTTCGGTAACCACTGGATCTATGGCCTAAATGACACAAAATGCAGTAAAAACACAGGCCTCATTTATCAATACCACCAATAGGACCTCTGTGTTGCCCATAGCAACCAATCAGAGCTCAAGTTTCATGTGTTAAATTTCTGTGGAAAAATGAAAGCTGCGCTGTGATTGGTTGCTCTGGAAAATGGACAGTTTTACTGACAAATATGGCTGGTAATGCTTTTCTTTTTACTGCTGTATTTCTGCTCGGGTTCTATTAAAAAATCATAGAATGGTAGAGTTAGAAGGGACCTCTGGGGTCGTCGTGTCCAACCCCTTGCACAATGAAGGATTCACTAAACCATCCCAGACAGATGTCTGTCCAGCCGCTGTGTGAAGACTTCCATTGAAGGAGAACTCACCACCTCTCATGATTTAGAGTCTATGCTTCTCTTAAAGGTATGGTCCCACGATCAGTAAACGCTGCGTACATCTGCAGCGTCCAACCCGCAGCGGCCAGATGTTACAGCATAGTGGATGGGAGTTCAAGAATTCCCATGCCCACTATGTGTGCAATGTGTGTCTTTTCAGACCGCAGCATGTCTATTTATTTTGCGCAGACGCGAGTCTCCGCAAGATAAATATCACCCGTTCAATGTATTGGATGCAGTGATTCCGCACGGTTTAATGAGCACATGCGGATTCACCTGCGTTCAAAAGCCGAGAGCGCTTTGGACGCAGTGGACATGTGCTACGTTCCAAGCGCTGCCGGTTACTGACCGTGTGGACGTAGCCTAATACATCCTAGAACTGTGTTTGCCTGTTTTGCTGCTGCATTACACTGTTGACTCATGTGGAGTCTGTGATCTATTAGTATACCCAAGTCTTTTTCACACGTGCTGTTGCTTAGTTCTGTTCCTCCCATTCTATAGATGTAATTTTCATTTTTCTTGCCCAGATGTAAAATATTGCATTTCTCCGATAAATACCATTCGATTAGTCGCTGCCCATTGTTCCAGCTTATCTAGATCCTTCTGAATCCTCTCGCTCTCTTCTCTAGTGTTAGCTATCCCTCCTAGCTTTGCATCATCAGCAAATTTGATTAGTTTACATTTAGTTTCCTTATGTAGATCATTTATAAAAATGCTTTATAAAAATGATACAAATGGAATTTTTTTCACCTTACGTTGTTTTGTATGAATTGCAACAAAAAAAGGCTCAAAACTTGCGTGTGTGAATATACCATAACGGAGTCTGATAATCCTCTGTCATCTCTGGTCCGCTGAGTTCCTCAGGGCTTAAATAGAAAAGCTAATGTGGCAAGAATATGAAAACCATCAGCCCCAGCTCTGGTGGCCATATTCACATTGCCATAGCCATGCCCTCACATCCACATAACCAAATCCAAGAACGACACCAGATTACTGCCGTGGATGTGCCCCCAGATCCACATAACCAAATCCAAGGCTGAGACCAGATTACTGCCGTGGATGTGCCCCCAGATCCACATTACCAAATCCAAGGCTGACACCAGATTACTGCCGTGGGTGTGCCCCCAGATCCACATAACCAA
Source organism: Dendrobates tinctorius (assembly GCF_039654945.1). Taxonomy (NCBI): domain Eukaryota; kingdom Metazoa; phylum Chordata; class Amphibia; order Anura; family Dendrobatidae; genus Dendrobates; species Dendrobates tinctorius. The sequence continues at coordinate 593,855 of NW_027361883.1, forward strand.
ATCCAAGGCTGACTCTAGATTACAGCCGTGGATGTGCCCCCAGATCCACATAACCAAATCCAAGGCTGACACCAGATTACTGCCGTGGATGTGCCCCCAGATCCACATAACCAAATCCGAGACTGACACCAGATTACTGCCGTGGATGTGCCCCCAGATCCACATAACCAAATCCAAGGCTGACACCAGATTACTGCCGTGGGTGTGCCCCCAGATCCACATAACCAAATCCAAGGCTGACTCTAGATTACAGCCGTGGATGTGCCCCTAGATCCACATAACCAAATCCAAGGCTGACTCCAGATTACAGCCGTGGATGTGCCCCCAGATCCACATAACCAAATCCAAGGTTAACACCAGATTGCTGCCGTGGATGTGCCACCAAATCCAAGGCTGACACTAGATTACTGCCGTGGATGTGCACCCAGATCCACATAACCAAATCCAAGGCTGACTCCAGATTACTGCCGTGGATGTGCCCCCAGATCCACATAACCAAATCCAAGGCTGACACCAGATTACTGCCGTGGATGTGCCCCCAGATCCACATAACCAAATCCAAGGTTGACACCAGATTACTGCCGTGAATGTCCCAGATCCACATAACCAAATCCAAGGCTGACACCAGATCACTGCCGTGGATGTGCCCCCAGATCCACATAACCAAATCCAAGGCTGACACCAGATTACAGCCGTGGATGTGCCATCAGATCCACATAACCAAATCCAAGGCTGACACTAGATTACTGCCGTGGATGTGCCCCCAGATCCACATAACCAAATCCAAGACTGACACCAGATTACTGCCGTGGATGTGCCCCCAGATCCACATAACCAAATCCAAGGCTGACACCAGATTACTGCCGTGGATGTGCCCCCAGATCCACATAACCAAATCCAAGGCTGACACCAGATTACTGCCGTGGATGTGCCCCCAGATCCACATAACCAAATCCAAGGCTGACTCCAGATTACTGCCGTGGATGTGCCCCCAGATCCACATAACCAAATCCAAGACTGACACCAGATTACTGCCGTGGATGTGCCCCCAGATCCACATAACCAAATCCAAGGCTGACACCAGATTACTGCCGTGGATGTGCCCCCAGATCCACATAACCAAATCCAAGGCTGACACCAGATTACTGCCGTGGATGTGCCCCCAGATCCACATAACCAAATCCAAGGCTGACACCAGATTACTGCCGTGGATGTGCCCCCAGATCCACATAACCAAATCCAAGGCTGACACCAGATTACTGCCGTGGATGTGCCCCCAGATCCACATAACCAAATCCAAGGCTGACACCAGATTACTGCCGTGGATGTGCCCCCAGATCCACATAACCAAATCCAAGGCTGACTCCAGATTACTGCCGTGGATGTGCCCCCAGATCCACATAACCAAATCCAAGGCTGACACCAGATTACGGCCGTGGATGTGCCCCCAGATCCACATAACCAAATCCAAGGCTGACTCCAGATTACTGCCGTCGATGTGCGCCCAGATCCACATAACCAAATCCAAGGCTGACTCCAGATTACTGCCGTCGATGTGCCTCCAGATCCACATAACCAAATCCAAGGCTGACTCCAGATTACTGCCGTCGATGTGCCTCCAGATCCACATAACCAAATCCAAGGCTGACACCAGATTACTGCCGTCGATGTGCCTCCAGATCCACATAACCAAATCCAAGGCTGACTCCAGATTACAGCCGTGGATGTGCCCCCAGATCCACATAACCAAATCCAAGGCTGACTCCAGATTACAGCCGTGGATGTGCCCCCAGATCCACATAACCAAATCCAAGGCTGACACCAGATTACTGCCGTGGATGTGCCCCCAGATCCACATAACCAAATCCAAGGCTGACACCAGATTACGGCCGTGGATGTGCCCCCAGATCCACATAACCAAATCCAAGGCTGACTCCAGATTACTGCCGTCGATGTGCGCCCAGATCCACATAACCAAATCCAAGGCTGACTCCAGATTACTGCCGTCGATGTGCCTCCAGATCCACATAACCAAATCCAAGGCTGACACCAGATTACTGCCGTCGATGTGCCTCCAGATCCACACTCTTACTAGTCCCATTGTGATATAGTTCAGCTAATCTGAAGATTTTCCATGTGTCATCCATGGCAATAATGATGATTGTAGAACATTACGTTGGGTGTGACCTTCCTGCCCTCCTCTGCCTCTAATATAAGATTCCAGCAACATGCGGAGATGACGGGTAATTTGGGGTGGTGTTGTGCAGATTTCTCATTTCCCCCCCCTTTTTATCTCTTTCAGAACACATTCTACGGGAGGTTCCGCCACTTCCTGAACATCATCGACCCGCGCACGCTCTTCGTCACTGAGGTAATGGCTTCTTCTTAGCCATTCTGTTCGGTATGTGAGATGTAAAAGTCGCTTGACTGGAGACCCTGAAGAACATGTCCGACTCCTCCAATCAGCCACGTGAGCAGAAAGTCCTAGTAGAGCATCTTGCTTATCCTCTGAGGAGCTGATTATGGCGGTGAGGGATACTGTGTGCGGCCCTCTGCGCGCGCTCCCCCTCTGTGCGCCTCTTCAGTTATATTTTGTGTTGCAGCTTTCAGTGTGACTGGAGTAATTGCTGCAGCCTGAGCGCACTGATCTATAAGCTATCTTCCCTGCTTTGTAAGGAATGCAGCCCCATGTACGTCTGATGTCCGGCTCTGTGCTCGCGGGAATGTCCAGTGCTGCATTATTGGGTTGCTGGATTATGCGGATGCAGTATGTTATATTGGGCTCACATGCCCCCAGACATACGCTGGACGGAGCGCTGCTCCTGGGTACTGTAACTTTAAATGTCTCAATACCCCTCCGTCTGCTTTCCACGCACGGCCGCCGGCTCCTCGCCGTTGTTATAGTAACTGTGGACAACTGGCTGAATGGAGGGTCCTGCGCTTAGTGAGGGGCCGCACATGCTGGGAATGGAAGTGGGGGGGCTTGTCCAGGCCCCATTGGGGGTTGTATAACCGCTGCACGTTGTTTACACAGCCCCCAAACAATGGCTACAGCTTCCTCATAGACTTTGTGCTTCATAATAATAATAATAATAATAATAATAATAATAATAATAATAATCTTATATAGTGCCAACATATTCCGCAGCGCTTTACAGTTTCAAAACACAAGCCATAAGTAACAACGTTAATAATACAATAATTAAAGCAAAATAAGACGAAATAAGACGACCCTGCTCGTGAGAGCTTACAATCTACAATGAGGTGGGGGAGATACAAAGTACAGGTGTGTATTTACAATTGTGTATTTACAATGAAGGTCCAGCCATCTTGAGGGAGTGAAGGATGGATGGAGATAGTGAATGGGCTACACACGCACACTTACACAGAGAATGACTTTGATTAGTGAACGTGATAGGCCGCTCAGAACAGATGCGTTTTGAGGGAGCGCCAAAAACTATGCAAATTGTGGTTAGTCCTAATTTCTTGGGGTAGAGCATTCCAGAGGATAGGAGCAGCACGGAAGAAGTCTTGGAGTCGGGAGTGAGAGGTACGGATTAGTGCAGAGGTTAGTCGAATGTCGTTTGCAGAGCGCAGCGGTCGGTTAGGCCGATAGACAGAAATGAGGGAAGAGATGTAGGGGGGTGCCGCACCGTGGAGAGCTTTGTGGGTGAGAACAAGTACTTTGACTTGGATCCTATAATGAATGGGCAGCCAATGTAAGGATTGGTGAAGAGCAGACACGTCCGAGTACCGATTAGCCAGATGGACGACCCTGGCTGCTGCATTAAGTATGGACTGGAGAGGGGATAGTCGAGTGACGGGGAGGCCAATTAATAGAGCGTTGCAGTATTCCAGGCGGGAGTGGATCAATGCTACAGTGAGGGTTTTTGTTTCCATGGTGAGAAAAGGGCGGATTCTAGAGATGTTCTTTAGGTGTAAGCGGCATGAGCGGGCAAGAGATTGTATATGGGATGTGAAGGAGAGATTGGTGTCAAACATAACACCCAGACAGCGCGCCTGCTGCCGCGGAGTTATTGTGGTACCACCCACGGAGAGGGAAATGTCAGATTTAGGGAGGTTAGTAGTAGTAGACGGTGGGAGCAGAAGTTCAGTTTTGGAGAGGTTGAGTTTCAGATAGAGAGTGTACATGATATTGGAGACTGCGGACAGTCACTGGCGTTCTGTAGTACAGAGGGGGTAAGGTTGGGGGAAGACGTATATAGTTGTGTGTCATCAGCATAAAGATGGTGCCGAAAGCCAAATCTGCTGATGGTCTGTCCAACTGGGGCTGTGTAGAGAGAGAAGAGAAGGGGGCCAAGGACTGAGCCCTGAGGTACCCCGACAGCAAGAGGAAGAGGAGATGAAGTGGAGACAGAGAACAAAACACTGAAGGAGCGGTCAGAGATAGGAAGAGAACCAGGAGAGAGCAGTGTCCTTAATGCCTATTGACTAGAGCCTAGAGAGTAGGAGATGGTGGTCAACAGTATCGAAAGCTTCAGATAGGTCAAGAAGCATGAGCAGAGAGTGGTCACCGTTGCGTTTTGCTGTCAGAAGGTCATTGGTCACTTTGAGTGCAGTTTCAGTCGAATGTAGGGGGCGGAAGCCGGACTGTGAAGGGTCTAAAAGGGAGTGAGTGGCGAGTTAACAGGTAAGGCGGGAGTAAACTAGGTGCTCCAAAAGTTTAGAAATGAATGGGAGATTGGAGACTGGTCTGTAGTTGTTTTTGCAGGATGCGTCGAGATCGGGTTTCTTTAGTAATGGAGTAACGATGGCGTGTTTGAAGGAGGATGGGAAAATGCTCGAGGAGAGGGAGAGATTAAAGATTGTAGTTAGGTGGGTTGTGACGACTGGAGAGGAGAGACTGGAGGAGATGTGAGGGAATGGGGTCGGTAGTGCATGTAGTTGGATGAGAAGAAGAGAGGAGTCTGGAGACTTCTTCTGTGATGGGATTAAATGTGGAAAGTGAGCCAGGGGAGATGCAGGGAGGGATGGGAGTCACAGCACTTGGTGGTTGGGAGCAGATTTCCTGACGGATATTATCTATTTTCTCTGTAAAGTGGGAGGCCCGGTCATCAGCACAAATGTTTGTGATAGGGGCTTGTGCTTTTGGCCTGAGGAGGCAGTGAAAAGTGTCAAAAAGTTTCTTGGGGTTGTTGGCTAGTGAGGAGATCAGGGTGGTGAAGTAGGTCTGTTTGGCGAGGTGAAGGGCAGCATTATAGGTTCTTAACATAAATTTGAAATGGATGAAGTCTTCTGGTGTGTGGGTTTTTCTCCGTAGGCGTTCAGCACTCCTAGAGCATCGCTGGAGAAGTTGAGTTTGCGATGTGAGCCAGGGCTGTTTTACTCTGTGCTTGGAGGTTCTGAGGGTGAGGGGAGCTACTTGGTCAAGGGTGCTTCTAAGATTGTCATTGTAGTGATGAACAGCCAGATTAGGACAGGAAAAAGAGGAGATTGGGGACAGTGATGAGTGTAGGGAGTCTGAAAGTGTTGAGGGTTAATGGCTTGTAGATTTCTGACTGTGTGGTAGGTAGGAGTGAGCTGGGGTGGGCAAGGATTTGTGAGTGTGAAGGAGAGAATGTTGTGGTCAGAGAGTGGAATCGGTGAGTTATTTAGGTGGGAGATTGAACAGAGCCGGCCGAAGACCAGATCAAGGGTGTTACCGTCCTTGTGTGTCTCAGAGGTTGAAAGCTGTGAGAGGCCTAGAGAGGTGGTTAGTGATAGAAGCTGTGATGCAGATGTGGAAGTAGGGCTGTTAATGGGGATGTTGAAGTCTCCCAGGATAAGGGTTGGAAGTTCTGAGGACATGAAGTGTGGCAGCCAGGCTGAAAAGTGGTCAAGGAAGTGGGTGAGTGAGCCTGGGGGCCGGTATATGACCGCTACTCTGAGGGAGAGGGAACGGAAGACCCTGATGGTGTGGACTTCAAAAGAAGGGAATAAGAGTGATGGAACTGGGGGGATGACCTGGAAAGTGCATTGTGGGGACAGGAGTATGCCGACTCCACCACCATGTCTATTTGTGGGTCTCGGGGAGTGAGAGAATTGTAAGCCACCATAGGAGATGGCAGCAGGAGAGACTGTGTCAGAATCCTGAATCCAGGTTTCAGTGAGGGCCAACAGATTAAGAGAGTTGTTCAGAAAGTAGTTGTGTAGGAAAGGAAGCTTGTTACAAGCAGACCGTGGATTACAGAGGGCACAATTAAAAGATGGAGATGAGGGAGAGCAAGTAATATTAATAAGATTATTATGGTTTCGATATGAGGTAGGGTAGGGGTTGAGGTTGGGGGATGGTGGACCAGGGTTGGGGGAGATGTCCCCTGAAATCAGTAGGAGTAGGAAGATAAACAGCAAATAGTTGTTGGAATTGTGAGTAGTTTTTTTCTGCGATGTGTTTGGGCAAGATGGGCTGAGGTTTCTCAGGAAGGTGAGGAGTGCATGGGAGCTGTACATGGGAGAGGGAAGTATAGAGGGGCTGATGTGTATGAGTCGTGATGGAGGGGGGATGGGGTGGTGAATGTGGATGGCAAGAGAACACAGGAGGATAAAAATAAAGCACATGGTTAAAGGGGAGAGCAAAGTGTGGGTTACCTGACTCCTACCCTGACTAACCGCCATGTATAACTGCCGTTTTCCTTATGCTTAGCTTCTGTGATGCTTTGCTTATGGGATGCTTGCGTGCTGCACCCCACACTGCGTGCTTCCCCTTAGGAACTACTACATATATAGGCCACACTACAGGGTCAGGAGAGAGGGATTGTGGGAGCTGGTTGGGTATAATTTGGCAGTTCTTCAGCAGTTTCCAGATCTCTGCTTGTTGTCAGTGAGTGAGGACTGCGCTGTGTAACCGTTCTCAGATCTGTCATGTATCAGAGGAGAAGTATGAATGCAGTTCTGAATGTAACGTGAGTCACCAACTTCAGAGATGATGTTCAGTAGTGTTGGGGTGAGCACAATGAGGTTCTGCAGCAGCATGAGGTGTATTGTGAGGTTCTGCAGCAGCATGAGGTGTATGATGAGGTTCTTTAGCAGCTGAGGTGTATATGATGAGGTTCTGTAGCAGCTGGTGTATGATGAAGTTCTGTAGCAGCTGAGGTGTATATGATGAGGTTTTGCAGCAGTTGAGGTGTATATGATGAGATTCTGCAACAGCTGAGGTGTATTGTGAGGTTCTGCAACAGCTGAGGTGTATGATGAGGTTCTGCAGCAGCTGAGGTGTATTATGTTATTGAACATTGGTGTATCTGGCCTGTGGTGTGTGAACCTGTGGCCGTGGCTCGCTCTCAGCCCCTTCCTGGTCCCTCTCGGCCCCTCCTCGTGGTTTGCTCTCGGGCCCCCCTCGTGGTTTGCTCTCGGGGCCCCCCTCGTGGTTTGCTCTCGGGGCCCCCCTCGTGGTTTGCTCTCGGGGCCCCCCTCGTGGTTTGCTCTCGGGGGCCCCCCTCGTGGTTTGCTCTCGGGGGCCCCCCTCGTGGTTTGCTCTCGGGGGCCCCCCTCGTGGTTTGCTCTCGGGGGCCCCCCTCGTGGTTTGCTCTCGGGGGCCCCCCTCGTGGTTTGCTCTCGGGGGCCCCCCTCGTGGTTTGCTCTCGGGGGCCCCCCTCGTGGTTTGCTCTCGGGGGCCCCCCTCGTGGTTTGCTCTCGGGGGCCCCCCTCGTGGTTTGCTCTCGGGGGCCCCCCTCGTGGTTTGCTCTCGGGGGCCCCCCTCGTGGTTTGCTCTCGGGGGCCCCCCTCGTGGTTTGCTCTCGGGGGCCCCCCTCGTGGTTTGCTCTCGGCCCCTCTAGCCCCGTGGCCTCAGTACTGCTCCGCTGCCTTCCCTGTGTTCTCGTCACTGCAGCTTCCATCTTTCGGGCGGCTGAACGACTGCCAAGACTCCAACATGAGCGAGGAAAGTGCGGCACATCGTGTTTCTTCTTCTCGGGAAGTTTGTTGTTACTTGCAGCGACTGCTGTTTCCTCACACACTGATGTCACATTATGTTCCCTCCATGTGTCCTGTCTCCATCAGCTCCACCACTTATTAATCTCATTAATGGGGATGCTCTGCGCCTGCTGCCGGCACTGCGGGGGTTAATGCACTGCACCTCACACAGCTGTGGATTGTGGGAGGAAACCAGATTTAGGTGTTCGCTAAGAGTACAGCTCTGGGTGTGACTGGAGCATGGGATACTGTGACTGACCCTTGTGGGCGGAGGCCACTGGGAATACAATTGCAGCTCTGGATGTGACTGGAGCATGGGACACGGAATGTCACTTGTGGGTGGAGGACACTGAGAATGCGATTGCAGCTCTGGATGTGACTGGAGCATGGGATACTGAATGTCACTTGTGGGTGGAGGACACTGGGAATATGAGCGCAGCTCTGGATGTGACTGGAACATGGAACACTGTGAATGTCACTTGTGGGTGGAGGCTATTAGAAATACAAGTGCAGCTCTGGATGTGACTAGGATGTAGGTGGAGGTAAAGATAAAGGTATTCAGAAGCATCATGGAGTATCTGCACATAATGGACAACACTGGAGGGAGCATCAGGAAGGTTAGGGGTCTCTGTCTTCAGGTGGTCCTGCATATCTGGTTGAAAAACCTGTGCCCATTGGTGGCCGGCAGGTGGCATCCCCCCCCAGACACACAGTGGTTAGTAGACTATGTACTGACTCCCAGTTGTTTCGATGTGTGGCGCCCCGCACCCCTCACAGCGGCCTGCCGCCAACGCCCCGCGTCCCTCACGACGGCCTGCCGCCGACGCCCCGCGTCCCTCACAGCGGCCTGCCGCCGACGCCCCGCGTCCCTCACAGCGGCCTGCCGCCGACGCCCCGCGTCCCTCACGGCGGCCTGCCGCCGACGCCCCGCGTCCCTCACGGCGGCCTGCCGCCGACGCCCCGTGTCCCTGGTGGTTAGGAACGTTGGTCGTACACATTTTGTCATTAGAGGCTGTCCCAAACATCTTGTCTGGTCATTAGTAGCTGATGTCCGGCACTTCTGATGGTTAATAAATGGGGTCCGGCACTTCTGATGGTTAGTAAGTGGGGTCCGGCACTTCTGATGGTTAGTAAGTGGGGTCCGGCACCGCTGCAGGTCAGTAGAGGTGGTCTGATAGCTCTGGTACGCAGTTGCATTGATAAGCAGAGGTGGTCCCACACGTCTATCGGGCAGCAGAGGACATCTTGATCATCTAGACCAGGACATTTGTGGTGGCGATGGGCGAGGAGATGTGTTAGTGATGCAGGAGGGTGGGCAGGAGTGAGAAGGATCTGACAGATGGTGCCTCAGAGATTCTCCTTGAAGAAGTTGTCCTGCGAGAGGCTGAGACATGTGAGCAGCAGATAGGCGGGAGCTCGGCAGTGGTGCGGGCAGAGTGGGGGCTGCCAGGCTGCAAGGAACGTACCTGGGTATAGACCCAGAGGTGACCCTGAGTGTCATCAGGCTCCTGTACCCCCCACATTAGTGCCCCGCAGAGCCATATAATGGTGCTCCCCCTTAGCCGTAGATGTCGGGGGGGCTCAAATTGACATGCTGCGGATTTGAAAAAACTCTTTTTGATAGTAAAAATGGGTGTGCGGCAAGAATGCAGGGGGGTCAGCGTGCGGCAAGAATGCAGGGGGGTCAGCGTGCGGCAAAAATGCAGGGGGGGCAGCGTGCGGCAAGAATGCAGGGCGGTCAGCGTGCGGCAAGAATGCAGGGCGGTCAGCGTGCAGCAAGGATGCGGGGGGTCAGCGTGCGGCAAGAATGCAGGGGGGTCAGCGTGCGGCAAGAATGCAGGGCGGTCAGCGTGCGGCAAGGACGCAGGGGGCAGTGTGCGGCAAGAATGCAGGGGGGTCAGCGTGCGGCAAGGACGCAGGGTGCAGTGTGCGGCAAGAATGCAGGGCGGTCAGCGTGCGGCAAGAATGCAGGGCGGTCAGCGTGCGGCAAGGACGCAGGGGGCAGTGTGCGGCAAGAATGCAGGGCGGTCAGCGTGCGGCAAGGACGCAGGGGGCAGTGTGCGGCAAGAATGCAGGGGGGTCAGCGTGCGGCAAGAATGCAGGGCGGTCAGCGTGCGGCAAGGACGCAGGGGGCAGTGTGCGGCAAGAATGCAGGGCGGTCAGCGTGCGGCAAGGACGCAGGGTGCAGTGTGCGGCAAGAATGCAGGGCGGTCAGCGTGCGGCAAGAACGCGTCAGGGCGTGCACTACTGGATCTGCTTTATCAGCTGGTTGTGACTGCAGCTTTGGATGTGATTGGAGCAGAATATTTAGTCTCGGTTCTGGGCCCCTCCTCGTCAGTGCCGCAGTGTTATCAGGTGCAGTGTGGTGTATGCGCAGAGACCCCCGGGGGGGTATCCTGCCACCGCCGCACATCTCCTTGACCTGAATCTGTCAGTGTGGATGAGTGTACAGGATCCTCGTCAGCCTCCGCCATTCCCCCGATCCTCAGCACGGCTCATGAAGCAGAGGGGAGGCCGTCGTGTAGGTGTCAGGTTGTATCGCCATCCGGTTGTTCCTGGCCCTCGTGTATCTCATCTCGTCTGTCTGTAGAGACTACAACTCCTGACAGCCCACACCATGATAGGGGTTATAGTGCCATGTCCTGTCACATACTGTATATCTTGGCCACCAGCACAAAGTACAACCACATTCATCTCCTAAAATACTCTGCGCTGCAGTGGAGACTATTCCTTCCATTATGATGTCGTGTCTCAGCGCACCTATAGGAGGGCCATCTTGTCACAGAACCCCCATAACATGACCTTCTCGTGACCCTCGCTATCAGACATGTGATCCATACAGTGACCTTCAGCCACATGATCAGTGCAGTCACCTTCATCTTCACATCGGGGGAGTACAATGGAGGCCACGCGGTCAGTGTAGGGGCCGTCAGCCACGCGGTCAGTGTAGGGGCCGTCAGCCACGCGGTCAGTGTAGGGGCCGTCAGCCACGCGGTCAGGGTAGAGGCTTTCATCGTCCCATCTGGGGATGCATTGGAGGTCACGTGATGGTCACTTGTATTCAGCGCTTGTCTTTGGGGGGCGACTCTCCACTTCCAGAGATCTGGTTACAGTGATTCTTCGGCGGTCCCATATTGTCCCGGTACTGACAGTCCTGTGCGGTTCCTTTGCTCGCCGTCTCATCGCCCTGAAGTTCTCACCCACTTTTCCATTTTTCTTTGCAGAGTCGCCTTAAGGAGGCTGTGCTGCTGCTGGAGGACTACAAGCACGGGACGCTGCCCCCCGGAGTCTCCAACGCTGACGTAAGCATCACTTCTTATATCGGGGGGTTGTCAGAATCCCGGCACCACAATCACCGTATAAGAGGTATCAGATATGGAGAATTGGGTGAGGTGTAGAGCAGTGACCAGGGTGGTGAGACCCCCGGGGGATGCTGACCTGGCCTGCAGATGCCGCTCCTCTTGCCACGCCCTGCCCGGCCAGTGCTGCATGGCGCGGGGGTAACACCGGCCCCGGTGCGCCTGGTCTTCACATCCTGCCTTTGTTTCATTAGAGATCGTCCTTGGAAAGTGCGATGTAACGGTGGCTGATATTACCGGGGTGAGAGGTGCGGGGAACGATGGGGAGCAGCAGGTTATACAGCCGCAGATCTTCCACCCACTACCGGGTGCTAGTTGACGAGCTGATTTCTTGGAGGTCACTGTATTGGGGCTGGAGTCCTCCCATACGTCCTGCATAAGGCAGAGCCGGGAAGTCCTACTGACAAATAAATCAACAATCAGGACGTCCGCCGGTGATTGGTAACGTTCCTCAATATTCTCCTGACCTGGAAGATTCAAGCTATTTAGGCTTTCCATATCCAAAAATTGCTCCACATGAGAGGAGAACACTCTGGGCTGACATTCTCTGTGTTCTGCAGCTTAACTGTCTAGACTGGTTCAGAGTCGTAAGAGTCATCTCACTATCATAAGATGATGAGATCTGAGCCATCTCTTGGTGGCCTGATGGTTACATCCTATATACAGTGGCGGACACCTGACCAGGACTGGTAAGTACACCACTCAACACTGCAACCGCAGCACCAAGAAGGAAAGGTGCTGGAATGATGGGAATCACAGGATGGAGACCTCACTGATCTGGGAATGAGGAAAAATTGAAACATTTTAAAAACCTCTGGATTTCTCCAGTCTGGAGTCTGATCCTCGTTCAGAAATCCTGGCACTGCCACATCTGCTGTCACTGAGGTTATTAACGGTTGTCTGAGCAAGGTTCTCCGCTGAATGCATCAAGATCCGCTGCCGGCAGCTCCTGTGTAATCACCGACCAAAGATGTGCCCAATGGAGACAAGTCCAGAGACGCTGCTGGCAGCTGTGTAATCACCGACCAGTGATGTCCCCGATCTGCCCGATGGAGGCAAGACCAGAGACGCTGCAGCCACGGGGGCAGGATTAGACCATGCAGGCTGCTCACAGGAGCACCAGCAACATTCGGCCTTGCGATTTGAGTGGAAACGCTGCCTCTGGGACAATTTGGAGAAATGGCCTGCAACATCGTCAGACTTGTCTCCATTGAGCACATTGGGGACGTCATTCGGTGATCTCACAGGAGCTCCCAGCAGTGGATCTTGCTTTGCACATCTTGACAGGTGGAGCATGTTCCTCATTTACTGCTAACACGTTTCGCCCCTCCGCCATCTTTTTTAGTCCTGCTCCTTTAAGTAGGATATGTCCTTTGTTTCGGCCAGGATTGCGTATGATGTGAGCCAGCCTCTTCCAATCGCCCGGGCCGCTGCTTGGTCTCTTCCGTGTTCTTCTCATCTGTGTGACCAGGAGACGATTGGGACTTGGGTCCACCCCATCTCTTCTGGTAAATCAATTAGTCTGTTGTCGGTTGCACCAATTTAATCTACTTTTCACATTCAGCCTCCGGCGCGATGTTCCCGACATTTACACATTAATATAAATATTTATGCACAATATGTTACTCACACGCAGTCTGTGGAGCCAGCGTCGCTTACGTGAAGGCGTCTATATATACCCACGAGTCACTCGGAAGCACATCCGGAAGATTTGTAGTGCCTGCAAAACAAGACCGCTTCAAGGGCCAATTAGATGGAGCCCAGCTCGTTGTGATCTCTGATGCCAACACTGTTAATCTGTAGATCTAGAGATCGATGTGGGTAAGCCATCGTCCACCGGTGTCGTAGACGGTTCGGTGCCTTGAGGTGCCATTTTGCTGGAGCCCAAACTTTCTTCTGTCGAGTGCCCTTTCTTCTCGAAAGCCGCATGTCTTTATGGGTGTCACTGTAATTGAAGAGTAGGGGCCCAAATATTTACCCCCAATTTGTTCTGCTCCACTTGCACCAGTTTGGCAAATTATTTTTGCAAATGACCACAGTTGTCTCGCCATCACCGGTGGTCTTTGGAGCATTGCACAATTCAGTAGGGGAAAAACTTCAATATTTCACTGTGCTGCCCTTTTGGTCTTGGGCCATATTTCTGGACTTGGCCTCTTTATCAGTTGACTTGCACTTTGATGACTTGATGCCAATGTGTCCCGTTCCAATACATGGGTCTCAGGTGGTCACTCTCCTGGAGAGTGATTCCAGCAGGGCATCCGCACCTCGCGCCTCTGGATGGGATTGTGCAACAGATGTTGTCAAATCCTGGCCACATAACCATGGATTTGTGTCTGCATAGTACTCTAGCCACATGGCACCACATTATATCACTTTACACTGATAGGTGGGGGGTCCAGTGGTCCCATAAACAAAGAGGCCACAGTGACGGCCACTGTCCTCTTCTGATATTCTGCACAGAAAATCCAAAACCTGGCTGTGGCTCTTCTTATCTTGGCACCATTTGGTTCCCAGTACTCGCCTCTCCACCCATGCCTAATGTCACATTGGTTGGTAAGCTGATCCATGAACGACCCCATTTGACCTCCGTAGATGGGGACTTCGCTGTTGATCTACAATACTGCCAAAATGGGGTCTAAAGGTGTTGCATTTTGTTTTCGGCACATTTTGAAAAGTGTCATGTCACTTACACCGATTTTACCCATAAACTGATCTCATAGTCATTTGTATACATGTATGTATGGGATTGCAGGAAACCTCCGTATATAATACTGGGAATGCTGGAGAGAAGGGAAAGCTGCCTCCTCCTGACATTGAGCTCTCTGCCCGGTGTTTTCTGTCACTCAGTGATTTCTCTGTTGTGTTTTGCAGCTCTGGGCGGCTCAGAAGATAAAGCAGGTGAGTTCTGCTGCTTACCGCTGATATTTTGCCATTAAATACTTCTACATTGCTGGATACAACCCATGTCTGATGACCTTTTATAGGGTCAAAACGAGTGGACACTGCCATTCTGAAGCGGCCATACACCACTTCTGTTGTCTTCTCCCCAGGATCCTGGTAGTTGGCCGGACCCTTACGAGAAGAAGACAGAAGCGGTTTCTCACCGCTCCTGTCTTCTCTTTGATATCTATATAGCGCTCAGTGAGTGCTGTGTAGTGAACAGAAGCATGCGCATTGCGTATGCTTCTACTAGAACAGTGTGGCGTCTGTCTGGGGTATCTGCACTGCTGGGTCCTATCCAACTCAGGTCAGCTCTGCTGCAACCAACAAATTATAGGAAATGTATATGTACACCAAAAAGACAAGGTCATAATAAAACTTCTCCCACTTTAATGCAAGGTATCATACACAGTAAACATAAGTTACTCCCTGTGAAATGTGGAGAGACAAAATTGGGAAGAAAAGTTTTATATTTAAGGACGTGTCACCAGGTTAAAAAGTGACAAGTGTTTGCTCCTATTTTATTCCCGCTTTTCCCCCTTAGTATTAAATTTTTTTTTTTTTTTTTTTTTTTTTTTATAACTCCACCATATGGTTCCAGAGATGAGGGCCTTTATATTTACGGCTGATCGTTATGGTCTTCCCAAAGGGGCGTGGCTGACAGGATTCCCTAGGGGGGTGTTTTTAGGCTGTAAGCCACGCCCTCTTAGTTAAGGCCACAACAATCAGCACTAGATAAAAGGCCCATACATCCGAAACCGTATGGCGGGTTTAAAGAAAACGAGAAATGGAACATTAAAAGGAGCAGCAGGAATCAAATATGAGAAAAAAATGGATTCTTTTTACCTGATGATGGACCCCCTTTAAGGCTTTTATAGGCCATTTCATTAGGAGGTTAGGGCTTTTTGTCACTATAGGCTTTTAGGTCATGTCCCTCGTGGGAGAGGTTTGTTCTGTCCCTCGTGGGAGAGGTTTGTTCTGTCCCTCGTGGGAGAGGTTTGTTCTGTCCCTCGTGGGAGAGGTTTGTTCTGTCCCTCGTGGGAGAGGTTTGTTCTGTCCCTCGTGGGAGAGGTTTGTTCTCCATCATGTTGGGAGTTGTGTCCTGCAAGCTCTACTGAACGTGTGGAAACATCTCTGCAAATTGTTGACACATTCTTAGGTTTGGGGAACATTATAGGTTATATCATATAGGATTGGTGTGGAAGCCCACCCTATAGGTCAGTGATGCTATCCCATTAGAATCTTCTGAGATGCCTTTGGGAAGTGGTCCATGTCCCTTTCCTGACTTGGGACTTTCGGTTTGTGGACTAGCTTCAGCTCGTCCTCTCGCTCTTCCTACCCTTGTCTTCTCCACCGTTCTCATTGCTGGGTCCAGATGGCTGCCCCCCTCAGAGGTACTCTTCTGGGTCTCGCGTCTCCCTTGTCTTCTAAAAATAAAATAAAATCCCTCTACACTTTCTCTAGAACCTTCCAGGACTTGTAACTAATCTGAGGGTGATGAAGTACGTGTTAATTGCTGAAATCTAAAAAAAAACAACACAATTGAGGAGGGTGGACGAATGGGAAATGAAGCTCGATCTGCGGAGATGGTCTACTTGTGGTGGGACCTTCATAGCTCCAGTAGAGGAGCAGTGAGTAGTAGCTCTTCACGGCAGTACTCTGTATCCACCCAGTGCCACTTTACACCCCTCAGAGGAACGTGACCTGAATAGCAGGTGCTCTACGGAAGCACGAGCAGGTAAAATATGCATATTAGGTGATAAACACCTTCAAAAAGGTAGAGAATAAATCCCATAAAGACGCCTTAGGAGGCCAGAACCAGAAGGGCTGACAATTTATGTGCATTTAATGCGGCTTTTGTATTGTGCTGTTCACTGCTAACATCTGCTGCCGCCTGTACCTTGTGCAGAGGTGAGACATGCCTGCGTTCTGACATGCCATCTGACTGCATGCCATGCCCAGCGGTTCAGTCACCAGGTTGGATTTCTTTTCCCTTTTTTGTAAACAAGGTAGTGAATGCTACCATTTCTCAACAATCAAAGAGGAGAAGGGGAGTTTAGCTTTCAGGGAAGGCCAGTAAGGCTAAAGAAGGTCGTATGCTTCATATATCTGGCACTGGACTTGTATGGGATGTCACCAAGTGCAGGTTCACACGTCTGGCACTGGTCCTGTATGGATGTCAGTGATGTCATCAGGTGCAGATTCTGAGGTCACACGTCTGGCACTGGTCCTGTATGGATGTCAGTGATGTCACCAGGTGCAGATTCTGAGGTCACACGTCAGGCACTGGTCCTGTGTGGATGTCAGTGATGTCAGCAGGTGAAGGTTCTGAGGTCACACGTCTGGCACTGGTCCTGTGTGGATGTCAGTGATGTCACCAGGTGCAGATTCTGAGGTCACACGTCTGGCACTGGTCCTGTGTGGATGTCAGTGATGTCACCAGGTGCGGGTTCTGAGGTCACATGTCTGGCACTGGTCCTGTGTGGATGTCAGTGATGTCAGCAGGTGAAGGTTCTGAGGTCACACGTCTGGCACTGGTCCTATGTGGATGTCAGTGATGTCACCAGGTGAAGGTTCTGAGGTCACACGTCTGGCACTGGTCCTGTATGGATGTCAGTGATGTCATCGGGTGCAGGTTCTGAGGTCACACGTCTGGCACTGGTCCTGTGTGGATGGCAGTGATGTCATCAGGTGCTGAGGTCACACGTCTGGCACTGGTCCTGTATGGATGTCAGTGATGTCATCAGGTGCAGGTTCTGAGGTCACACGTCTGGCACTGGTCCTGTATGGATGTCAGTGATGTCATCGGGTGCAGGTTCTGAGGTCACGTCTGGCACTGGTCCTGTGTGGATGGCAGTGATGTCATCAGGTGCAGATTCTAAGGTCACACGTCTGGCACTGGTCCTGTGTGGATGGCAGTGATGTCATCAGGTGCAGATTCTGAGGTCACACGTCTGGCACTGGTCCTGTGTGGATGGCAGTGATGTCATCAGGTGCAGATTCTGAGGTCACACGTCTGTCACTGGTCCTGTGTGGATGGCAGTGATGTCATCAGGTGCAGATTCTGAGGTCACACGTCAGGCACTGGTCCTGTGTGGATGGCAGTGATGTCATCAGGTGCAGATTCTGAGGTCACACGTCTGGCACTGGTCCTGTGTGGATGGCAGTGATGTCATCAGGTGCAGATTCTAAGGTCACACGTCTGGCACTGGTCCTGTGTGGATGGCAGTGATGTCATCAGGTGCAGATTCTGAGGTCACACGTCTGGCACTGGTCCTGTGTGGATGGCAGTGATGTCATCAGGTGCAGATTCTGAGGTCACACGTCTGGCACTGGTCCTGTGTGGATGGCAGTGATGTCATCAGGTGCAGATTCTGAGGTCACACGTCAGGCACTGGTCCTGTGTGGATGGCAGTGATGTCATCAGGTGCAGATTCTGAGGTCACACGTCTGGCACTGGTCCTGTGTGGATGGCAGTGATGTCATCAGGTGCAGGTTCTGAGGTCACACGTCTGGCACTGGTCCTGTGTGGATGTCAGTGATGTCATCAGGTGCAGATTCTGAGGTCACACGTCTGGCACTGGTCCTGTGTGGATGGCAGTGATGTCATCAGGTGCAGATTCTGAGGTCACACGTCTGGCACTGGTCCTGTGTGGATGGCAGTGATGTCATCGGGTGCAGATTCTGAGGTCACACGTCTGGCACTGGTCCTGTGTGGATGGCAGTGATGTCATCGGGTGCAGATTCTGAGGTCACACGTCTGGCACTGGTCCTGTGTGGATGGCAGTGATGTCATCAGGTGCAGGTTCTGAGGTCACACGTCTGGCACTGGTCCTGTGTGGATGGCAGTGATGTCATCAGGTGCAGGTTCTGAGGTCACACGTCTGGCACTGGTCCTGTGTGGATGTCAGTGATGTCATCAGGTGCAGGTTCTGAGGTCACACGTCTGGCACTGGTCCTGTGTGGATGGCAGTGATGTCATCAGGTGCAGGTTCTGAGGTCACACGTCTGGCACTGGTCCTGTGTGGATGGCAGTGATGTCATCAGGTGCAGGTTCTGAGGTCACACGTCTGGCACTGGTCCTGTGTGGATGGCAGTGATGTCTTCGGTATAGTATATACTGTATTGTGATGGGACACTTTTCTTAGAAATACTCTGTGCCCCTCATTGCCAGGCTGACACCGTGTCTTTCTATTTTTTCTTACAGGCGATCATCCACCCAGATACGAGTGAGAAGATTTTCATGCCTTTCCGAATGTCAGGTGCGTCTTCCCTCCCCCGGCTACATTGGCTCCATTCCTAGTGGCTCCAGTCAGGACTGGGCTGTGATATCCTGCATCCTGGGATCTGGTGTGTCATCCCTACATCTCCCAGAATGCACCGCTCATCCTGCAGGGGGCAGCGGAGAGCTGTGAGGTGTAAAGCTGACACATCAGAATTATGACTGCAGCTTTAGTTGTGACTGGAGTATATGATGTAGCTCAGCTTCAGTGCAAATAACTAATCTGTCGAACCTGCAAACTTTGGCTTGATCCCCCGGTGGACCGTAAGTAATGCTGCTGCTGTTCTTGTTTGCAGGTTATATTCCTTTTGGGACCCCCATAGTAAGTACCATGACTTTCTTATGTTGCCTCCTATGTCTTCTTATGAGTCTGTCGCACTAAAAATGATTTCTCGTCATTTATGTAAGAGCAAAAGAATGGCCCAAGCATGAAAACCGATGCTGCCCGAGCCCTGAGTAATGCAGCACGGCTCCTGCGGTGACCACCCTCCACTGCAAGGATAAGGCGGCGGGCGTGCAGAGCAGCTTACACAGTGACATGTAAAAGTTTGTGCACCCCTGGTCAGAATTACTGTTCTTGTGAACAGTCGAAGACGAAATTATCTAAAAGGCCTAAAGTTACACATGACACAGTTCCTTTGTATTTTAGGCAACAAAATTTTTTTTATTTTCATCTTACATATTAACCCCTTCACGCCGGAGCCAATTTTCATTTTTGCTTTTCTGTTTTGTGCCATAACTTTTTATTTTAATTTTTCTGTCAATATGGCCATGTGAAGGCTTGTTTTTTTTTTTGTTTTTTTTTGTGGGACGAGTTGTACTTTTGAACGGCACCATTGGTTTTACCATGTCGTGTACGAGAAAACGGGAAAAAAAATTCCAAGTGCGGTGAAATTGCAAAAAAAAAAGCGCAATCCCACACTTGTTTTTTTTTTTTTTTTTTTTCCCCTCTTTCGTCTCATTGGGGGACACAGAAACCGTGGGGTGTGTGCTGCTGTCACTAGGAGGTTGTCACTATGCATGAGAAAAGTGATAACGCCGCCTCCGCAGTACACAACCCTCCGACCGGCTGTAGGACAATCCGTTTTGCTTAGTGTCAGCAGGAGGTGGACAGGGGTCTCACGCAGACCCGTGCCTACCTCAGTGTGCGTCGTTCCTTTTCAGGTAACCATGGAGGGATACAGAGAAGATATGCTACATCTGTACTCCCACACCGGGATCCTGAGTACGGCGTGTACTGCCACCCCGTATCCTCATGAATCCCACGGGCAGGACCCTATCCCCTAACACAGGACTCGTGTTCAGGTGGCAGCTCCCTCGTGAGCAGGGGGTTGGACCAGATGGCCCAGGAGGTCCCTTCCAACTCTATGATTCTATGGTCCTGACCTTCGTCTCCCATCACTCGCCCACCAGAGCCTGATGATCGAGAGAGACGCCCTGCAGATAAGGTTTGGGACAGCAATCTTTTCATGCAGATAACCGACCCCTGTTACTGGGTGAACTGGAGGTAAGAGGCTGCAGCGTTGTATGATCTGCTCACCAGCCGCTCAGGCTGAATGTGACCGCTGTACTCAGCACTCGGGCTTACAGCCCAGGGCTCTATACCTATGTTAAGAGCCAACACGTACTTTCAAGCACGCGGTGCAGCGCGGTTCCAGCCTCCTCCTGTGGTGGAATTTTGGCCCTGGGCTCCAGCAGGAGCCCAGCATGGCCAACGCTAGATTCCGGCTTCCGGCAGGCTCCGCCCCCCGGCTTCCTCTTCCTGTACCAGCGCCATCTTGGTGCTCCATGAGGCCAGAGCAAGGCCCTGCTCACCGCTTCCGGGTGGAGATTTCGTAAGGCTTCTACAGTCATGGCCAAAAGTTTTGAGAATGACACAAATATATTTTCACATGATCTGCTGCCCTCTGGTTTTTATGTGTTTGTCAGATGTTTTTATCACATACAGAAATATAATTGCAATCAATGAGTTAATGCAGCAAGTCAATATTTGCAGTGTTGACCCTTCTTCAGGACCTCAGCAATTCTCCCTGGCATGCTCTCAATCAACTTCTGGATCAAATCCTGACTGATAGCAGTCCATTCTTGCAAAATCAATGCTTTTATTTTGTCTGAATTTGAAGATTTTTGTTTGTCCACCCGTCTCTTGATGATTGACCACAAGTTCTCAATGAGATTAAGATCTGGGGAGTTTCCAGGCCATGGTCCCAAAATCTCTGTTTTGTTCCCTGAGCCATTTAGTTATCACCTTTGCTTTATGGCAAGGTGCTCCATCATGTTGAAAAAGGCATTGTTGATCGCCAAACTGCTCTTGGACGGTTGGGAGAAGTTGCTCTTGGAGGACATTCTGGTACCATTCTTTATTCATGGCTGTGTTTTTAGGCAAGACTGAGAGAGAGCCCATTCCCTTGGCTGAGAAGCAACCCCACACATGAATGGTTTCAGGATGCTTGACAGTTGGCATGAGACAAGACTGGTGGTAGCGCTCACCTGGTCTTCTCCGAATAAGCCGTTTTCCAGATGTCCCAAACAATCGAAAAGGGGATTCATCAGAGAAAATGACTTTACCCCAGTCCTCAGCAGTCCACTCCCTGTACCTCTTGCAGAATATCAGTCTGTCCATGATGTTTTTCCTGGAGAGAAGTGGCTTCTTTGCTGCCCTCCTTGAGACCAGGCCTTGCTCCATGAGTCTCCGCCTCACAGTGCGTGCAGATGCACTCACACCTGCCTGCTGCCATTCCTGAGCAAGCTCTGCACTGCTGGTAGCCCGATCCCGCAGCTGAAACACTTTTAAGAGACGGTCCTGGCGCTTGCTGGTCTTTTTGGGCGCCCTGGAGCCTTTTTGGCAACAAGGGAACCTCTCTCCTTGAAGTTCTTGATGATGCGATACATTGTTGACTGAGGTGCAATCTTTCTAGCTGCGATACTCTTCCCTGTTAGGCCATTTTTGTGCAGTGCAATGATGACTGCACGTGTTTCTTTAGAGATAACCATGGTTAACAGAAGAGAAACAATGATGCCAAGCACCAGCCTCCTTTTAAAGTGTCCAGTGGTGTCATTCTTACTTAATCATGACAGATTGATCTCCAGCCCTGTCCTCATCAACATCCACACCTGTGTTAATGGAGCAATCACTGAAACGATGTTAGCTGGTCCTTTTAAGGCAGGGCTGCAATGATATTGAAATGTGTTTTGGGGGATAAAGTTCATTTTCTAGGCAAATATTGACTTTGCAAGTAATTGCTGTTAAGCTGATCACTCTTTATAACATTCTGGAGTATATGCAAATTGCCATTAGAAAAAATGAAGCAGTAGATTTTGTAAAAATTAATATTTGTGTCATTCTCAAAACTTTCGGCCATGACTGTAGGCAGGGCTGCTCACCTCGCTCTCTCACCCGCATCAGCCTTTGGGGGCAGGCACACAGGTCGTGGGTATGTGAGTACTGCACTACAGGTTGCTCCCTCACTCCGCTTTCTACCCGAAGGTCGGCACCAGGTAAAACCTGTCAGTATGCCCAAGGGAGATCAGTCACGCTCCTCCCCCTCATCCGCTCCAGTGACCTTGGTGTCAGGCCTCCTTCAGGTCAGTCTTCGCCACTCTGCTCAGATTGCAGCAGACCTACGGTGTCACCTACGATAGAGAGCAGGTGCAGCCCCCATTTTGCCTGTCTGAGGCTGGTTTCACATTTGCGTTTTTTCGCGCTAAAAAATGCATGCGTTTTTTTTTTCCTATTCTTAACATGGGTGCGCAAACACATGAGTTTGTACGCGTTTGTATGCGCATGCTGTTCTTTGTAGTGTGCACTCGGGTGCACAAAATGCACTCTGTTGCATTTTTTGAGCGTTCGACTTGCCCCAAAAAAACACATGCGCACGCAATGCGTTTTTTTTCACCCAACCACCCATTATAGTCTATGGGTGCGCTGACGTGTGCATGTTAATGCACACGTCAGCGAAAAAAAAGCGCGCAAAACCGCAAAAAAACACACACAATAACGCATGATGCGTTTTTTATGTGCGTTTGCACTGCGCACGGTGCGCAGCGCGAAAAAACGCAAGTGTGAAAGTAGCCTTAGCTCCCACTTTACCCCTGGAGCAGGAGGAAGCACCTTGCCTGCCAGCCCAGGGGCCGTCCATCGCAACGGGAGACAGCGAGTGTCCAGGATGGGCCTCTTCCTTATCTAAGTCCATGGCCGACCTTACCAGGGTATCACAGACCTTGGTAACGGTGCTTAACATATTGCCACTTCAGACTCCAGTGGACATAGGAGCAACAAAATGAGCCTCCTTTTGGGCCTTCTAGA
The DNA here is from genome assembly GCF_039654945.1 of Dendrobates tinctorius. Lineage (NCBI taxonomy): Eukaryota > Metazoa > Chordata > Amphibia > Anura > Dendrobatidae > Dendrobates > Dendrobates tinctorius. The sequence goes on from NW_027361883.1 coordinate 616,653, forward strand.
GACCGTAGAAGGTTTAGACAGGACCGTCAACCCAGGTCCCCTTCTCACTCCGTCTCAACGCCAGAATTCCTATGGCCGTCTGCCTCTTCCCGGTCCTCATCCCCGGAATCAGACGAGGCATTATCAGAGACACAATCAGAGGAGGGTTCTGAGTACGGGCCAGATCAGTCCCAGGTCAAGGATATGGTTCAGGGCCTCATTGCCGCAGTCAATGAGACCTTTAACATTGGGGACGCCACATCAAAACCTAATGATCAGGCTTTTTAATTTAAGCGTCATAAGTTCCACTCTAGGGTTTTCGCCTCCCACAAGGATTTTGAGGAAGTGTTGGCCAGGGAAAGGGAAAACCCAACCAGGCGATTTCAGAGAGAAAGTCGTTTTGGGATTCTATATCCCTTTCTTCCAGATCTCACCGCCAACTGTTGTGAGTTCATTTTTCCCTTCATCATTGAGGTCTGATGAATTCCCTCCTCTGGTGAAGGAAGGTAGTGAGGCTGATTACCAAACACCTGGGCAGCTAGATGATAACTGGGTGGCTGGAATTGAGGACTGGATATAAGGCTGCTGACGCCCTTCTTCCTGGCTGGTGATTTTCCTGCTGGATTCTTGGAGACCAGTCTGATTCCTGCGTCTCAAAGCTAAGTTTTTCTGCTCTGCTTTGTACTCTTCAGTTTTGTTTTTTGTTTTGCCTTGTTTTTTGGGAGTTCTGCCATCCCCGGCCGGAGGTGAGCTGAATTCCATTTTTTTCTCTGATCTGTTGATCTTTTGCTCTGTCTTCAGAATATACCTGAGTGCTGATATAGTCTTTTGAAGCCTAGCGACTTCAGGGCCAGTTTTTCCTATCAGTCGGTTGGCTCATTTGATAGGGGTTTTTGCGGATGGCAGACAGCAGCTGTCCTGTCCTATGTAGTTAGCTTGGACCCATCATTTGCTCAACCTATCTTTCTATCAGTGTTAGTGTTTTCATCTTGCTTCACCGTCATATGTTGGGGGCTGCCTATTGCTTTGGGGTCTGCTCTGGGGCAGTTTAGTTTTTCCCCTTTCTGTCTTTAGGCTATGTAGCTCTCCGGCTGTCATCGAGGGGTCTAGGGCACTGTAGGAACCCCCCCACGGCTACTGCTAGTTGTTGTGGATAGGTTCAGGGGTCTGCAATCCGATAGCTGCCAACCTCTCTGGTTTTTCTGGACATAGCTGGTATTTTGTTTTTAAATCCTTCGGTGACTCATCATAACAGCCAACTGGACCGCCTCCCATTCGGTGGATCTAACAGTGTCCAGACTCGCTACCAATACAGTCCTCCCACTCGCCAGTGGAGCAGCTCTAAAAAATCCCAATTATAGGAGGATAGAATCCATGTCAAAATCCGCCTTTGAGGCGGCAGCCGCCACATTGTGTCCAGCCTTCGCGTCAGCCTGGGTAGCTAAGTCTGTTACAGAATGGGCCTAACAGCTTAGGCAGGGCATATTGGCTGGGGCTCCACCAGCAGAACTGGCGGAATTCGCAGATCAAATCTCCCATGCGGGGGAGGTATATGGTATCCGTAGCCCTCGATGCCGCGTCTTGCACAGCTCAAGCATCCAGTAACGTGGTAGCCGTCCGACGGACGGTCTGGCTAAAGGCTTGGCAGGCTGATTTGTCCTCAAAGAAATCACTGACCAACCACCCGCTTCAGGGCACCTGGCTCTTTGGGTCAATGCTAGATCAAATCATTAAGGATGCAACGGGGCGTACAAGCTCCCTTCTCCCTCAGGCCAAGCCTTGTCGATATGTTTTTAAACATAGGGCTCAGCTCTTTCAGCCCTTTCGCCGTACCCCAGCGACAGGGACTTATGCTCAGGGCCCACAGAGGTCGCAAGCACTGAGAGATAAGAGGAAGGTATCATTTCGGGCCACCCCTTCATGGCATTCCCGCAGTTCCAACAGCAGAACTACCAGGTCAGGGCCGGACAGAGCCACTTCAGCCTGATGCCAGCAGGGAGTCCAACTCCCTTTCCAGTACCTCTCCCTGACTAGGAGGCTGCCTTCTCTTCAGAGATGTCTGGCAGAGTTCAGTAGAGAATATCTGGGTAAAGGAGGTAGTATCGACAGGATGCAAGATAAACTTCAACGTCTTTCCGAGAGATCCCTTCTTTCTATCGCAACCAAAAGACGCTGCTAGGGCTCTAGTTTTTTTCTACGGCAATCGACTCTCTCCGCAGTGCAGGAGTAATCGTCCCCATTCCCGAGCAGGAACGTTTTGCTAGCTTTTACTCAAACCTGTTTGTGATACCAAAAAAGGACGGCTCAGTTCGTCCCATACTAGACCTCCAAAGGCTAATCAGCTGGGTCCGCTTACACCATTTCAGGATGGAATCGATTCGGATGGTAATTACGTCTATAGAGGATCAGGAATTCCTATGTTCCATTGACACCCGGGATGCCTACCTACACGTTCCCATTTTTTAGGGAAATCAGAGGTTTCTGCGTTTTACTGTCCAAAAGCAGCATTTCCAGTTCGTGGCCCTGCCATTTGAGCTGGCAACAGCACCCAGAATTTTCACAAAGATTGTGGCAGCGATGGTAGCTATATTAAGAGTCAGAGGCATAATATTGGTGCCATATCTCGACGATATTCTCGTCAAAGTGCCCTCCTTCGCTCAGGCCCAGGAAAATCTAGCGGTAGTTTTGAACACGCTATCCCGGTTTGGTTGGATCATAAACAGAGAGAAATCTCACCTAACGCCAACACAACGCCTAGAATTCTTAGGAATGGTAATCAACACCCGCCGCTCGAGGGTCTTTCTCCCAGAAAGGAAGTGGATTACCCTCCAGCAGGGAATTCGCTCTCTGTTGAAATTCCGTCGTCTGTCCTTTAAGCACTCTGCCATGAGAGTCCTGGGAAGGATGGTGACAGCTTCAGAGGTAATACCCTTTGCCCTGTTCTGTTCCTGGATGCTACAGAGGAACATCCTCCTTTATTGGAACAGGTACATCTCTTCACTGGATCGCCCCTTCCATTCAGACCAGGGAGTCCCTCAAGTGGTGACTGACCCCTCGTTCATCTGGGACGGCCTTTTTCCCCTGTCCACTGGCAGGTAGTAACTACAGATGCCAGTCCCCTGGGCTGGGGTGCGGTGTTCCGTCACCTGGCAGTCCAGAGATGATGGTCGAGGCAAGAACACTCACTATCAATCAACATTCTAAAACTGAGGGTGGTCTTCCTAGCACTTCTATATTGGGAAAGATACCTCAACAACCAGCCAGGCCGGATTCAAACGGACAATGCCACGGCGGTGGCATACATCAGTCACCAAGGGGGGAACCAGAAGTTCCCGGGCACTGGCCGAGGTATCCAGAATCTTCAACTGGGCAGAAACCTCAATTCCGGCAATTTTGGCAGTTTTCATTCCCGGCACAGACAGCACGGCCGCCGACTTCCTCAGTTGGGAGGGGCTCACGGAGGAGAATGGTCCTTACACCAGTACGTGATCCGTCGGATATGCCAGCTATGGGGGACTCCAGACATCGCGACAGAACAGAAGGGTCCAACAGTTTGTCCCAAGATACCGCGATCCTCTAGCGATAGGGGTCGACGCACTGGTCATTCCCTGGACATAATAATAATAATAATAATAATAATAATAATAATCTTTATTTATATAGCGCCAACATATTCCGCAGCGCTTTACAGTTTAACAGTTTCAAAACACAAGTCATAAGTAACAACGCTAACAATACAATAATTAAAGCAAAATAAGACGAAATAAGACGACCCTGCTCGTGAGAGCTTACAATCTACAATGAGGTGGGGGAGATACAGAGTACAGGTGTGTATTTACAATGGTGTATTTACAATGAAGGTCCAGCCATCTTGCGGGAGTGAAGGATGGATGGAGATAGTGAATGGGCTACGCGCACGCACACTTACACAGAGAATGACTTTGATTAGTGAATGTGATAGGCCGCTCTGAACAGGTGTGTTTTGAGGGAGCGCCTAAAACTATGCAAATTGTGGATAGTCCTGATTTCTTGGGGTAGAGCATTCCAGAGGATAGGAGCAGCACGGGAGAAGTCTTGGAGTCGGGAGTGGGAGGTACGGATTAGTGCAGAGTTTAGTCGAAAGTCGTTTGCAGAGCGCAGCGATCGGCTAGGCCGATAGACAGAAATGAGAGAAGAGATGTAAGGGGGTGCCGCACTGTGGAGAGCTTTGTGGGTGAGAACAAGTACTTTGAATTGGATCCTATAATGAATGGGCAGCCAATGTAAGGACTGGCGAAGAGCGGACGCGTCCGAGTACCGATTACCCAGATGGACGATCCTGGCTGCTGCATTGAGTATGGACTGGAGAGGGGATAGTCGAGTGACGGGGAGGCCAATTAATAGAGCGTTGCAGTAATCCAGGCGAGAGTGGATCAATGCAACAGTGAGGGTTTTTGTTGTTTCCATAGTGAGAAAAGGGCGGGTTCTAGAGATGTTCTTTAGGTGTAAGCGGCAAGAGCGGGCAAGGGATTGTATATGGGATGTAAAGGAGAGATTGGTGTCAAACATAACACCCAGACAGCGCACCTGCTGCCGGGGTGTTATTGTGGTACCACTCACGGAGAAGGAAATGTCAGATTTAGGGAGGTTAGTAGACGGCGGGAGCAGAAGTAGTTCAGTTTTGGAGAGGTTGACATAGTTCAGACTCCCTTACCTGTCCCCTCCCCTTCCTCTCCTGCCCAGACTGCTAAAGAAGATCAAGGCGGAGGGGGTGCCGGTCATATTGATCGCCCCGTACTGGCCCAGGAGGGCCTGGTTCGCAGAAATTATCAAACTTTTCGCAGGCACCCCCTGGAGACTCCCCGACAGACCAGATCTCCTGGCTCAGGGACCGTTTTACCACCCGAATTCTCGGTTGCTCAATTGGACGGCATGGCCGTTGAAACTACAATACTGAGAGCATCAGGATTTTCGGACTATTAATCCCGGGATTTTCGGACCATTTCGGAGTCATTAATGCAATGATCCAGGCTAGGAAGCCATCCTCTTCCAGGGTCTATTATCATGCCTGGAAGGCCTATTTTGGCTGGTGTGAGTCTAATCTCATCACACCTATGCTGTGTTCCCTGCCATCTGTCCTAGCTTTTCTCCAGGCAGGGTTAGATGGCGGTCTGGCCCTAAGTTCCTTGAAACGCCAGGTATCTGCTCTCTATTCTTTTTCAAAGAAATTTGGCCTCCCGCTTACAGGTTAGGACCTTTCTGCAAGGAGAGGCACATGCGGCCCCACCTTACAGATCCCCTGTGACTCCAGAGAATCTTAACTTGGTCTTGGAAGCTTTGACAGGTTCACCCTTCGAACCCCTCCAGGAAGCTCCCATGTCTTTGTTGTCCTGGAAGGTGGTATTTCTCGTAGCCATCACCTCTATTAGGCGGGTTTCAGAATTGGCGGCATTGTCCTGTCGCCCTCCATTCCTAATTATGCACCAGGACAAGGTTGTTTTGCGGCCTCCTCCTAACTTTCTTCTGAAGATGGTATCGGCCTTCCACCTGAACGAGGATATAATCCTTCCGTCATTTTGTCCCGCTCCAACCCATCCTCTGGAGCGTTCTTTGAATAAGCTAGACCTGGTCAGGGCGATAATGGTCTATTTGGCCAGGACCACTCCCTTCAGGAAGGCGTACTCGCTCTTTGTTACCCCCAATGGGGTGAGAAGAGGCCTGCCAGCCTCTAAAGCAACAATTGCCCGCTGGATCAGAATGACAATTCTGGAAGCCTACCGGGTGAAGGACAGGGTGTCCCCTGCTGGGGTCAAGGCCCATTCAACCCATGCGGTGGGCGCCTCTTGGGCGGTACACAACAGGGTATCAGCCATGCAGTTGTGCAAGGCTGCCACATGGTCGTCCGTGCATACCTCTTCAGGGTTCTGTAAGGTCCATACCTATGCTTCAGCGGACGCCAGCCTAGGCAGAAGAATCTTGCAGGCGGCAGTGGTGAGTTCTCCGGCCTGAAGGAAGTTTGTCTTTTCCCACCCCAGGGACTGCTTTTGGACGGCCCACGGTTTCTGTGTCCCCCAATGAGACGAAAGAGAAAACAGGATATTGGTTGCTTACCGTAAAATCTGTTTCTCAGAGTCTTCATTGGGGGAAACAGCGCCCTCCCATGATTTTATGTGTAATGAATATATGATGACTTACATGATAATGTCTCCTCCTACTGCTTTTTCACTAACTGATTGTCCTACAGCCGGTCGGAGGGGTGTATACTGCGGAGGCGGAGTTAACATTTTTTTCATGCATAGTGTCAACCTCCTAGTGACAGCAGCACACACCCACGGTTTCTGTGTCCCCCCAATGAAGACTCTGAGAAATAGATTTTACGGTAAGCAACCAAAATCCTGTTTTTTTTCACCATGTTCACTAAATGCTAAAACTGAACTGCCATTATGATTCTCCAGGTCATTACAAGTTCATAGACACCAAACATGTCTATTTTTATCTAAGTGGTGAAAAGAAAATATAAATAAATAAATTGTGCCATTTTCCGATACCCGTAGTGTCTCCAATGTTCGTGATCTGGGGTTGGGTGTGGGCTTATTTTTTGTGTGCCGAGCTGACATTTTTAACGATACCATTTTGGTGCAGATACGATCTTTTCATCGCCCGTTATCGCATTTTAATGCATTGTCGCGGCGAGCAAAAAAAAAAAAACAAACTAATTCTGGCGTTGTGAATTTTTTTCTCGCTACGCCGTTTAGCGATCAGGTTAATCCTTTTTTTATTGATAGATCTGGCGATTCTGAATGTGGCGATACCAAATGTGTGTGATTTTTTTTTTTTTTTTTTTTTTTTAAATTATATTTTGTATGGGGCAAAAGGGGGGTGATTTGAACTTTTGTTTGTTTTTTTTTTCAATTTTAATATTTTTAAAAACTTTTTTTTTTTTTTTTGGCATGCTTCAATAGCCTTCGTAAGAGGCTAGAAGCTGCCACAGCCCGATCGGCTCTGCTACATACAGGTGATGCTCAGAACGCCTCTATGTAGCAGAATTACTGCATTGCTATGAGCTCCGACAACCGGGTGGCGCTCATAGCAATCTGGCATCAACAACAATAGAGGTCTCAAGGAGACCTCTGGTTGTCATGCCGACACATCGGTGACCCATGATCAGGTGACGCGGGTCACCGTTGAGAGTATTTCTGGCCCAGTGGCCAGAAGTACTTGTTAAATACCGCTGTCAGTTTGATCGCGATCCTCCCCTGGCTATTGCGGGCACATGTCAGCTGATCAAAACAGCTGACTTGTCCCGGCTTTGAGGTGGGCTCACCGCCGGAGCCCACTTCACAGGGGGAGATGTGACATGCGCAGAACTAGTACGGCGCATGTCGCAAAGGGGTTAAAAATTACAGAAAGGAAAAAGGCCCGATGCAAAGGTTTGGGCACCCTTGGATATTTGACTGCTCATAACTTTGACTAAGGTTCCAGACCTTTATTAGCCTGTTAGGGTTATGGATTGTTCACTATGACCACTAGGAAAGGCCAGGTGATGTAAATTTCTCAGCTTTTTAAAATCCCAGCCTCCTCTAACCTTGTGCCAAAAACAGAACATGGGTTTTTCTAAGCAGATGCCTAGCACTCTGAAAATGGTGAGGACCACAAATCAGGAGAAGGCTATAAGAAGATAGTAAAGCGTTTTCAGGTTGCCAGTTCCTTGGTTCAAAATGTGATTAAGAAATGGCAGTTACCAGTAACAGTGGAGATCAAGATAATCTCTGGAAAACCAAGCAAAGTCTCAGTGAGAGCTGCTCGTAAGGATTGCTAGAGTGGGAAATCGGGACCCCCGTTTGACTGCAAAAGACCTTCAGAAGGTTTATCAGACTCTAAAGTTGTGGTAAATTTCTCCACTGTTCAGTGACACCTGCACAAATATGGCCTTCATGGAAGAGTCATGAGAAGAAAACCTCTCCTGCGTCCTCACTTTCAAATTCAGCATCAGAAGTATGCAAAAGAACATCTAAACAAGCCTGATGCATTATGGTACCAAGTCCTGTGAATCGATGAGGGTGAAATAGAACTCTGTAGCCACAATGATCAAAGTTATGTGTGGAGAAAAAAGGGCACAGAATTTCAGGAAAAGAACATCTCACCAAAAATGAAGTATGGGGGAGGATCAATCTTGCTTGGCACAGGGAACATTTCATGGGTAGAGGGAAGAATGCATTCAATGAAATTTCCACACATTTTTGATGCAAACATAATACCATCTGTAAAAAAAAAAAAAAAAAAGTTGACGGTGAAAAGAGGAAGAGGATAGCTTCTACATATGGATAATGATCCTAAACACACGTCACATTCCACAATAGACGACCTCAAAAGGTGCAAGCTGAAGGTTTTACAATAGCCCTCACAGTCCACTGATCTGAACGTCATTGATAATCTGTGGCCAAGCCTCAAAATAGCAGAGGATGGAGGACACCGCAGGAATCTCACAGACCTGGAGGAATTCTCCAAGGAAGAATGGAGGAAAATCCCTCAAACAAGAACTGAAAGGCTCTTATCTGGCTACAAAAAGCGTTCACAAGCTGGGATACTTTCAAGATGGGGTGCTACTAGGTACTAGCCATGCTGGGTGCCCAAACCTTTGCATCTGCCCAATTTTTGTAATTTTAAAATGTAAAAGATAAAATTATATACATTTTTTTTTTTTTTTTTTTTTGCGTAAAATACAAATGAAATGTGTGATCTGTAACTTCAGCGCTTATAAAAATCATTTCATCTGCAGCTTCCTTAACTCTTCACAATAACAGTCATTGTGATCAGTGGTGCCCAAAAAATTCACAGAAGAATCTGCACTTATATAATAAACTAAAAAAAAAACTTTATTAATCTATTTAAATAACATAAAACTATTCACAAAGGTTTTGTCCTAGATAGAAAAAAAAGGGAAAAAAACAATTCCTCACCCTATAAATGAGCTGTACACGCGTTACCTGGCCGTGGACGTTTTCACCCTAGGACACTGTGCATATGATACCTTCGCTCCTGGCCCTAATATGTCCTATTTTGTGTGGAGGGAAACCTAATATAAATAAACCCGCTATACACCACCTGTGCTAAAACCAATAAAGATGCCAAATGCAAATCAATCGGCAGAATTCTTCTCTACAGCTCTGGCAAAAATTAAGAGCCCACTGCACAATTTTATAAAAATCCGCTTCTCTCCATGTCTGACGGCCGTTCCATTCCAGTGTCAGCTGAATTCCATCCAGAGTCCACCTCATTCTACTTAATGTGCTTCTGATTAGGTGATCACCTGAACCAAATCTTATTTAACGAAGGAAAGTGTAAAAATCCCTGCTGTGGTGTTCACAATCCTCCTGCAATAGGACAAGCTGGACGGCAAAACAAGTGCTAGTAATATCCCACAAGTAATAGGAATGAAAGAATAACTTTTAACCTTGAAAAGGAGTTGAAAAGAAAAGTCCTGAGTGAGGAAAAGAAGGGCTCAATTCTGGCTTTACTAGCAGAGGGATACAGTGAGCGTCATGTTACCTCCATCCTTAAAATTCCTAAGACGGCAGTCCATTACAACAAGGTCAAGCAGAAGACATTGGGGACAACAAAGCTACAGACCGGCAGAGGGCGAAAACGACTCTCCGCTGACCGGGATGACTTTCATCTTATTTGAATGTCACTCAGCAATCGCAGGATGACATCAAGTGACCTACAAAAGGAATGGCAAATGGCAGCTGGGGTGAAGCGCACGGCAAGAACAGTTCGTATCAGGCTCCTAGAGGCAGGGCTCAAGTCATGTAAAGCTATAAAAAAGCCTTTCATCAATGAGAAGCAAAGGAGAGTGAGGCTGAAGTTTGCCAAAGACCAGAAGGATTGGACCATAGAGGACTGGAGTAAGGTAATCCTCTCTGAGTCTAATCTTCAGCTTTGCCCAACACCTGGTCGTCTAATGGTGAGACGGAGACCTGGAGAGGCGTACAAGCCACAGTGTCCTGCACCCACTGTGAAATTTGGTGCAGGATTGGTGATGATCTGGGGATGCTTCAGCAAGGCTGGAATTGGGCAGGTTAATCTTTGTGACGGACGTATGACTCAAGCCGCATACAAGGTTATCCTGGAAAACCAGCTGATTCCTTCTGCTCAGGCAATGTTCCCCAACTCTGAGGACAATGCGCCATGCCACACAGCTAGGTCAATCAATGTGTGGATGAAGGACCACCACATCAAATCCCTGTCATGGGCAGCCCAATCTCCAGACTTGAACCCCACTGAAAACCTCTGGAATGTATTCAAGAGGAAGATGGATGGTCACAAGCCATCAAACAAAGAAGAGCTGCTTACATTATTATACCAGGAGTGGGATAAGGTCTCCCAAAAGCCGTGTGAGAGACTGGAGGAAAGCAGCCAAGACGCATGAAAGCTGGGATTAACACTCATGGTTATTCTACAGACTATTGATTTCTGAACTCTTCCTGAGGTAAAACATTAGTATTGTTGTTTCTAAATGATTATGAACTTGTTTTCTTAGCATTATGTGAGGTCTGTAAGCACTCCGCATTTTTTTTGTTATTTTGACCATTTCTCATTTTATGAAGATAAATACAAAATTTAGTGCTTGGAAATTCGGAGACCTGTTGTCAGCAGTTTATAGAATAAAAGAACAATTTAAATTTTACTCAAAAATATAAAGAGAAAAAATCAGAGGAACGGAACATTGTGCAGCGGTCTCTTAATTTTTCCAGAGCTATATATGAGCTGATATATACCCGTCGGTGAACGGGGGCGCCATTTGTGCAGTAGGGTGCCAACCTTCGCGGCCAGGTAGGGTTTGTATAGCTCATTTATTGGGTGAGATCTAGTTTTTTCCCCTTGTTTCTATCTAGATCATTACCTTTGTGCACAGTTCTATTTTTGTTATTTTAAAGAGATTAATAAAAATTATTTCTTAGTTTGTGTAACTGCAGATTCTTCTGTGAGCGTTTTGGTCTCTTAGCCTGTATTAATTTATACAACTACTATAGCGATTCTTTTCAGGGGTGCCCAAACTTTAACATGCCACTATGCATCCTCTCCCCCTACTGTACCTGACTGCTTGTGGGGATCTGTACAGAGAGGGGAGCCACTGTGTGATTGGCATCAGTTACACCCATGAGTTATTAGGACACTTAGTATAAGTGCAATAAATTGACCTCTCATAGTGGAAGGTTCTCTACAACTGAAGTGTGTGTTATCTGTACCACCTGAATGCAATCTATTGTCCCCTGTTATCAGGCAACATCTCCATTGTAAAAAACACAAAAACTGAGCTTGGTTTGAGTTGATATAAATGCAGCAGATAAACGCATGTTCACATCGGCCATAAAGCATACAAAACCTACAAGAAACAAAATGAGCAAAAACGCTGCTGTGACTAAAAAGTAAAAAGCAAACGGGCATTTAAATAACATTGGGTTCTCAGTAATTCTATTTTTGATAAAAAAAAAATAGCATAAAAGCCGTCCCACCACGACAAGGTGACCCTGATCAGGGCGGTCCTACACTGTCAAATATTAAAACCTTACCATGTGTCAGAATGTGAATAACAGCAGACAAAAGGATCAGGTCCCAACCAGGGGACACCAGTCTGGGGAAGATTTTAAATGTAATTTCCAGCTCAGGAGAGGGAGGCCACACCCCGGCTTGCGCAGAAAGCAAAAATACAAAGAAAAAAAAAAAAAGAAAAAAATCCACAAGTAAATTGGCTGGGAGGATAGTAGCGGTCTGATCCTGTTAGCTCTGATTGTTGTATGGAGGGTCCGCGGCCCCCCCGACTGTGTCAGTTTAGCTTTACGTTTTCCAGGAGGAATAACGGAGCGGCACAACACAGAGCGCTAAGATAAGAAGTGCCTGAATCGGTAAGTTTTGCAGAAAAGTCAGGAGAGTTGACATTCAGGGAATCGGGAAAGCTGGTTTTGAGGAACCCCTCTATTCCTGGACAGCTTTATGGCTGCAAATAAGGAGCAGCCCTATTCTGGCATGAGCTTCCTGCAGCCCAGGCTCATTCCTGACACCAAAACTGCATGTGGGCATGAGCTTCCTGCAGCCCAGGCTCAATCCTGACACCAAAACTGCATGTGGGCAGGAGCTTCCTGCAGCCTGGCCACATTCCTAACACCAAAACTGCATGTGGGCAGGAGCTTCCTGCAGCCTGGCCACATTCCTGACACCAAACCTGGATGTGAGCAGGAGCTTCCTGCAGCCTGGCACATTCCTAACACCAAAACTGCATGTGAGCAGGAGCTTCCTGCAGCCTGGCCATATTCCTAACACCAAAACTGCATGTGGGCAGGAGCTTCCTGCAGCCTGGCCACATTCCTAACACCAAAACTGCATGTGGGCAGGAGCTTCCTGCAGCCTGGCCACATTCCTAACACCAAAACTGCATGTGGGCAGGAGCTTCCTGCAGCCTGGCCACATTCCTAACACCAAAACTGCATGTGGGCAGGAGCTTCCAGCTGCCCGGGCACATTCCTGACACCAAACCTGGATGTGAGCAGGAGCTTCTTATAGCTCGGGCACATTCCTGACACCAGAAGTGGATGTCACCAAGCTGTAAACTCTGCATTGTGCTGGGCAGCCATGGACAGTTGTGCTCCCTGTGCCTCAGACTGACCCCTCTTAGTCTAGCAGCCCATCACTCTGCTGCTGCCAGATAACGCTGCCACCCCTGACTGTCATCCCTGGCTGCCACCCCTGACTGTCATCCCTGGCTGCCACCCCTGACTGTCATCCCTGGCTGCCACCCCTTGCCCTCCATCGCTCTTTTTTACACCATTATGTGAGGCCACAGTGAGGAGCTGCTCTCTGACTTTTCACCCCTGCTGTAATTAGGCAGAGATCAGTAAATCCCCCCGGGGGTCCACCATGGGGGCTACGTAAGATGTACAGAGCAATTCCTCTGCATGATATAATGTGTGGACGATGCCGATACGTGTTGTCACTGGTCACGGTGGCGTCCATTAAACTTTCACTTCACCATCAATTACAGCTTCAAAGCCGCCGGCGGAAGTGACAGGGGCCCCGCACCTCACACCTGCCGTGTCCTGCGGCCAGACATGTCCGGCCATTACACTAATGTGCGCTCGTCACTGTGATTGAAATGTTCTGCCGAGCAATTACCAGCCAGCTAGTTAACTGGCCCTCGGGGGCATCCGTCCTGCCGGCGGCCGGCCTCACCTGTGCAAACACTCAGGGACACGCACGGCTCTCCACACCCCGAGTGTAATGCCGCCGTCCGGGGCCATCGGGGCCACATGTTATCCTCCAGGTCCCTCATCATTGGGGGCTGACTACATATCAGATCCACGGATGTCGTCCCACCGCTGATGTCCTTTTGATCCCTCCGGGGGCCACCGTGCTTTACTACAACCCCCAACTTCTGACATTACTGTCTCCATCGTCTGCCCTGTTCACATGGCAGTCATTGCCACCATTGCCCATAGAGGTCACCGTGGAGCCCCTCAGTCACCCCACGTCACTAGAGACCCCCATGCCTCCCTGCTCTGACTGATCGCCATCAGAGACATCTTTACTTATAAACCAATTCTATTAAATATATCATAACAATATCTCCAAATTCTTAGTCGCCTTCACTGTAATTTTTATTTCATAACTCAATGAGAAAATAGGAAGCTTTATAATATTATCCAAGGAATCCTCTGCTTTCTCCTTCTGGCTTTAGATTTCAGTCTCTGTTCAAGGGAAAAATCTATGTATTGAGTGAGAAAAGAGATCACCGTTGGTGCTTCTAATATTCGATGGAGATGGAAGGAACTAAAGGCAGACAGAGGTGGAGGGGGAGGAGCTAGAGGTGAGGAGCTGGAGGCAGACCCCCCATAGAGGGAGGAGCTAGAGGCAGACACACATTCTGCTGTAAGCTTCATAGAACTTTATGAGCACCAACTGCCATCTCCTAGCTCAGTAATGGGGAAAGTCTGTATTAACTGAAGACACAATTTAGCAGAGAATGAGATCAATCCAGGAGGAGAAAGAAGCAGATCGTTGTGATGAGATGTGTTAGTTTATCTAATTTTCACTTTTATTATTGAGTTATGGAGAAAACATTCTTTTTATTTTTAGATTTATTTTGTTTTTTTGTTTTCTTTCTTTTTTGATATATCCCTCCAGCTCAGCCCCCACTGCTGGATCACTGGGTGCCAGAATAGAGGGCTGTGTCTATAGTGTGTCTCTATAATACAGACTGATGGCGGATCTCTGCACACCGCGCTGCTCTGAGCGCTTGTCCAGGGAGGTGAACGAGCCTCAGTAACTCCAACTGTATAACCGAGCGCTGCCCGGAGGAGCCGTACTATGGATGCCGTCCAGTAATCTGGCACTGGAGCAGAGACGTCCCGTAATCCGGATTACAAGATCAGACCCTGCGATTCATCGTCGCCCTCTATAGTAAATATCTTGTATTTTCTTCTACAGGTTGTGGGTCTCCTGCTGCCAAATCAGACCCTGACATCTACAGTCTTCTGGCAGGTAAGAGGTGGAGAAGACCGGTGATGTGGGCCAGGCAAGGGTTAATTTATATCCCTGTACATAGAGGGCAGTATTATAGTAGTTATATTGTTGTGCATAGGGGCCAGTATTATAGTAGTTATATTCTTGTACATAGGGGGCAGTATTATAGTAGTTATATTCTTGTACATAGGAGCAGTATTATAGTAGTTATATTCTTGTACATAGGAGCAGTACTATAGTAGTTATATTCTTGTACATAGGGGGCAGTATTATAGTAGTTATATTCTTGTGCATATGGGCAGTATTATAGTAGTTATATTCTTGTACATAGGAGCAGTATTATAGTAGTTATATTCTTGTACATAGGGACAGTATTATAGTAGTTATATTCTTGTACATAGGGGCAGTATTATAGTAGTTATATTCTTGTACATAGGAGCAGTACTATAGTAGTTATATTCTTGTACATAAGGGGCAGTATTATAGTAGTTATATTCTTGTGCATAGGGGCAGTATTATAGTAGTTATATTCTTGTACATAGGGGGCAGTATTATAGTAGTTATATTCTTGTACATAGGAGCAGTATTATAGTAGTTATATTCTTGTACATAGGGACAGTATTATAGTAGTTATATTCTTGTACATAGGGGCAGTATTATAGTAGTTATATTCTTGTACATAGGAGCAGTATTATAGTAGTTATATTCTTGTACATAGGGGCAATATTATAGTAGTTATATTCTTGTACATAGGGGCAATATTATAGTAGTTATATTCTTGTACATAGGGCTAGTATTATAGTAGTTATATTCTTGTACATAGGAGCAGTATTATAGTAGTTATATTCTACATAGGGAGCAGTATTATAGAAGTTATATTCTTGTACATAGGGGCACTATTATAGTAGTTATATTCTTGTACATAGGGGGCAGTATTATAGCAGTTATATTCTTGTACATAGGGGCACTATTATAGTAGCTATATTCTTCTACATAGGGGGCAGTATTATAGTAGTTATATTCTTGTACATAGGGGGGCAGTATTATAGTAGTTATATTCTTGTACATAGGGGGCAGTATTATAGCAGTTATGTTCTTGTACATAGGGGGCAGTATTATAGTAGTTATGTTCTTGTACATAGGGGGCAGTATTATAGTAGTTATATTCTTGTACATAGGGGGCAGTATTATAGTAGTTATATTTTTGTACATAGGGGGCACTATTATAGTAATTATATTCTTGTACATAGGAGCAGTATTATAGTAGTCATATTCTTGTACATAGGAGCAGTATTATAGTAGTTATATTCTTGTACACAGGGGCAGTATTATAGTAGTTATATTCTTGTACATGGGGGCAGTATTATAGTAGTTATATTCTTGTACATAGGGGCAGTATTATAGTAGTTATATTCTTGTACATAGGGGCAGTATTATAGTAGTTATATTCTTGTACATACGGGCAGTATTATAGTAGTTATATTCTTGTACATTCTTGTACATAGGGGGGCACTGTTATAGTAATTATATTCTTGTACATAGGAGCAGTATTGTAGTAGTTATATTCTTGTACATAGGAGCAGTATTATAGTAGTTATATTCTTGTACATAGGAGCAGTATTATAGTAGTTATATTCTTGTACATAGGGGCAGTATTATAGTAGTTATATTCTTGTACATAGGGGCAGTATTATAGTAGTTATATTCTTGTACATTCTTGTACATAGGGGGGCACTGTTATAGTAATTATATTCTTGTACATAGGAGCAGTATTGTAGTAGTTATATTCTTGTACATAGGAGCAGTATTATAGTAGTCATATTCTTGTACATAGGAGCAGTATTATAGTAGTTATATTCTTGTACATAGGGGCAGTATTATAGTAGTTATATTCTTGTACATGGGGGCAGTATTATAGTAGTTATATTCTTGTACATAGGGGCAGTATTATAGTAGTTATATTCTTGTACATAGGGGCAGTATTATAGTAGTTATATTCTTGTACATAGGGGCAGTATTATAGTAGTTATATTCTTGTACATGGGGGCAGTATTATAGTAGTTATATTCTTGTACATAGGAGCAGTATTATAGTAGTTATATTCTTGTACATAGGAGCAGTATTATAGTAGTTATATTCTTGTACATAGGAGCAGTATTATAGTAGTTATATTCTTGTACATAGGAGCAGTATTATAGTAGTTATATTCTTGTACATAGGGGGGCACTATTATAGTAGTTATATTGTTGTACACAGGGGCAGTATTATAGTAGTTATATTCTTGTACATGGGGGGCAGTATTATAGTAGTTATATTCTTGTACATAGGGGGGCACTATTATAGTAGTTATATTCTTGTACATAGGGGGGCACTATTATAGTAATTATATTCTTGTACATAGGAGCAGTATTATAGTAGTTATATTCTTGTACATAGGAGCAGTATTATAGTAGTTATATTCTTGTACATAGGAGCAGTATTATAGTAGTTATATTCTTGTACATAGGGGGGCACTATTATAGTAGTCATATTCTTGTACACAGGGGCAGTATTATAGTAGTTATATTTTTGTACATGTGGGCAGTATTATAGTAGTTATATTCTTGTACATAGGAGCAGTATTATAGTAGTTATATTCTTGTACATAGGAGCAGTATTATAGTAGTTATATTCTTGTACATAGGAGCAGTATTATAGTAGTTATATTCTTGTACATAGGGGGCACTATTATAGTAGTTATATTGTTGTACACAGGGGCAGTATTATAGTAGTTATGTTCTTGTACATGGGGGGCAGTATTATAGTAGTTATATTGTACACAGGAGCAGTATTATAGTAGTTATATTCTTGTACATAGGGGGGAAGTATTATAGTAGTTATAGTCTTGTACATAGGAAGCAGTATTATAGTAGTTATATTCTTGTACATAGGGGGCAGTATTATAGTAGTTATATTCTTGTATAGGGGCAGTATTATAGTAGTAATATTCTTGTATAGGGGCAGTATTATAGTAGTAATATTCTTGTATAGGAGCAGTATTACAGGAGTTATATTCTTGTACATAGGGGCAGTATTATAGTAGTTATATTCTTGTACACAGAGGCAGTATTATAGTAGTTATATTCTTGTACAAAGGGGCAGTATTATAGTAGTTATATTCTTGTACATAGGGGGCACTATTATAGTAATTATATTCTTGTACATAGGAGCAGTATTATAGTAGTAATATTCTTGTACATAGGAGCAGTATTATAGTAGTTATATTCTTGTACATAGGGGGCAGTACTATAGTAGTTATATTCTTGTACATAGGGGGGCACTATTGTAATTATATTCTTGTCCATAGGAGCAGTATTATAGTAGTTATATTCTTGTACATAGGAGCAGTATTATAGTAGTTATATTCTTGTACATAGGAGCAGTATTATAGTAGTTATATTCTTGTACATAGGAGCAGTATTATAGTAGTTATATTCCTGTACATAGGGGTGCACTATTATAGTAGTTATATTCTTGTACACAGGGGCAGTATTATAGTAGTTATATTCCTGTACATAGGGGTAGTATTATAGTGGTTTTATTCTTGTACATAGGGGCAGTATTATAGTAGTTATATTCTTGTACATAGGGGCAGTATTATAGTAGTTTTATTCTTGTACATAGGGGTAGTATTATAGTAGTTATATTCTTGTACATAGGGGCAGTATTATAGTAGTTATATTCTTGTACATAGGGGCAGTATTATAGTAGTTATATTCTTGTACATAGGGGCAGTATTATAGTAGTTATATTCTTGTACATAGGGGTAGTATTATAGTAGTTATATTCCTGTACATAGGGGTGCACTATTATAGTAGTTATATTCTTGTACACAGGGGCAGTATTATAGTAGTTATATTTCTGTACATAGGGGTAGTATTATAGTAGTTATATTCTTGTACATAGGGGCAGTATTATAGTAGTTATATTCTTGTACATAGGGGCAGTATTATAGTAGTTATATTCTTGTACATAGGGGCAGTATTATAGTAGTTATATTCTTGTACATAGGGGCAGTATTATAGTAGTTATATTCTTGTACATAGGGGCAGTATTATAGTAGTTATATTCTTGTACATAGGGGCAGTATTATAGTAGTTATATTCTTGTACATAGGGGGGCAGTATTATAGTAGTTATATTCTTGTACATAGGGGCAGTATTATAGTAGTTATATTCTTGTACATAGGGGGGCAGTATTATAGTAGTTATATTCTTGTACATAGGAGCAGTATTATAGTAGTTATATTCTTGTACATAGGAGCAGTATTATAGTAGTTATATTCTTGTACATAGGGGGGCATTATTATAGTAGTTATATTGTTGTACACAGGGGCAGTATTATAGTAGTTATATTCTTGTACATAGGGGGAAGTATTATAGTAGTTATAGTCTTGTACATAGGAAGCAGTATTATAGTAGTTATATTCTTGTACATAGGGGCAGTATTATAGTAGTTATATTCTTGTAGATAGGGGCAGTGTTATAGTGGTTATATTCTTGTATATAGGAGCAGTATTATAGTAGTTATATTGTTGAATAGGGCCAGTTTTATAGTAGTTATATTCTTGTATAGGGGCAGTATTATAGTAGTAATATTCTTGTATAGGAGCAGTATTACAGTAGTTATATTCTTGTACATAGGGGCAGTATTATAGTAGTTATATTCTTGTACACAGAGGCAGTATTATAGTAGTTATATTCTTGTACAAAGGGGCAGTATTATAGTAGTTATATTCTTGTACATAGGGGGCACTATTATAGTAATTATATTCTTGTACATAGGAGCAGTATTATAGTAGTTATATTCTTGTACATAGGAGCAGTATTATAGTAGTTATATTCTTGTACATAGGGGGCAGTACTATAGTAGTTATATTCTTGTACATAGGGGGGGCACTATTATGGTAATTATATTCTTGTCCATAGGAGCAGTATTATAGTAGTTATATTCTTGTACATAGGAGCAGTATTATAGTAGTTATATTCTTGTACATAGGAGCAGTATTATAGTAGTTATATTCCTGTACATAGGGGTGCACTATTATAGTAGTTATATTCTTGTACACAGGGGCAGTATTATAGTAGTTATATTCCTGTACATAGGGGTAGTATTATAGTGGTTTTATTCTTGTACATAGGGGTAGTATTATAGTGGTTTTATTCTTGTACATAGGGGCAGTATTATAGTAGTTATATTCTTGTACATAGGGGCAGTATTATAGTAGTTATATTCTTGTACATAGGGGTAGTATTATAGTAGTTATATTCTTGTACATAGGGGCAGTATTATAGTAGTTATTTTCTTGTACATAGGGGCAGTATTATAGTAGTTATATTCTTGTACATAGGGGCAGTATTATAGTAGTTATATTCTTGTACATCGGGGCAGTATTATAGTAGTTATATTCTTGTACATAGGGGGGCAGTATTATAGTAGTTATATTCTTGTACATAGGGGCAGTATTATAATAGTTATATTCTTGTACATAGGGGGGCACTATTATAGTAGTTATATTCTTGTACATAGGAGCAGTATTATAGTAGTTATATTCTTGTACATAGGGGGGCACTATTGTAGTAGTTACAGTCATATGTAAAAGTTTGGGCACCCCTATTAATGTTAACCTTTTTTCTTTCTAACAATTTTGGTTTTTGCAACAGCTATTTCAGTTTCACTTAACTAATAACTGATGGACTCAGTTATATTTCTGGATTCAAATGAGGTTTATTGTACTAACAGAAAATGTGCAATCTGCATTTAAACAAAATTTGACCGGTGCAAAAGTATGGGCACCCTTATCATTTTCTTGATTTGAACACTCCTAACTACTTTTTACTGACTTCCTGAAGCACTAAATTGGTTTTGTAACCTCATTGAGCTTTGAACTTCATAGCCAGGTGTATCAAATCATGAGGAAAGGTATTTAAGGCGGCCACTTGCAAGTAGTTCTATTTGATTCTCCTGTGAAGAGTGGCATCATGGGCTCCTCAAAACAACTCTCAAATGATCTGAAAACAAAGATTATTCAACATAGCTTTTCAGGGGAAGGATACAAAAAGTTGTCTCAGAGATTTAACCTGTCAGTTTCCACTGTGAGGAACATAGTAAGGAAATGGAAGAACACAGGTACAGTTCTTGTTAAGCCCAGAAGTGGCAGGCCAAGAAAAATATCAGAAAGGCAGAGAAGAAGAATGGTGAGAACAGTCAAGGACAATCCACAGACCACCTCCAAAGACCTGCAGCATCATCTTGCTGCAGATGGTGTCACTGTGCATCGGTCAACAATACAGCTCACTTTGCACAAGGAGAAGCTGTAAACACCGCTTCAAATCTACTCAGGCATTCTTGCAGAGGAACAATTACAATGTTCTGGAATGGCCATCCCAGTCCCCAGACCTGAATATCATTGAACATCTGTGGGATGATTTGAAGCGGGCTGTCCATGCTCGGCGACCATCAAACTTAACTGAACTGGAAATGTTTTGTAAACAGGAATGATCACAAATACCTTCATCCAGGATCCAGGAACTCATTAATAGCTACAGGAAGCGACTAGAGGCTGTTATTTTTGAAAAAGAAGGATCTATGAAATATTAATGTCACTTTTATGTTGAGGTGCCCATACTTTTGCACTGGTCAAATTTTTTTAAATGCAGATTGCACATTTTCTGTTATTACAATAAACCTCATTTGAATCCAGAAATATAACTGAGTCCATCAGTTATTAGATATATGAAACTCAAATAGCTGTTGCAAAAAACAAAATTGTTATAAAGAAAAAAGGTTAACATTAATAGGGGTGCCCAAACTTTTACATATGACTGTATATTCTTGTACACAGGGGCAGTATTATAGTAGTTATATTCTTGTACGTGGGGGGCAGTATTATAATAGTTATATTCTTGTACATAGGAGCAGTATTATAGTAGTAATATTCTTGTATAGGGGCAGTATTATAGTAGTAATATTCTTGTATAGGGGCAGTATTATAGTAGTAATATTCTTGTATAGGGGCAGTATTATAGTAATATTCTTGTATAGGAGCAGTATTATAGTAGTTATATTCTTGTACATAGGGGGCAGTATTATAGTAGTTATATTCTTGTACATAGGGGCAGTATTATAGTAGTTATATTCTTGTCCATAGTGGGCAGTATTATATTAGTTATAGTCTTGTACATAGGGGCAGTATTATAGTAGTTATATTCTTGTACATAGGGGCAGTATTATAGTAGCTATATTCTTGTACACAGGGGGCAGTATTATCGTAATTATATCCTTGTACATAGGGACAGTATTATAGTAGTTATATTCTTGTACATAGGATCAGTGTTATAGTAGTTATATTCTTGTACATAGGGGCAGTATTATAGTAGTTATGATCTTGTACATAGGAGTAGTATTATAGTAGTTATATTCTTGTACATAGGGACAGTATTATAGTAGTTATGATCTTGTACATAGGAGCAGTATTATAGTAGTTATATTCCTGTACATTGGGGGCAGTGTTATAGTAGTTATATTCTTGTATATAGGAGCAGTATTATAGTAGTTATATTCTTGTACATAGGGACAGTATTATAGTAGTTATGATCTTGTACATAGGAGCAGTATTATAGTAGTTATATTCCTGTACATTGGGTGCAGTATTATAGTAGTTATATTCTTGTACATAGGGGGCAGTGTTATAGTAGTTATATTCTTGTACATAGGGCATTAGTATTATAGTAGTTATATTCTTGTACATAGGGGCAGTATTATAGTAGTTATATTCTTGTACATAGGGGCAGTATTATGGTAGTTATATTCTTGTACATAGGGGGCAGTATTATAGTAGTTATATTCTTGCACATAGGAGCAGTATTATAGTAGTTATATTCTTGCACATAGGAGCAGTATTATAGTAGTTATATTCTTGTACATAGGGGCAGTATTATGGTAGTTATATTCTTGTACATAGGGGGCAGTATTATAGTAGTTATATTCTTGTACATAGGAGGCTGTATTATAGTAGTTATATTCTTGTACATAGGGGCAGTATTATAGTAGTTATATTCTTGTACATAGGAGGCAGTATTATAGTAGTTATATTCTTGTACATAGAGAGCAGTATTATAGTAGTTATATTCTTGTACATAGGGGCAGTATTATAGTAGTTATATTCTTGTACATAGGAGCAGTATTATAGTAGTTATATTCTTGTACATAGGAGCAGTATTATAGTAGTTATATTCTTGCACATAGGAGCAGTATTATAGTAGTTATATTCTTGCACATAGGAGCAGTATTATAGTAGTTATATTCTTGTACATAGGGGCAGTATTATGGTAGTTATATTCTTGTACATAGGGGGCAGTATTATAGTAGTTATATTCTTGTACATAGGAGGCTGTATTATAGTAGTTATATTCTTGTACATAGGGGCAGTATTATAGTAGTTATATTCTTGTACATAGGAGCAGTATTATAGTAGTTATATTCTTGTACATAGGAGCAGTATTATAGTAGTTATATTCTTGTACATAGGAGCAGTATTATAGTAGTTATATTCTTGTACATAGGGGCAGTATTATAGTAGTTATATTCTTGTACATAGGGGGCAGTATTATATTAGTTATATTCTTGTACATAGGAGCAGTATTATAGTAGTTATATTCTTGTACATAGGGGCAGTATTATAGTAGTTATATTCTTGTACATAGGAGGCTGTATTATAGTAGTTATATTCTTGTACATAGGAGGCTGTATTATAGTAGTTATATTCTTGTATAACTACTTTAATACTGCCCCTATATATAAGAATATAACAACTTTAATACTGCTACATAAGAAGGTTTAGGCTCAGATTAGTGGACATGTTCGGGCTCGGACCGGTGGATGTGTTCGGATTCGGGCTCGGACTGGTGGACGTGTGCGGATTCGGGCTCGGACCGGTGGACGTGTGCTGGGTGGAGCTCGGACCGGTGGACGTGTGCGGGGTCGGTCTCGGACCGGTGGACGTGTGCGGGGTCGGCCTCGGATCGGTGGACGTGTGCGGGGTCGGCCTAGGACCGGTGGACGTGTGCGGGGTCGGCCTAGGACCGGTGGACGTGTGCGGGGTCGGCCTAGGACCGGTGGACGTGTGCGGGGTCGGCCTAGGACCGGTGGACGTGTGCGGGGTCGGCCTAGGACCGGTGTACGTGTGCGGGGTCGGCCTAGGACCGGTGGACGTGTGCGGGGTCGGCCTAGGACCGGTGGACGTGTGCGGGGTCGGCCTAGGACCGGTGGACGTGTGCGGGGTCGGCCTCGGACCGGTGGACGTGTGCGGGGTCGGCCTCGGACCGGTGGACGTGTGCGGGGTCGGCCTCGGACCGGTGGACGTGTGCGGGGTCGGCCTCGGACCGGTGGACGTGTGCGGGGTCGGCCTCGGACCGGTGGACGTGTGCGGGGTCGGCCTCGGACCGGTGGACGTGTGCGGGGTCGGCCTCGGACCGGTGGACGTGTGCGGGGTCGGCCTCGGACCGGTGGACGTGTGCGGGGTCGGCCTCGGACCGGTGGACGTGTGCGGGGTCGGCCTCGGACCGGTGGACGTGTGCGGGGTCGGCCTCGGACCGGTGGACGTGTGCGGGGTCGGCCTCGGACCGGTGGACGTGTGCGGGGTCGGCCTCGGACCGGTGGACGTGTGCGGGGTCGGCCTCGGACCGGTGGACGTGTGCGGGGTCGGCCTCGGACCGGTGGACGTGTGCGGGGTCGGCCTCGGACCAGTGGCTGTGTGCGATTTCGGGTTGCTTGTGGGCGGTTTTGGTGAGATGCGCTTTTCTCCCTTCTGAGGCCAGAATGAGAGTGTGAGCTTCCCGTCCATTTTACACCTCACTCTTCCGCCGGCTAGCGTGTGGCAGTGAAGGGGTTCCTCCGCCGAGCGCTGATCCCACTCACAGCCGGTGACATGTTTGTCGCTGACACCACCACAGTGACATTTAGAAGGCTGCCGTGGGCTATGGTAACGCCTGCTTGGATCGGGGGCCGTCTGTTCACTGCAGTAAACAGGGCGCCTGTCACAGAACCTGCAGATCCCCTGCGCACTGTGCCCGTGATCCCACCACAGAGCTGCTGCATGGTGTCCGCACGGTGTAAAGGCACAAAAGACAAGATTAACATTCCACAGATTCTCCCTCTGCGTCCCTATGACAACTCTTCCTGTCCACATACAATTTATATTAGGCGGTTACATGAAGTAATGATTCTGAGGGATGTAGACAGCAGTGGACGATCCCTGGGGTCCCGGGCCTCGGGGGGCTCCCTCAGTAGTGCGGTGGTACCCTTAACTCTCCGCTTTTCTCTTCCGCAGTGGTTGAATCAGAGTCACAATGCGGGTGTCAACTATGCAAATCGCAACGCGAGCAAGGTGAGGAGCGTCTCCCTGCGGACCCCCGGGGGCTGAATGTCCGAGGACTCACGGTCCGGACTCCATACTGCTCATGTCATCGCCTCCTCCATCCGTGCTCGCCGGATCCATGGACATTTCATCTCCTCTGCTCCTTTTCACTTTCTTTTCCCGCTTTCCTTCCTTTCTGTCTGCGTATCGCTGGGAGGGGTAAGTAGCGCCACGCTCGGCCCACCACCTTCCCGTTATCTGTAGACACTTACCCCCATCTTCTGCCTTCCATCTCCTTCACCTCCGCAGCTGCTGGAGATTCCTGGCCTCGTCACAACCATCTCCGACACTTCTCCTTTTTCAGGAGCTCTGCTTGCTGTCAGTCATTGTCTCCTCGTGTATCTGATCATCGCTCTGCTCCAGATTGCTGTGTGGAACCGGCGCTGATACATTGTAGCAAAGTGTCAGCTCAGGAAATGGGTTTCTTCTGCTGCCTTTATATGTAACACAACTGTTGATATGTGAATTAGGATGTTTTCATTCACTGACAGCAAGCGGACATTTTATAGGTCATAGTAGGAAGTCACACATGTGATGTCGCTCCATTCACCTCTATGGGAGCAGTAGTGCACCTGTGACCACTGCTCCATTCACCTCTATGGGAGCAGTAGTGCACGTGTAACCACTGCTCCAGTCACCTCTATGGGAGCAGTAGTGCACGTGTAACCACCGCTCCATTCACCTCTATTGGAGCAGTAGTGAATGTGTAACCACCGCTCCATTTACTTCTATGGGAGCAGTAGTGCACGTGTGACCACCGCTCCATTCACCTCTATGGTAGAAGTAGTGCACGTGTAACCACCTCTCCATTTACCTCTATGGGAGCAGTAGTACACGGGTGACCGTCGCTCCATTCACCTCTATGGGAGCAGTAGTGCACCTGTGACCACTGCTCCATTCACCTCTATGGGAGCAGTAGTGCACGTGTAACCACTGCTCCATTCACCTCTATGGGAGCAGTAGTGCACATGTAACAACCGCTACATTTACCTCTATGGGAGCAGTAGTGCACGTGTAACCACCGCTCCATTCACCTCTATGGAAGCAGTAGTGCACTTGTAACCACCGCTCCATTTACCTCTATGGGAGCAGTAGTGCACGTGTGACCGTCGCTCCATTCACCTCTATGGGAGCAGTAGTACACGGGTGACCGTCGCTCCATTCACCTCTATGGGAGCAGTAGTGCACGTGAGACCACTGCTCCATTCACCTCTATGGGAGCAGTAGTGCACGTGTAACCACCGCTCCATTCACCTCTATTGGAGCAGTAGTGAACGTGTAACCACCTCTCCATTTACCTATATGGGAGCAGTAGTACACGGGTGACCGTCGCTCCATTCACCTCTATGGGAGCAGTAGTGCACCTGTGACCACTGCTCCATTCACCTCTATGGGAGCAGTAGTGCACGTGTGACCACCGCTCCATTCACCTCTATGGAAGCAGTAGTGCACGTGTAACCACCGCTCCATTTACCTCTATGGGAGCAGTAGTGCACGTGTGACCGTCGCTCCATTCACCTCTATGGGAGCAGTAGTACACGGGTGACCGTCGCTCCATTCACCTCTATGGGAGCAGTAGTGCACGTGAGACCACTGCTCCATTCACCTCTATGGGAGCAGTAGTGCACGTGTAACCACCGCTCCATTCACCTCTATTGGAGCAGTAGTGAACGTGTAACCACCGCTCCATTTACCTCTATGGGAGCAGTAGTGCACGTGTGACCACCGCTCCATTCACCTCTATAGGAGAAGTAGTGCACGTGTAACCACCTCTCCATTTACCTCTATGGGAGCAGTAGTACATGGGTGACCGTCGCTCCATTCACCTCTATGGGAGCAGTAGTGCACCTGTGACCACTGCTCCATTCACCTCTATGGGAGCAGTAGTGCACGTGTAACCACTGCTCCATTCACCTCTATGGGAGCAGTAGTGCACGTGTGACCTCCGCTCCATTCACCTCTATAGGAGCAGTAGTGCACGTGTGACCTCCGCTCCATTCACCTCTATAGGAGCAGTAGTGCACGTTTGGTCACCGCTGATCCATTCACCTCTATGGGAGCAGTAGTGCACGTGTAACCACTGCTCCATTCACCTCTATGGGAGCAGTAGTGCACGTGTGACCTCCGCTCCATTCACCTCTATAGGAGCAGTAGTGCACGTGTGACCACCGCTCCATTCACCTCTATGGGGATTTGTGACCGTGCAGAGTGTTGCTCCGGATTGCTTGGTGTTCACCATTCTTAGTTCTCTCTTGTCTCCTGGGACAACCCCTATAAACTTTTCTTAAATCAGAACAGTCTCTTCTATATATTCAGCAGTCATAGAGGAGTGATAACATGTGATCTACACTGTGTGCAGAATTATTAGGCAAATGAGTGTTTTGATCACATCATCCTTTTTATACACGTTGTCCTACTCCAAGCTGTATAGGCCTGAAAGCCAACTGCCAATTATGTAAATCAGGTAATTTGCATCTCTGTAATGAGGGGTGTGGTCTAATGACATCAACACCCTATATAAGGTGTGCTTAATTATTAGGCAACTTCCTTTCCTTTGGCAAAATGGGTCAGAATAGAGATTTGACGGACTCTGAAAAGTCAAAAATTGTGCGATGTCTTGCAGAAGGATGCAGCAGTCTAGAAATTGCTAAACTTTTGAAGCGTGATCACCGAACAATCAAGCGTTTCATGGCAAATATCCAACAGGGGTCGCAAGAAGCGTGTTGATAAAAAAAGGCGCAAAATAACTGCCCATGAATCGAGGAAAATCAAGCATGAAGCTGCCAAGATGCCATTTGCCAGCAGTTTTGCCATGTTTCAGAGCTGCAACGTTACTGGAGTATCAAAAAGCACAAGGTGTGCCATACTGAGGGACATGGCCAAGGTAAGGAAGGCTGGAAAACGACCACCTCTGAACAAGAAACATAAGAGAAAACGTCAAGACTGGGCCAAGAAATATGTTAAGACAGATTTTTCTAAGGTTTTATGGACTGATGAAATGAGAGCGACTCTTGATGGGCCAGATGGACGGGCCCGAGGCGGGATCAGTAAAGGGCAGAGAGCTCCACTCCGACTCAGACGCCAGCAAGGTGGAGGTGGGGGACTGGTATGGGCTGGTATCATCAAAGATGAACTTGTGGGACCTTTTCGGGTTGAGGATGGAGTGAAGCTCAAGTCCCAGACCTACTGGCAGGTTCTGGAAGACATCATCTTCAAGCAGTGGTACAGGAAGAAGTCGGCATCGTTCAAGAAAAACATGATTTTCATGCAGGACAATGCTCCATCACATGCATCCAAATACTCCACAGCGTGGCTGGCCAGTAAAGGTCTAAAAGAAGAAAAAATAATGACATGGCCCCCCTTGTTCCCCTGATCTGAACCCCATAGAGAACCTATAGTCCCTCATAAAATGTGAGATCTACAGGGAGGGAAAACAGTACACCTCTGGGGACAGTGTCTGGGAGGCTGTGGTGGCTGCTGCACATTGCAATGCTGATCGTAAACAGATCAAGCAACTGACAGAATCTATGCATGGAAGGAAGGGGAGTGTCATCATAAAGAAAGGTGGCTATGTTGGTCCCTTTTTTGGGGGGGGTTTGAATGTCTAAATTTTGTGTGTTATATTGGTTTACCTGGTGAAAATAAACAAGTGAGATGGGTATATATTTGGTTTTTCTTAGGTTGCCTAATAATTATGCACAGTAATAGTTACCTGCACAAACAGATATCCTCCTAAGATAGCCAAATCTAAAAAGCACCACTCCAACTTCCAAAAATATTAAGCTTTGATATTTGAATCTTTTGGGTTGATTGAGAACATAGTTGTTATTCAAAAATAAAAAGAATCCTCTCAAATACAACTTGCCTAATAATTCTGCACGCGATGTATTCACAGTGTGCCAGAGGGTGACGCTCCCGGCCTCCTTGTGTCCCTATGACAACACTTCATCCCCTGCTGCATCCCATAGTTATCATTGTGCCATCAGAGGTGACGCTCCCGGCCTCCTTGTGTCCCTATGACAACACTTCTTCCCCTGCTTGCTTGCTGTCAGTGAATAGCAGCAGAAATAACACACTGTCCTGACTGCTTCTCACAGCTGAGGGTTTGTTACAGTGGTTTGCCTTCCACAGGATTATCCTGGAGGTAGATAAAATCCTGTGTTAATCGTTTGCTCCAATGTGTTGCTCGAATCCAGGACAGAGGGTAGAATGCAACTGTGACAAACCCTCAGCCGCAAGGAGTGTCAGGTCTGTACTATAAGATCTCCTCGTTCTCCGGCAGCAAGCAGAGATCCTGGGATGGAAACACAGCGTATATTGGAAAGTTGTGAACATTTTCATTTTGCGGCGATGAAGCTTCATTTACTAAAGCCGGGATTGCAGGCTTGTTGTGTGATGCATACTTGCTGACTGTCTCCTCCTGTTTTGCAGCCTTCTCCCACGTCCAAGTTCATTCTGGGATACACTGGAGCTGTCGTCAGCGCAGTCTCTATAGCAGTGAGTACACCTTACACCCCTGCCCCGGGCCCTTGTTGTCCCTGTGTGTGGAGCAGACTCGGGCCCTCGTGACATTGTTATATCAGGGGCCACACCCTGTGTAGTACTAGTGATGGGGAGCCCCGTCCGCTCCAGGTGTCCTCTAGTAGAGCGGCTTCAGGCAAAGGCTGAAAGCTTTTAGTGAGATGGTATGGCCTGCGGACCCTATGTCAGAGCATGAAGTGTTGTCATAGGGACACAGACAAAAGAATCAGTTCTCATTGGATGCTGTGACATCAGGTGAAATGACTCCACCACTGGTGACATGCAGCATTACACCTCTCTTAAGGAATCAATGTCAGGATGTAGTGGGGAGCGAGCACATACACCAGCTCATTAGCCTCCTGACCAATATGGCCGCTGGCCATTCTCCAGCATGTTGGCCAATAAACAAGCAGTCATTACTAATTAGAAAGTGATTTCTGCCTAATTGGCCTCGTTTACTCGCAGTCCTCGCGCTGCGTTCTCAGTCCAGCCTGTGGAGTTACAATGGCCACACTGCACGTCCTCACCATCCGACCGCCCGCGATGTATCTAAGCTCCTGTAGGGCGGTACCGGCCGCTGTGCTGATAAAAATCCGGGCAGTGCACTACACACAAGAAGGTAAGGTGGGGTCGGGGATAGCACCAGATCTGATCATAGGCTGCAGTACCAGACACCGACCACAGACTAAAGAGGCATCATCCATGGAAAATCAGCAGACATGTTTTTTTTTTTTTCTTCTAATCCTGTTCAATGCTTTTAAGTCCAAGGAAAAAACCTTCTGAATCCGCTATGCCCTAAATAAAGGAAGAATTTAGCTAGAAATACCTGAAGCAAGACCTCTGGGGCAGAGCGTTCACATAGTCAAAGAACACCAATGGGAAACTGTTAGGCCCCACCCCCGCGGAGCCTGCATCAGGCAGGATACAGTGTATCTACCCTGACTAGAGGGATCCTGCGATGACTTTACCCCCATCTTACCTGTGCAGACATGTCTAGTGTTCCTCAGGGTCACCGAAGGTGTACCTTCATGTATGAGGAGTGGTCGCAACACCACCCCCCATCCATCCCATGGCCCAATCGAATGACCGCACGTGAACCAGATGATTATTACATTGTTCTATTTATTCATGAGAAGCTAAAAATCAGGCAGCTAAAAGGTACAGAGTAATAATACCGTCGCTCCCTTTTCTTTTGTATCTGGTTTGTTCTGCAACATTAAGGATGTGCTGCAATACCACATACAGTCTGTGAGCAGCGGTGGCGCTGTTCTTAAAGGAAAACAACTTTTTTTTTTCCCTTATAATCCTGGAAAAACACAATTCTCCCCTCCCTTTGAAAGATGTTGAAAGTTATTTGTAATTTATTTAGAAATGTTTGCATTTAATAATCCATATTTACCAGATATTATTATTATTATTATTATTTTATATTCTATATTTTATTATATTCCTATTTACCGTATGTATTAATATTTTTTATTTAATATATTTTACATTATTATATTTTATTCTATATTTTATTATATTATCTCTCTCATTTTCTATTGTTGTTTCATTATTATATTCTTTAATCTATTTTATTATTATTATTATTATTATTATTATTATTATTATTATTATTATTATTATTATTATTATTATTATTATTATTATCTTATAGTTTTAGAATATTTCATTATTTTTATATTTTATTCCAATAAAAGCAAATGGAAATAAAACTGTAGTAATAATAATTGTAGTAATAATGGTACAGTAATATTAATATTTGTGCTGAAAAAATGTTTAAATTTGTAATAATTCCTTCAAATTTGTGAATTTTTAATAAAAACTTTGAAAAAAAAAAAAAATCAAGTTTTCATTTGGTACCAGGTAAAACGTCTGCGTGTGGGTGAGATGACGGGACTTCTCTCGCCCAGATCCCATCTATTGATCTGATCGATCTTTAATAGTAATCGTAAGAAGTGTCAGTAAAATTCTGCTGGAATTTCCTTCATCGCCTCTGGTCCGGGCAGCGCAGGGCCGGTGATCAGCGCCCCATGATAGTGGCTTTATTTTGACCTTCTCCCCCTTCTTAGTTAGGACTTTATTCATCATTTCTGTTCTTTATGTCACTTGTCTTTTATCACATTGTGATAATCATTGACAGTTTTTTTTTGCATCACATTTTTCATAATGGCGCTAGGGGGTTCATGAAATTTGCGGAAAAAAATAAATTTATTTTTGTTTTATGACTTTGTAGCATAAAAAGTGACACAAAAAAGGCAACTTCCATACATTCCGTCCAGAGGACGAGGACATTAGAAACATCGCAATTGATGAATCAGCCGCAAACATCTGGAAACTCATTAAGGAAAACTGATCGCACGATGTGAACACCGGGCAAAGCTCGCAGCGGCGAAACCAAAACTGATAAATCTTAGAAAGTGGAAAAAAGCCGTTCTGTGCCACGAGGGCACACGTCACACCCTGTAATGGTGCACACCGGGGCCTACAATGTGCGCACAACTACTGATGGCTCGATGGTTCCCCGGCC
Source organism: Dendrobates tinctorius (assembly GCF_039654945.1). Classification (NCBI taxonomy): domain Eukaryota; kingdom Metazoa; phylum Chordata; class Amphibia; order Anura; family Dendrobatidae; genus Dendrobates; species Dendrobates tinctorius. The sequence goes on from NW_027361883.1 coordinate 648,638, forward strand.
AGCGATCATCTCCCTGGTATTTGGCACCGTGCCCCCTCCCCAGCCTACATTACACGGGCCAGTAATCAAAGCCCCGGCTGCGGGCGGAGGTCAGCGCCATCGGACATGGATTCCGTGGGAATACACAGAATTAATGAGCAGAGGTTAACTAGTTTTCTGGTTAATCACCACAAATATTATCTCACTGTGAGCCGGGATTCCGGGGAGCCTGACCCCGCCGGCTGATTGTGTCCTGACCCCTCCTCGGGCCGTGCCCGTCACCCCATGTGTGTTTTCCTGCTGCTCAGTGGGCAGCCGTCTCGGAGGGGTCCTGTTTAATTAATACGAGACCACTGGGGGTGATGGCACTTGTTTTCAGGTCATCTCGCACTAATAGGCTCTCACTGGGAGGGGATTTGCAACTAATTGACAGCAGCCATCAGTTAATGAAGTCATTGGCCTTCCGAGCCAGGGGGGCATCAGACAAAGGCGCGACGATTTGTTATACAGCGACCTGGTACCTCTCCAAACAGCGCAGAGGAAGGGGTACGGCGAGACAAAGCGCCGCAGCTTAGGGCTGCCCCATGCCGGGTGTGTGATAACGAGTATGGTCCAAATTAAAGGGGCGGCAGGGGATTAGTGATGTGACCGGGAAACAAAGGAAGGAGCGCTGTCTGATCCGACGGCAGGAGCTGCAGGTTATTACTACTTAGGCTGGATGCCGGCTTGCTAGAAAGTATTCACACCCCCATCATGAGCGAGCTTACAAGATAATTTACCCGAGACGCAGAGTTTTTCCATCCTCCTATCAGGCCGGCGGTCACAGACGCATTCACTTTAACGCTTTCTACTTTGAACATGTAGCAGAGCTGAGTTTGTCAGTATAGCAGAGTCGAATTTGTCATTTAGCCCCCTTCCTAGTTGGTACATTGCAGACGCCCACCGTCCGGGACATCCCCACAAGACTGACTGTGAGGCTCTGAACAACGGTATTATACTGGCGAAATATTGATGGCCCTATGGTATTATGTGGTGATAGTAGTAATGGAGGTGTGCTAGTATGAGCGAGCAGTAGTAATGGAGGTGTGCTAGTATGAGCGAGCAGTAGTAATGGAAGTGTGCTAGTATGAGCGAGCAGTAGTAATGGAGGTGTGGTAGTATGAGCGAGCAGTAGTATTGGAGGTGTGCTAGTATGATCGAGTAGAAGTAATGGAGGTGTGCTAGAATGAGCGAGCAGTAGTAATGGGGGTGTGCTAGTATGAACGAGTAGTAGTAATGGAGGTGTGCTAGTATGAACAAGTAGTAGTAATGGGGGTGTGCTAGTATGAACGAGCAGTAGTATTGGAGGTGTGCTAGTATGAGCGAGCAGTATTAATGGAGGTGTGCTAGTATGAGCGAGCAGTATTAATGGAGGTGTGCTAGTATGAGCGAGTAGTAGTAATGGAGGTGTGCTAGTATGAGCGAGTAGTAGTAATGAAGGTGTGGTAGTATGAGCGAGCAGTAGTATTGGAGGTGTGCTAGTATGAGCGAGTAGAAGTAATGGAGGTGTGCTAGAGTGAGCGAGTAGTAGTAATGGAGGTGTGCTAGTATGAGCGAGCAGTAGTAATGGAGATGTGCTAGTATGATCGAGTAGTAGTAATGGAGATGTGCTAGTATGAGCGAGCAGTAGTAATGGAGGTGTGCTAGTATGAGGTAGTAGTAGTGTGCTAGTATGAGCGAGCAGTAGTAATGGAGGTGTGCTAGTATGAGCGAGCAGTAGTAATGGAGGTGTGCTAGTATGAGCGAGTAGTAGTAATGGAGGTGTACTAGTATGAGCGAGCAGTAGTAATGGAGGTGTGCTAGTATGATCAAGCAGTAGTAATGGAGATGTGCTAGTATGAACGAGCAGTAGTAATGGAGGTGTGCTAGTATGATCAAGCAGTAGTAATGGAGGTATGCTAGTATGATCGAGTAGTAGTAATGGAGATGTGCTAGTATGAACGAGCAGTAGTAATGGAGGTATGCTAGTATGAACGAGCAGTAGTAATGGAGGTATGCTAGTATGATCGAGTAGTAGTAATGGAGATGTGCTAGTATGAACGAGCAGTAGTAATGGAGGTATGCTAGTATGATCGAGTAGTAGTAATGGAGATGTGCTAGTATCATCGAGTAGTAGTAATGGAGATGTGCTAGTATGAGCGAGCAGTAGTAATGGAGGTGTGCTAGTATGAGGTAGTAGTGTGCTAGTATGAGCGAGCAGTAGTAATGGAGGTGTGCTAGTATGAGCGAGTAGTAGTAATGGAGATGTGCTAGTATGAGGGAGCAGTAGTAATGGAGGTGTGCTAGTATGAGCGAGTAGTAGTAATGGAGATATGCTAGTATGAGCGAGCAGTAGTAATGCATGTGTGCTAGTATGAACGAGTAGTAGTAATGGAGGTGTGCTAGTATGAGCGAGCAGTAGTAATGGAGGTGTGCTAGTATGAGCGAGCAGTAGTAATGGAGGTGTGCTAATATGAGCGAGCAGTATTAATGGAGGTGTGCTAGTATGAGTGAGTAGTAGTAATGGAGGTGTAGTAGTATGAGCGAGCAGTAGTATTGGAGGTGTGCTAGTATGAGCGAGCAGTAGTAATGGAGGTGTGGTAGTATGAGCGAGCAGTAGTATTGGAGGTGTGCTAGTATGATCGAGTAGAAGTAATGGAGGTGTGCTAGAATGAGCGAGCAGTAGTAATGGGGGTGTGCTAGTATGAACGAGTAGTAGTAATGGAGGTGTGCTAGTATGAACAAGTAGTAGTAATGGGGGTGTGCTAGTATGAACGAGCAGTAGTATTGGAGGTGTGCTAGTATGAGCGAGCAGTATTAATGGAGGTGTGCTAGTATGAGCGAGTAGTAGTAATGGAGGTGTGCTAGTATGAGCGAGTAGTAGTAATGAAGGTGTGGTAGTATGAGCGAGCAGTAGTATTGGAGGTGTGCTAGTATGAGCGAGTAGAAGTAATGGAGGTGTGCTAGAGTGAGCGAGTAGTAGTAATGGAGGTGTGCTAGTATGAGCGAGCAGTAGTAATGGAGATGTGCTAGTATGATCGAGTAGTAGTAATGGAGATGTGCTAGTATGAGCGAGCAGTAGTAATGGAGGTGTGCTAGTATGAGCGAGCAGTAGTAATGGAGGTGTGCTAGTATGAGCGAGTAGTAGTAATGGAGATGTGCTAGTATGAGGGAGCAGTAGTAATGGAGGTGTGCTAGTATGAGCGAATAGTAGTAATGGAGGTGTGCTAGTATGAGCGAGCAGTAGTAATGGATGTGTGCTAGTATGAACGAGTAGTAATGGAGGTGTCCTTGTATGAACGAGTAGTAGTAATGGAGGTGTGCTAGTATGATCGACTAGTAGTAATGGAGGTGTGCTAGTATGATCGACTAGTAGTAATGGAGGTGTGCTAGTGTGAGCGAGCAGTAGTAATGGAGGTGTGCTAGTATGAGCGAGCAGTAGTAATGGAGGTGTGCTAGTATGAGCGAGCAGTAGTAATGGAGGTGTGCTAGTATGAGCGAGCAGTTGTAATGGAGGTGTGCTAGTATGAGCGAGCAATAGTAATGGAGGTGTGCTAGTATGAGCGAGCAATAGTAATGGAGGTGTGCTAGTATGAGCGAGTAGTAGTAATGGAGGTGTGCTAGTATGATCGAGTAGTAGTAGTGGAGGTGTGCTACTATGAGCCAGTAGTAGTAGTAATGGAGGTGTGCTAGTATGAGTGAGAAGTAGTAATTGAGGTGTGCTAGTATGAGCCAGTAATAGTAATGGAGATGTGCTAGTATGAGCGAGCAGAAGTAATGGAGGTGTGTGCTAGTATGAGCGAGTAGTAGTAATAGAGGTGTGCTAGTATGAGCGAGTAGTAGAAATGGAGGTGTGTGCTAGTATGAGCGAGTAGTAGTAACAGGTGTGCTAGTATGAGCGAGTAGTAGTGGAGGTGTGTGCTAGTATGAGCGAGTAGAAGTAATGGATGTGTGCTAGTATGAGTGAGTAGTAATGGTGGTGTGTGCTAGTATGAGCGAGTAGTAGTAATGGAGGTGTGCTAGTATGAGCGAGTAGTAATGGAGGTGTGCTAGTATGAGCCAGTAATAGTAATGGAGGTGTGCTACTATGAGCGAGTAGTAGTACTGGAGATGTGCTATTATGAGCGAGTAGTAGTAATGGAGGTGTGCTAGTATGAGCGAGTAGTAGTAATGGAGGTGTGCTAGAGTGAGCGAGTAGTAGTAATGGAGGTGTGCTAGTATGAGCGAGCAGTAGTAATGGAGATGTGCTAGTATGATCGAGTAGTAGTAATGGAGATGTGCTAGTATGAGCGAGCAGTAGTAATGGAGGTGTGCTAGTATGAGGTAGTAGTAGTGTGCTAGTATGAGCGAGCAGTAGTAATGGAGGTGTGCTAGTATGAGCGAGTAGTAGTAATGGAGGTGTGCTAGTATGAGCGAGCAGTAGTAATGGAGGTGTGCTAGTATGAGCGAATAGTAGTAATGGAGATGTGCTAGTATGAACGAGCAGTAGTAATGGAGGTGTGCTAGTATGATCAAGCAGTAGTAATGGAGGTATGCTAGTATGATCGAGTAGTAGTAATGGAGATGTGCTAGTATGATCGAGTAGTAGTAATGGAGATGTGCTAGTATGAGCGAGCAGTAGTAATGGAGGTGTGCTAGTATGAGGTAGTAGTAGTGTGCTAGTATGAGCGAGCAGTAGTAATGGAGGTGTGCTAGTATGAGCGAGTAGTAGTAATGGAGATGTGCTAGTATGAGGGAGCAGTAGTAATGGAGGTGTGCTAGTATGAGCGAATAGTAGTAATGGAGGTGTGCTAGTATGAGCGAGCAGTAGTAATGGATGTGTGCTAGTATGAGCCAGTAATGGAGGTGTGCTAGTATGAACGAGTAGTAATGGAGGTGTCCTTGTATGAACGAGTAGTAGTAATGGAGGTGTGCTAGTATGATCGACTAGTAGTAATGGAGGTGTGCTAGTATGATCGACTAGTAGTAATGGAGGTGTGCTAGTGTGAGCGAGCAGTAGTAATGGAGGTGTGCTAGTATGATCGACTAGTAGTAATGGAGGTGTGCTAGTATGAGCGAGCAGTAGTAATGGAGGTGTGCTAGTATGAGCGAGCAGTAGTAATGGAGGTGTGCTAGTATGAGCGAGCAGTTGTAATGGAGGTGTGCTAGTATGAGCGAGCAGTTGTAATGGAGGTGTGCTAGTATGAGCGAGCAATAGTAATGGAGGTGTGCTAGTATGAGCGAGCAATAGTAATGGAGGTGTGCTAGTATGAGCGAGTAGTAGTAATGGAGGTGTGCTAGTATGATCGAGTAGTAGTAGTGGAGGTGTGCTAGTATGAGCCAGTAGTAGTAGTAATGGAGGTGTGCTAGTATGAGTGAGAAGTAGTAATTGAGGTGTGCTAGTATGAGCCAGTAATAGTAATGGAGATGTGCTAGTATGAGCGAGCAGAAGTAATGGAGGTGTGTGCTAGTATGAGCGAGTAGTAGTAATAGAGGTGTGCTAGTATGAGCGAGTAGTAGAAATGGAGGTGTGTGCTAGTATGAGCGAGTAGTAGTGGAGGTGTGTGCTAGTATGAGCGAGTAGAAGTAATGGATGTGTGCTAGTATGAGTGAGTAGTAATGGTGGTGTGTGCTAGTATGAGCGAGTAGTAGTAATGGAGGTGTGCTAGTATGAGCGAGTAGTAATGGAGGTGTGCTAGTATGAGCCAGTAATAGTAATGGAGGTGTGCTACTATGAGCGAGTAGTAGTACTGGAGATGTGCTATTATGAGCGAGTAGTAGTAATGGAGGTGTGCTAGTATGAGCGAGCAGTAGTAATGGAGGTGTGCTAGTATGAGCCAGTAGTAATGGAGGTGTGCTAGTATGAGCGAGCAGTAGTAATGGAGGTGTGCTAGTATGAGCGAGCAGTAGTAATGGAGGTGTGCTAATATGATCGAGCAATAGTAATGGAGGTGTGCTAGTATGATCGAGTAGTAGTAATGGAGGTGTGCTAGTATGATCGAGTAGTAGTAATGGAGGTGTGCTACTATGATCGAGTAGTAATGGAGGTGTGCTACTATGAGCGAGCGATAGTAATGGAGGTGTGCTAGTATGATCGAGTAGTAGTAACGGAGGTGTGCTAGTATGAGCGAGCAGTAGTAATGGAGGTGTGCTAGTATGAGTGAGTAGTAGTAATGGAGGTGTGCTACTATGATCGAGTAGTAGTAATGGCGGTGTGCTAGTATGATCGAGTAGTAGTAATGGCGGTGTGCTAGTATGATCGAGCAGTAGTAATGGCGGTGTGCTACTATGATCGACTAGTGGTAATGGAGGTGTGCTAGTATGAGCCAGTAGTAGTAATGGAGGTGTGCTAGTATGAGCGAGTAGTAGTAATGGAGATGTGCTAGTATGAGCGAGCAGTAGTAATGCATGTGTGCTAGTATGAGCGAGCAGTAGTAATGGAGGTGTGGTACTATGAGCGAGCAGTAGTAATGGAGGTGTGCTAGTATGAGCGAGTAGTAGTAATGGAGGTGTGCTACTATGAGCGAGTAGTAGTAATGGAAGTGTGCTACTATGATCGAGCAGTAGTAATGGAGGTGTGCTACTTTGATTGAGTAGTAGTAATGGAGGTGTGCTAGTATGATCGAGTAGTAGTAGTGGAGGTGTGCTTTTATGAGCCAGTAGTAGTAGTAGTAGTAGTAATGGAGGTGTGTTAGTATGAGCGAGTAGTAGTAATGGAGGTGTGCTATTATGAGCGAGCAGAAGTAATGGAGGTGTGCTAGTATGAGCGAGCAGAAGTAATGGAGGTGTGTGCTAGTATGAGCGAGTAGTAGTAGTTGAGGTGTGCTAGTATGAGCGAGTAGTAGTAATAGGTGTGCTAGTATGAGCGAGTAGTAGTAATGGAGGTGTGTGCTAGAATGAGCGAGTAGTAGTAATGGGGGTGTGCTAGTATGATCGAGCAGTAGTAATGGAGATATGCTAGTATGAGTGAGCAGTAGTAATGCATGTGTGCTAGTATGAACGAGTAGCAGTAATGGATGTGTGCTAGTATGAGTGAGTAGTAGTAATGGAGGTGTGCTACTATGAGTGAGTAGTAGTACTGGAGGTGTGCTAGTATGAGCGAGCAGTAGTAATGGAGGTGTGCTAGTATGAACGATCAGAAGTAATGGAGGTGTGCTAGTATGAGCGAGTAGTAGTAATGGAGGTGTGCTAGTATGAGCGAGCAATAGTAATGGAGGTGTGCTACTATGATCGAGCAGTAGTAATGGAAGTGTGCTAGTATGAGCGAGCAGTAGTAATGGAGGTGTGCTACTATGATCGAGTAGTAGTACTGGAGGTGTGCTAGTATGAGCCAGTAGTAGTAAAGGAAGTGTGCTAGTATTAGCGAGCATTAGTAATGGAGGTGTGCTAGTATGAGCGAGCAGTAGTAATGGAGGTGTGCTAGTATGAGCGAGCAATAGTAATGGAGGTGTGCTACTATGATCGAGCAGTAGTAATGGAGGTATGCTACTATGATCGAGCAGTAGTAATGGAGGTGTGCTAGTATGAGCGAGCAGTAGTAATGGAGGTGTGCTAGTATGATCGAGCAGTAGTAATGGAGGTGTGCTACTATGATCGAGTAGTAATGGAGGTGTGCTAGTATGATCGAGTAGTAGTAATGGAGGTGTGCTAGTATGAGAGAGCAATAGTAATGGAGGTGTGCTAGTATGAGTGAGCAGTAGTAATGGAGGTGTGCTACTATGATCGAGTAGTAATGGAGGTGTGCTAGTATGATCGAGTAGTAGTAATGGAGGTGTGCTAGTATGATCGAGCAGTAGTAATGGAAGTGTGCTAGTATGATCGAGTAGTAGTAATGGAGTTGTGCTAGTATGAGGTAATAGTGGTGTGCTAGTATGAGCGAGTAGTAGTAATGGAGATATGCTAGTATGAGCGAGCAGTAGTAATGCATGTGTGCTAGTAAGAACGAGTAGTAGTAATGCATGTGTGCTAGTATGAGCGAGTAGTAGTGGTGGTGTGTGCTAGTATGAGCGAGTAGTAGTGGTGGTGTGTGCTAGTATGAGCGAGTAGTAGTAATGGAGGTGGGCTAGTATGATCGAGTAGTAGTAATGGAGGTGTGCTAGTATGAGCGAGCAATAGTAATGGAGGTGTGCTAGTATGAGCGAGCAGTAGTAATGGAGGTGTGCTACTATGATCGAGTAGTAATGGAGGTGTGCTAGTATGATCGAGTAGTAGTAATGGAGGTGTGCTAGTATGATCGAGCAGTAGTAATGGAAGTGTGCTAGTATGATCGAGTAGTAGTAATGGAGGTGTGCTAGTATGAGGTAGTAGTGGTGTGCTAGTATGAGCGAGTAGTAGTAATGGAGATATGCTAGTATGAGCGAGTAGTAGTAATGGATGTGTGCTAGTATGAGTGAGTAGTAGTAATGGAGGTCTGCTAGTATGAGCCAGTAATGGTAATGTAGAAGTGCTACTATGAGCGAGTAGTAGTACTGGAGGTGTGCTAGTATGAGTGAGCAGTAGTAATGGAGGTGTGCTAGTATGAACGATCAGAAGTAATGGAGGTGTGCTAGTATGAGCGAGTAGTAGTAATGGAGGTGTGCTAGTATGAGCGAGTAGTAGTAATGGAGGTGTGCTAGTATGAGCGAGTAGTTGTAATGAAGGTGTGCTAGTATGAGCGAGTAGTTGTAATGAAGGTGTGCTACTATGAGCGAGCAGTAGTAATGGAGGTGTGCTAGTATGAGCGAGTAGTAGTAATGGAGGTGTGCTACTATGATCGAGTAGTAGTAATGGAAGTGTGCTAGTATGATCGAGTAGTAGTAGTGGAGGTGTGCTTGTATGAGCCAGTACTAGTAGTAGTAATGGAGGTGTGTTAATATGAGTGAGTAGTAGTAATTGAGGTGTGCTAGTATGAGCCAGTAGTAGTAATGGAGGTGTGCTATTATGAGCGAGCAGAAGTAATGGAGGTGTGCTAGTATGAGCGAGCAGAAGTAATGGAGGTGTGTGCTAGTATGAGCGAGTAGTTGTAGTAAAGGTGTGCTAGTATGAGCGAGTAGTAGTAGTAGAGGTGTGCTAGTATGAGCGAGTAGTAGTAATAGATGTGTGCTAGTATGAGCGAGTAGTAGTAATGGGGGTGTGCTAGTATGAGCGAGCAGTAGTAATGGAGATGTGCTAGTATGAGCGAGCAGTAGTAATGGAGGTGTGCTAGTATGAGCGAGCAGTAGTAATGGAGGCGTGCTAGTAAGAGCGAGTTGGATTAGTGTGCAGTATTCGGAACTCTTGGTAAGTGTTGGTTCTGTGTTGTACAACAGCACTCTTGGTGTATTGCAGTGTTGGTTCGGTGTTGTACAGCAGCACTCTTGGTGTATTCCAGTATTCGGCACTCTTGGTAACCTCGTTGGTTCGGTGTTATACAGCAGCACTCTTGGTGTATTGCAGTATTCGGCACTCTTGGTAACAGTGTTGGTTCGGTGTTATACAGCAGCACTCTTGGTGTATTGCAGTATTCGGCACTCTTGGTAACCGCGTTGGTTCGGTGTTGTACAGCAGCACTCTTGGTGTATTGCAGTATTCGGCACTCTTGGTAACCGCGTTGATTCGGTGTTGTACAGCAGCACTCTTGGTGTATTGCAGTATTCGGCACTCTTGGTAACCGCGTTGGTTCGGTGTTGTACAGCAGCACTCTTGGTGTATTGCAGTATTCGGCACATTATTTAACAGTGTTGGTTCGGTGTTGTACAGCAGCACTCTTGGTGTATTGGAGTATTTGGCACTCTTGGTAGCAGTGTTGGTTCGGTGTTATACAGCAGCAGTCTTGGTGTATTGCAGTATTCGGCACTCTTGGTAACAGTGTTGGTTCGGTGTTGTGCATCAGCGCTCTTGGTGTATTGCAGTATTCGGCACTCTTGGTAACAGTGTTGGTTCGGTGTTGTACAGCAGCACTCTTGGTGTATTGCAGTATTTGGCACTCTTGGTAACAGTGTTGGTTCGGTGTTATACAGCAGCTGTCTTGGTGTATTGCAATATTCGGCACTCTTGTTAACAGCGTTGGTTCAGTGATTTACAGTCATGGCCAAAAGTTTTGAGAATGACACAAATATTAATTTTTTTTTACAAAGTCTACTGCTTCATTTTTTCTAATGGCAATTTGCATATACTCCAGAATGTTATAAAGAGTGATGAGTGATCAGCTTAACAGCAATTACTTGCAAAGTCAATATTTGCCTAGAAAATGAACTTTATCCCCCAAAACACATTTCAACATCATTGCAGCCCTGCCTTAAAAGGACCAGCTAACATCGTTTCAGTGATTGCTCCATTAACACAGGTGTGGGTGTTGATGAGGACAGGGTTGGAGATCAATCTGTCATGATTAAGTAAGAATGACACCACTGGACACTTTAAAAGGAGGCTGGTGCTTGGCATCATTGTTTCTCTTCTGTTAACCATGGTTATCTCTAAAGAAACACGTGCAGTCATCATTGCACTGCACAAAAATGGCCTAACAGGGAAGAGTATCGCAGCTAGAAAGATTGCACCTCAGTCAACAATCTATCGCATCATCAAGAACTTCAAGGAGAGAGGTTCCCTTGTTGCCAAAAAGGCTCCAGGGCGCCCAAGAAAGACCAGCAAGCGCCAGGACCGTCTCTTAAAAGTGTTTCAGCTGCGGGATCGGGCTACCAGCAGTGCAAAGCTTGCTCAGGAATGGCAGCAGGCAGGTGTGAGTGCATCTGCATGCACTGTGAGGCGAAGACTCTTGGAGCAAGGCCTGGTCTCAAGGAGGGCAGCAAAGAAGCCACTTCTCTCCAGGAAAAACATCATGGACAGACTGATATTCTGCAAGAGGTACAGGGAGTGGACTACTGAGGACTGGGGTAAAGTCATTTTCTCTGATGAATCCCCTTTTTGATTGTTTGGGACATCTGGAAAACGGCTTATTCGGCGAAGACCAGGTGAGTGCTACCACCAGTCTTGTCTCATGCCAACTGTCAAGCATCCTGAAACCATTCATGTGTGGGGTGGCTTCTCAGCCAAGGGAATGGGCTCTCTCTCAGTCTTGCCTAAAAACACAGCCATGAATAAAGAATGGTACCAGAATGTCCTCGAAGAACAACTTCTCCCAACCGTCCAAGAGCAGTTTGGCGATCAACAATGCCTTTTTCAACATGATGGAGCACCTTGCCATAAAGCAAAGGTGATAACTAAATGGCTCAGGGAACAAAACATAGAGATTTTGGGTCCATGGCCTGGAAACTCCCCAGATCTTAATCCCATTGAGAACTTGTGGTCAATCATCAAGAGACGGGTGGAAAAACAAAAACCTTCAAATTCAGACAAAATAAAAGCATTGATTTTGCAAGAATGGACTGCTATCAGTCAGGATTTGATCCAGAAGTTGATTGAGAGCATGCCAGGGAGAATTGCTGAGGTCCTGAAGAAGGGTCAACACTGCAAATATTGACTTGCTGCATTAACTCATACTAACTGTCAATATAACCTTTTGCTACTCATAATATGATTGCAATTATATTTCTGTATGTGATAAAAACATCTGACAAACACACATAAAAACCAGAGGCCAGCAGATCATGTGAAAATATAATATTCGTGTCATTCTCAAAACTTTTGGCCATGACTGTATATCAACAGTCTTGGTGTATTGCAGTGTTCGGCACTCTTGGTGTCAGTGTTGGTTCGGTGTTGTATAGCAGCAGTCTTGGTGTATTGCAGTATTCAGCACTCTTGGTAACAGTGTTTGTTCGGTGTTGTACAGCAGCACTCTTGGTGTATTGCAGTATTCGGCACTCTTGGTAACAGTGTTTGTTCGGTGTTGTACAGCAGCGCTCTTGGTGTATTGCAGTATTCGGCTCTCTTGGTAACAGTGTTGGTTCGGTGTTGTACAGCAGCGCTCTTGGTGTATTGCAGTATTCGGCACTCTTGGTAACAGCGTTGGTTCAGTGTTTTACATTAACAGTCTTGGTGTATTGCAGTATTCGGCACTCTTGGTGTCAGTGTTGGTTCGGTGTTGTAGAGCAGCAGTCTTGGTGTATTGCAGTATTTGGCACTCTTGGTAACAGCGTTGGTTCGGTGTTGTATAGCAGCAGTCTTGGTGTATTGCAGTATTCGGCACTCTTGGTAACAGCGTTGGTTCAGTGTTTTGCATCAACAGTCTCGGTGTATTGCAGCATTCGGCACTCTTGGTAACAGTGTTGGTTCGGTGTTGTACAGCAGCACTCTTGGTGTATTGCAGTATTCGGCTCTCTTGGTAACAGCGTTGGTTCGGTGTTGTACAGCAGCGCTCTTGGTGTATTGCAGTATTCGGCTCTCTTGGTAACAGTGTTGGTTCGGTGTTGTACAGCAGCACTCTTGGTGTATTGCAGTATTCGGCACTCTTGGTAGCAGTGTTGGTTCGGTGTTGTACAGCAGCACTCTTGGTGTATTGCAGTATTCGGCTCTCTTGGCAGCAGTGTTGGTTCGGTGTTGTACAGCAGCGCTCTTGGTGTATTGCAGTATTCGGCTCTCTTGGTAACAGTGTTGGTTCGGTGTTGTACAGCAGCACTCTTGGTGTATTGCAGTATTCGGCTCTCTTGGCAGCAGTGTTGGTTCGGTGTTGTACAGCAGCGCTCTTGGTGTATTGCAGTATTCGGCACTCTTGGTAACAGTTTTGGTTCGGTGTTGTACAGCAGCACTCTTGGTGTATTGCAGTGTTCGGCACTCTTGGTAACAGCGTTGTTTCGGTGTTGTACAGCAGAGCTCTTGGTGTATTGCAGTGTTCGGCACTCTTGGTAACTGTTGGTTCGGTGTTGTACAGCAGCACTCTTGGTGTATTGCAGTATTCGTCACTCTTGGTAGCAGTGTTGGTTCGGTGTTATACAGCAGCAGTCTTGGTGTATTGCAGTATTCGGCACTCTTGGTAACTGTGTTGGTTCGTGTTGTACAGCAGCACTCTTGGTGTATTGCAGTATTCGGCACTCTTGGTAACAGCGTTGGTTCGGTGTTGTACAGCAGCGCTCTTGGTGTATTGCAGTATTCGGCACTCTTGGTAACAGTGTTTGTTCGGTGTTGTACAGCAGCGCTCTTGGTGTATTGCAGTATTCGGCACTCTTGGTAACAGTGTTCGGTGTTGTACAGCAGCACTCTTGGTGTATTGCAGTATTCGGCACTCTTGGTAACAGTGTTGGTTCGGTGTTGTACAGCAGCACTCTTGGTGTATTGCAGTATTCGGCACTCTTGGTAACAGCGTTGGTTCGGTGTTGTACAGCAGCGCTCTTGGTGTATTGCAGTATTCGGCACTCTTGGAATCAGTGTTGGTTCGGTGTTGTACAGTAGCACTCTTGGTGTATTGCAGTGTTCGGCACTCTTGGTAACTGTTGGTTCGGTGTTGTACAGCAGCACTCTTGCTGTATTGCAGTATTCGGCACTCTTGGTAACTGTTGGTTCAGTGTTGTACAGCAGCACTCTTGGTGTATTGCAGTATTCGGCACTCTTGGTAACAGCGTTGGTTCGGTGTTGTACAGCAGCACTCTTGGTGTATTGCAGTATTCGGCACTCTTGGTAACAGTGTTGGTTCGGTGTTATACAGCAGCACTCTTGGTGTATTGCAGTATTCGGCACTCTTGGTAACAGCGTTGGTTCGGTGTTGTACAGCAGCGCTCTTGGTGTATTGCAGTATTCGGCACTCTTGGAATCAGTGTTGGTTCGGTGTTGTACAGTAGCACTCTTGGTGTATTGCAGTGTTCGGCACTCTTGGTAACTGTTGGTTCGGTGTTGTACAGCAGCACTCTTGCTGTATTGCAGTATTCGGCACTCTTGGTAACTGTTGGTTCGGTGTTGTACAGCAGCACTCTTGGTGTATTGCAGTATTCGGCACTCTTGGTAACAGCGTTGGTTCGGTGTTGTACAGCAGCACTCTTGGTGTATTGCAGTATTCGGCACTCTTGGTAACAGTGTTGGTTCGGTGTTGTACAGCAGCACTCTTGGTGTATTGCAGTATTCGGCACTCTTGGTAACAGCGTTGGTTCGGTGTTGTACAGTAGCACTCTTGGTGTATTGCAGTGTTCGGCACTCTTGGTAACTGTTGGTTCGGTGTTGTACAGCAGCACTCTTGCTGTATTGCAGTATTCGGCACTCTTGGTAACTGTTGGTTCGGTGTTGTACAGCAGCACTCTTGGTGTATTGCAGTATTCGGCTCTCTTGGTAACAGCGTTGGTTCGGTGTTGTACAGCAGCACTCTTGGTGTATTGCAGTATTCGGCACTCTTGGTAGCAGTGTTGGTTCGGTGTTATACAGCAGCGCTCTTGGTGTATTGCAGTATTCGGCACTCTTGGTAACTGTGTTGGTTCGGTGTTATACAGCAGCACTCTTGCTGTATTGCAGTATTCGGCACTCTTGGTAACTGTTGGTTCGGTGTTGTACAGCAGCACTCTTGGTGTATTGCAGTATTCGGCTCTCTTGGTAACTGTGTTGGTTCGGTGTTGTACAGCAGCACTCTTGGTGTATTGCAGTATTCGGCACTCTTGGTAGCAGTGTTGGTTCGGTGTTATACAGCAGCGCTCTTGGTGTATTGCAGTATTCGGCACTCTTGGTAACTGTGTTGGTTCGGTGTTATACAGAAGCAGTCTTGGTATATTGCAGTATTCGGCACTCTTGGTAACAGCGTTGGTTCGGTGTTGTACAGCAGCGCTCTTGGTGTATTGTAGTGTTCGGCACTCTTGGTAACTGTGTTGGTTCGGTGTTGTACAGCAGCACTCTTGGTGTATTGCAGTATTCGTCACTCTTGGTAGCAGTGTTGGTTCGGTGTTATACAGCAGCAGTCTTGGTGTATTGCAGTATTCGGCACTCTTGGTAACTGTGTTGGTTCGTGTTGTACAGCAGCACTCTTGGTGTATTGCAGTATTCGGCACTCTTGGTAACAGCGTTGGTTCGGTGTTGTACAGCAGCGCTCTTGGTGTATTGCAGTATTCGGCACTCTTGGTAACAGTGTTTGTTCGGTGTTGTACAGCAGCGCTCTTGGTGTATTGCAGTATTCGGCACTCTTGGTAACAGTGTTCGGTGTTGTACAGCAGCACTCTTGGTGTATTGCAGTATTCGGCACTCTTGGTAACAGTGTTGTTTCGGTGTTGTACAGCAGCACTCTTGGTGTATTGCAGTATTCGGCACTCTTGGTAACAGCGTTGGTTCGGTGTTGTACAGCAGCGCTCTTGGTGTATTGCAGTATTCGGCACTCTTGGAATCAGTGTTGGTTCGGTGTTGTACAGTAGCACTCTTGGTGTATTGCAGTGTTCGGCACTCTTGGTAACTGTTGGTTCGGTGTTGTACAGCAGCACTCTTGCTGTATTGCAGTATTCGGCACTCTTGGTAACTGTTGGTTCGGTGTTGTACAGCAGCACTCTTGGTGTATTGCAGTATTCGGCTCTCTTGGTAACAGCGTTGGTTCGGTGTTGTACAGCAGCACTCTTGGTGTATTGCAGTATTCGGCACTCTTGGTAGCAGTGTTGGTTCGGTGTTATACAGCAGCGCTCTTGGTGTATTGCAGTATTCGGCACTCTTGGTAACTGTGTTGGTTCGGTGTTATACAGCAGAACTCTTGCTGTATTGCAGTATTCGGCACTCTTGGTAACTGTTGGTTCGGTGTTGTACAGCAGCACTCTTGGTGTATTGCAGTATTCGGCTCTCTTGGTAACTGTGTTGGTTCGGTGTTGTACAGCAGCACTCTTGGTGTATTGCAGTATTCGGCACTCTTGGTAGCAGTGTTGGTTCGGTGTTATACAGCAGCGCTCTTGGTGTATTGCAGTATTCGGCACTCTTGGTAACTGTGTTGGTTCGGTGTTATACAGAAGCAGTCTTGGTATATTGCAGTATTCGGCACTCTTGGTAACAGAGTTGGTTCGGTGTTGTACAGCAGCGCTCTTGGTGTATTGTAGTGTTCGGCACTCTTGGTAACTGTGTTGGTTCGGTGTTGTACAGCAGCACTCTTGGTGTATTGCAGTATTCGGCACTCTTGGTAACAGCGTTGGTTCGGTGTTGTACAGCAGCACTCTTGGTGTATTGTAGTGTTCGGCACTCTTGGTAACTGTTTGTTCGGTGTTGTACAGCAGCACTCTTGGTGTATTGCAGTATTCGGCACTCTTGGTAGCAGTGTTGGTTCGGTGTTATACAGCAGCACTCTTGGTGTATTGCTGTATTCGGCACTCTTGGTAACAGTGTTGGTTCGGTGTTGTACAGCAGCACTCTTGGTGTATTGCAGTATTCGGCACTCTTGGTAACAGCGTTGGTTTGGTGTTGTACAGCAGCACTCTTGGTGTATTGTAGTGTTCGGCACTCTTGGTAACTGTGTTGGTTCGGTGTTGTACAGCAGCACTCTTGGTGTATTGCAGTATTCGACACTCTTGGTAGCAGTGTTGGTTCGGTGTTATACAGCAGCACTCTTGGTGTATTGCTGTATTCGGCACTCTTGGTAACAGTGTTGGTTCGGTGTTGTACAGCAGCACTCTTGGTGTATTGCAGTATTCGGCACTCTTGGTAACAGCGTTGGTTCGGTGTTGTACAGCAGCACTCTTGGTGTATTGTAGTGTTCGGCACTCTTGGTAACTGTGTTGGTTCGGTGTTGTACAGCAGCACTCTTGGTGTATTGCAGTATTCGGCACTCTTGGTAACAGTGTTGGTTCGGTGTTGTACAGCAGCACTCTTGGTGTATTGTAGTGTTCGGCACTCTTGGTAACTGTGTTGGTTCGGTGTTGTACAGCAGCACTCTTGGTGTATTGTAGTGTTCGGCACTCTTGGTAACTGTGTTGGTTCGGTGTTGTACAGCAGCACTCTTGGTGTATTGCAGTATTCGGCACTCTTGGTAGCAGTGTTGGTTCGGTGTTATACAGCAGCACTCTTGGTGTATTGTAGTGTTCGGCACTCTTGGTAACGGTGTTGGTTCGGTGTTGTACAGCAGCACTCTTGGTGTATTGCAGTATTCGGCACTCTTGGTAGCAGTGTTGGTTCGGTGTTGTACAGTAGCACTCTTGGTGTATTGCAGTATTCGGCACTCTTGGTAACAGTGTTCGGTGTTATACAGTAGCACTCTTGGTTTATTGCTGTATTCGGCACTCTTGGTAACAGTGTTGGTTCGGTGTTATACAGCAGCACTCTTGGTGTATTGCTGTATTCGACACTCTTGGTAGCAGTGTTGGTTCGGTGTTGTACAGCAGCACTCTTGGTGTATTGCTGTATTCGGCACTCTTGGTAACAGTGTTGGTTCGGTGTTGTACAGCAGCAGTCTTGGTGTATTGCAGTATTCGGCACTCTTGGTAACAGCGTTGGTTCGGTGTTGTACAGCAGCGCTCTTGGTGTATTGCAGTGTTCGGCACTCTTGGTAACAGCGTTGGTTCGGTGTTGTACAGCAGCGCTCTTGGTGTATTGCATTATTCGGCACTCTTGGTTGCAGTGTTGGTTTGGTGTTGTACAGCAGCACTCTTGGTGTATTGCAGTATTCGGCACTCTTGGTAACAGTGTTGGTTCGGTGTTGTACAGCAGCGCTCTTGGTGTATTGCTGTATTCGGCACTCTTGGTAACAGCGTTGGTTTGGTGTTGTACAGCAGCACTCTTGGTGTATTGCAGTATTCGGCACTCTTGGTTGCAGTGTTGGTTTGGTGTTGTACAGCAGCACTCTTGGTGTATTGCAGTATTCGGCACTCTTGGTAACAGTGTTGGTTTGGTGTTGTACAGCAGCACTCTTGGTGTATTGCAGTATTCGGCACTCTTGGTAACAGCGTTGGTTCGGTGTTGTACAGCAGCGCTCTTGGTGTATTGCATTATTCGGCACTCTTGGTTGCAGTGTTGGTTTGGTGTTGTACAGCAGCACTCTTGGTGTATTGCAGTATTCGGCACTCTTGGTAACAGTGTTGGTTCGGTGTTGTACAGCAGCACTCTTGGTGTATTGCTGTATTCGGCACTCTTGGTAACAGTGTTGGTTCGGTGTTGTACAGCAGCAGTCTTGGTGTATTGCTGTATTCGGCACTCTTGGTAACAGCGTTGGTTCGGTGTTGTACAGCAGCAGTCATGGTGTATTGCAGTGTTCGGCACTCTTGGTAACAGCGTTGGTTCGGTGTTGTACAGCAGCAGTCATGGTGTATTGCAGTATTCGGCACTCTTGGTAACAGCGATGGTTCGGTGTTGTACAGCAGCAGTCTTGGTGTATTGCAGTATTCGGCACTCTTGGTAACAGTGTTGGTTCGGTGTTGTACAGCAGCAGTCTTGGTGTATTGCAGTATTCGGCACTCTTGGTAACAGCGTTGGTTCGGTGTTGTACAGCAGCAGTCTTGGTGTATTGCAGTGTTCGGCACTCTTGGTTACAGTGTTGGTTTGGTGTTGTACAGCAGCACTCTTGGTGTATTGCAGTATTCGGCACTCTTGGTTACAGTGTTGGTTCGGTGTTGTACAGCAGCACTCTTGGTGTATTGCAGTATTCGGCACTCTTGTTAACAGCGTTGGTTCGGTGTTGTACAGCAGCACTCTTGGTGTATTGCAGTATTCGGCACTCTTGGTTACAGTGTTGGTTCGGTGTTGTACAGCAGCACTCTTGGTGTATTGCAGTATTCGGCACTCTTGGTTACAGTGTTGGTTCGGTGTTGTACAGCAGCACTCTTGGTGTATTGCAGTATTCGGCACTCTTGGTTACAGTGTTGGTTCGGTGTTGTACAGCAGCACTCTTGGTGTATTGCAGTATTCGGCACTCTTGGTTACAGTGTTGGTTTGGTGTTGTACAGCAGCACTCTTGGTGTATTGCAGTATTCGGCACTCTTGGTAACTGTGTTTGTTCGGTGTTGTACAGCAGCACTCTTGGTGTATTGCAGTATTTGGCAGTAGTGATATTGGTGCCTTTCTATGAGATCCCGGTCAGCGTGTCCTTGTTTCTCTTCATGGGGTCACCTGCAGAGATGCAGGGATCGCACCATTTCTGGTGGTGTTGCGCTGGTGCATAAGATGATGGCGTGTTGGAATTCGGCAGTGATCTGAGGGCACCTGTCCATGTCCGTCCTCACTCGGACCCTCTTACTTAATAGTGGCCGCGTCTCCCCCGTCACATTGTTTATTTTTCATTTCTCTTTGCTCTGAGCCTGTAATCCTGTAATAAGGGGCACAGATAACGGTCGGACGCGGCTCCTGGTAATCCTCGCTGTTTTAGAGGCAATTAGTGCAGTAATATGATCTGATGGGTGCCTGCTCTCCGACGCCGCCTCCCAGCGCTCAATCACGGCCCTAATGTGATAAGGATTCACTATAATCCGCCTCATATGGCCGCGCAATGAGGGGGGGCCCCCAACACGTAATTGGGGCTCATCTTCATCACTGATCCTATAAGCTCCCCACCGTCACCCTATACGCTCATATCTTTCATGGCTGTCTCTGATGGTATATCATAGGAAGGTGGCAGCCGGCGGATATACCTGGCTCCCGGAGAGCCCGTTATAAATCATTAGGATGCTCCAGTAAGAATATGGAATGCCTCAGCTCTTCCAGAGTTTCCCTTTAATTTTGGCAACGTCCTGTGTGGTAGAGTTCCACCATATTGAGGAATGGAGTTTCAAGTTTATCATAGCTTTAAGTCATTTATTCCTAGGTGTAATACTGTCCCCTCTCTCAGCATTGATCTTTTTCATGACTGCAACGTAAAGAATGGAGGACAGGTACATCATGAAGAAGCAATATCTTGTACTCGAAAGAAAAAACTTCTGGTAAGCTAGAACCCAGAACAGATCCGAACCAAGAGACTAAATCTAAAGTGAGACCTATAACTAAACCCATAAATTAATTCAGACCTCAAGCCACACCCCAAGATTGATCAGACCCCAAACTGGTTCCCTGAGCTTGATCAGTCCACAAACCGATACCCGAGATTCATCAGACTTCAAACCGTTATCCAAGGTTGATCAGTTCTCTACTCAGTGCCCAAGGTTGATCAGTCACCTACCCAATTGCCAAGGTTGATCAGACCTCAGATTGGTGCCCTAGATTGATTAGGACCAAGCACATAAAAATATTAGTGACCACAAAACAGCCTTTCAAAATTAATCGGACCTCCCTTCTAAATTCATTCAGACCCTCGATCTGAGAACCAAATTAGTTAATACCTCTTCATAAATTTAGATCCTTGACTCCATGCCAAATGTCATTTTGGGCCCATATTTGACCGCTAATTTAATTCAGACCCAAGACCAAATCCCAGAAATTCACTTGAGACCTAAATATAATCAAACCTGATCGGACCCTTAGGCTGTGTTCACACGTAGCGGGGTTTTTTTGCGTTTTCGCATCGATTTTAAACGCGCAATTTTGCCGCGAAAACGCAAAAAAAAAAGCGTCACAAGCTATCCTATGTGATTCCGCACATGCTATGCTAATGCTGATGATTTTTCCGCGGCGGAATTGCATCGCGGAAAAATACACAGCATGTTCATTCTTTGTGCGGAATCGTGGGAAAATCTGCACACATAGGAATGCATTGTTCCACTTTCTTCATGTGGCTGTGCACACCATGCAAAAAGTAAGCAGAACGTGTGCGGATGGTACCCACGGTCCGGAGGAGAGGAGGCTGTCCTCCAGGCTCTGGGTACCATATCCCTGTAAAAAGTTGAAATAAAATAAAAAGTTGTGATATTCTCACCTTCCGACGTCCCCCGTAGCGTCCCCAGCCCTCAGCGATGCTCCCAGCAAGTCCCGTTCCCAGCGATGCCTTGATGATGCTGTATAGGCAGCCTCAATAATAAAAAGTTGGTCACACTCGTCAAACACTACGTTTGATGAGTGTGACCAACCTGTCAATCAGTTCTCCAAGCGATGCTATAGATCACTTGGAAAACGCTAGCATTCTGCAAGTTAATTACGCTTGCAGATCTCTAGTTTTTCCGCGGGAAATAGGCGGGAATTTAACATGCAGATTTCTCGCATATTTCCCACGGAATGAAATTCCTGAATTCCCACGGACATTTCCGTGGGAATTCAACACGTGTGCACATAGCCTAAAAGTTACAAAATAGTGACCGATCAATGAATTTCATCCAAACCCACAAAAATAAATAAGACCCCACAACTAATGAAATGCTTGACCAGACCCCAGAATTTTATTTAGACTTCATATTGGTCCCCTTATTTTGTTTTGACTCCAGATCTTCCTGCTAAGATATGAAGGAAATATGTCACGACTCACCAGGTTTGCGGCATCTAATCTGGAAGCTTTATGATGTAAAGACAAAGAACCTGATTCCAGCGATGTGTCACTTACTCGGCTATATGCTTTTATATATAAAATCAGTGCTTTATCAACAGGAGATTATCACTACAGGACTGCTTGCCCTTCTGCCATGTAGTCCAACCACGCCCCACCAATGATTGGCTCCATTCTGTATACATTGAGCATAAAGCTGCCAATCTGTGATGTGGGCAGGGTTATACACAACTCAGCATTCCAAGAACCTATAATCAGCAGCGGTTGAGCAGATGTTATCACAACTGCAGCAAGAAGCCCAGTAAGTGATACAATGCTGGAATGGGGCCCCCTGCATCATGATTCTATCACATAAGAGAGCAAAATCTGTCTGACAGGTTCCCTTTAAATAAATTCCAACCTCAGATGCCCAAATTAATAAGACCCAGACCCTTAAGGAGCAGAGCTGTGGAAGAAAGCAGCAGCCTGCATCTCTGAAGACACTACCATAGACTCTCATAGACACTGATACTAGTTGGAATCGCTGGTTATAGTGTAGTGGATTTCTGACTTCCAGACTCCAGTGTTCAGTGATTCTTATCTGGAGTCACTGGTTATTCTTGTAGTGGATTTCTGACTCCCGTAGACTCCAGTGTTCAGTGCTTCTTATCTGGAGCCACTGGTTATTCCTGTAGTGGATTTCTGACTCCCGTAGACTCCAGTGTTCAGTGATTCTTATCTGGAGTCGCTGGTTAAGGTACTGTCACACTTAGCATTGTACCAGCGATCCCGACCAGCGATATGGCGCGGTCAGGATCGCTGGTACATTGCTAAGTGGTCTGTTATGAATGAGTCACCGTAGGAGGCAAAAACAGAATTACTAGCTATGTCCAGAAAACCAGAGAAGTTGGCAGCTATCGGATTGCAGACTCCTGAACCTATCAACAACAACTAGCAGTAGCCATGGGGGGTTCCTACGGTGCCCTAGACCCCTCGATCACAGCCGGAGAACTAAATAGCCTAAAGACAGAAAGGGAAATCTAAACTGCCCCAGAGCAGACCCCAAAGCAAAAGGCAGCCCCCAACATATGACGGTGAAGCAAGATGAAAAAAACACTCACACAGATAGAAAGATGGGCTGAGCAAATGATGGGGCCCAAGCTAACTAAATAGGACAGGATAGAAAAGCTGCTGTCTGCAATCCGCCAAAACCCTATCAAAACAAGAGCCAACAGACTGATAGGGAAAATAGCCCTGGTAAAATAGACTGGTCTCCTAGAATCCCTCTGAGAACTCACCAGCAAGGCAGAAGGGCGTCGGCTGCCTTATATCCAGTCTGCAATTCCAGTCACCCAGTCATCATCATCCTGCTCAGGTGCTTGGTAATCAGCCTCAATACCTTCCTTCACCAGAAGAGGGAGTTCATCAGACCTCAATGGTGAAGGGGAAAATGAACTCACAACAGTGGTCGCTAGTGAGCTGCCACACAGGCAGATCTCACCAGCGACAACGCAGGGGTCAGGGGTCGCTACTTACGTGTCAGATGAGGCGATGAAGACGTCCTCCCGCCCGCGTCCAAGCGTCGCTCATTGGCGCCACAGGAAGCCCAGCAGGAAGTTGACAACGAGAAACAGTCCAGGACGTTCTCGCGCGATCAGCGATAACCAGCGGGGGAGCGGTCGGAGGTAAGTATCAGACATAGCGATATCGCTAGTAATATCGCTATAACGTCACATAAACCAGTGACGTTATAGCGATATCGCTTAGTGTGACAGGCCCTTTATTCTTGTAGTGGATTTCTGACTCCCGTAGACTCCAGTGTTCAGTGATTCTTATCTGGAGTCACTGGTTATTCCTGTAGTGGATTTCTGACTCCCGTAGACTCCAGTGTTCAATGATTCTTATCTGGAGTCGCTGGTTATTCCTGTAGTGGATTTCTGACTCTCATAGACTCCAATGTTCAGTGCTTCTTATCTGGAGTCACTGGTTATTCCTTTAGTGGATTTCTGACTCCAGTAGACTCCAATGTTCAGTGATTCTTATCTGGAGTCGCTGGTTATTCCTGTAGTGGATTTCTGACTCTCATAGACTCCAGTGTTCAGTGCTTCTTATCTGGAGTCACTGGTTATTCCTGTAGTGGATTTCTGACTCTCATAGACTCCAATGTTCAGTGCTTCTTATCTGGAGTCACTGGTTATTCCTTTAGTGGATTTCTGACTCCCGTAGACTCCAATGTTCAGTGATTCTTATCTGGAGTCGCTGGTTATTCCTGTAGTGGATTTCTGACTCCCGTAGACTCCAGTGTTCAGTTCTTCTTATCTTGAGTCGCTGGTTATTCTTGTAGTGGATTTCTGACTCTCATAGACTCCAGTGTTCAGTGCTTCTTATCTGGAGTCACTGGTTATTCCTTTAGTGGATTTCTGACTCCCGTAGACTCCAATGTTCAGTGATTCTTATCTGGAGTCGCTGGTTATTCCTGTAGTGGATTTCTGACTCCCGTAGTCTCCAGTGTTCAGTTCTTCTTATCTTGAGTCGCTGGTTATTCTTGTAGTGGATTTCTGACTCTCATAGACTCCAGTGTTCAGTGCTTCTTATCTGGAGTCACTGGTTATTCCTTTAGTGGATTTCTGACTCCCGTAGACTCCAATGTTCAGTGATTCTTATCTGGAGTCGCTGGTTATTCCTGTAGTGGATTTCTGACTCCCGTAGTCTCCAGTGTTCAGTTCTTCTTATCTTGAGTCGCTGGTTATTCTTGTAGTGGATTTCTGACTCTCATAGACTCCAGTGTTCAGTGCTTCTTATCTGGAGTCACTGGTTATTCCTGTAGTGGATTTCTGACTCTCATAGACTCCAATGTTCAGTGCTTCTTATCTGGAGTCACTGGTTATTCCTTTAGTGGATTTCTGACTCCCGTAGACTCCAGTGTTCAGTGCTTCTTATCTGGAGTCGCTGGTTATGCCTGTAGTGGATTTCTGACTCCCGTAGACTCCAGTGTTCAGTTCTTCTTATCTTGAGTCGCTGGTTATTCTTGTAGTGGATTTCTGACTCCTGTAGACCCCCGTGTTCAGTGATTCTTATCTGGAGTCGCTGGTTATTCCTGTAGTGGATTTCTGACTCCCGTAGACTCCAGTGTTCAGGGATTCTTATCTGGAGTCGCTGGTTATTGTTGTAGTGGATTTCTGACTCCTGTAGACTCCAGTGATTTGTGCTTCTTATCTGGAGCCGCTGGTTATTCTTGTAGTCGATTTCTGACTCCTGTAGACTCCAGTGTTCAGTTCTTCTTATCTTGAGTCGCTGGTTATTCTTGTAGTGGATTTCTGACTCCCGTAGACTCCAGTGTTCAGTGATTCTTATCTTGAGTCGCTGGTTATTCTTGTAGTGGATTTCTGACTCCCGTAGACTCCAGTGTTCAGTGATTCTTATCTGGAGCCGCTGGTTATTCCTGTAGTGGATTGCTGACTCCCGTAGCCTCCAGTGTTCAGTTCTTCTTATCCTGAGTCGCTGGTTATTCTTGTAGTGGATTTCTGACTCCCGTAGACTCCAGTGTTCAGTGATTCTTATCTGGAGTCGCTGGTTATTCTTGTAGTGGATTTCTGACTCCCAGACTCCAGTGTTCAGTGATTCTTATCTGGAGTCGCTGGTTATTCCTGTAGTGGATTTCTGACTCCCGTAGACTCCAGTGTTAAGGGATTCTTATCTGGAGTCGCTGGTTATTCTTGTAGTGGATTTCTGACTCCTGTAGACTCCAGTGTTCAGGGATTCTTATCTGGAGTCGCTGGTTATTCTTGTAGTGGATTTCTGACTCCTGTAGACTCCAGTGTTCAGTGCTTCTTATCTGGAGTCGCTGGTTATTCTTGTAGTGGATTTCTGACTCCCAGACTCCAGTGTTCAGTGCTTCTTATCTGGAGTCGCTGGTTATTGTTGTAGTGGATTTCTGACTCCCGTAGACTCCAGTGTTCAGTGCTTCTTATCTGGAGTCGCTGGTTATTTTTGTAGTGGATTTCTGACTCCCAGACTCCAGTGTTCAGTGCTTCTTATCTGGAGTCGCTGGTTATTCTTGTAGTGGATTTCTGACTCCCGTAGACTCCAGTGTTCAGGGATTCTTATCTGGAGCCGCTGGTTATTCCTGTAGTGGATTGCTGACTCCCGTAGACTCCAGTGTTCAGTTCTTCTTATCCTGAGTCGCTGGTTATTCTTGTAGTGGATTTCTGACTCCCAGACTCCAGTGTTCAGTGCTTCTTATCTGGAGTCGCTGGTTATTGTTGTAGTGGATTTCTGACTCCCGTAGACTCCAGTGTTCAGTGCTTCTTATCTGGAGTCGCTGGTTATTTTTGTAGTGGATTTCTGACTCCCAGACTCCAGTGTTCAGTGCTTCTTATCTGGAGTCGCTGGTTATTCTTGTAGTGGATTTCTGACTCCCGTAGACTCCAGTGTTCAGGGATTCTTATCTGGAGCCGCTGGTTATTCCTGTAGTGGATTGCTGACTCCCGTAGACTCCAGTGTTCAGTTCTTCTTATCCTGAGTCGCTGGTTATTCTTGTAGTGGATTTCTGACTCCCGTAGACTCCAGTGTTCAGTGATTCTTATCTGGAGTCGCTGGTTATTCTTGTAGTGGATTTCTGACTCCCAGACTCCAGTGTTCAGTGATTCTTATCTGGAGTCGCTGGTTATTCCTGTAGTGGATTTCTGACTCCCGTAGACTCCAGTGTTCAGTGATTCTTATCTTGAGTCGCTGGTTATTCTTGTAGTGGATTTCTGACTCCCGTAGACTCCAGTGTTCAGTGATTCTTATCTGGAGCCGCTGGTTATTCCTGTAGTGGATTGCTGACTCCCGTAGCCTCCAGTGTTCAGTTCTTCTTATCCTGAGTCGCTGGTTATTCTTGTAGTGGATTTCTGACTCCCGTAGACTCCAGTGTTCAGTGATTCTTATCTGGAGTCGCTGGTTATTCTTGTAGTGGATTTCTGACTCCCAGACTCCAGTGTTCAGTGATTCTTATCTGGAGTCGCTGGTTATTCCTGTAGTGGATTTCTGACTCCCGTAGACTCCAGTGTTAAGGGATTCTTATCTGGAGTCGCTGGTTATTCTTGTAGTGGATTTCTGACTCCTGTAGACTCCAGTGTTCAGGGATTCTTATCTGGAGTCGCTGGTTATTCTTGTAGTGGATTTCTGACTCCTGTAGACTCCAGTGTTCAGTGCTTCTTATCTGGAGTCGCTGGTTATTGTTGTAGTGGATTTCTGACTCCCGTAGACTCCAGTGTTCAGTGCTTCTTATCTGGAGTCGCTGGTTATTTTTGTAGTGGATTTCTGACTCCCAGACTCCAGTGTTCAGTGCTTCTTATCTGGAGTCGCTGGTTATTCTTGTAGTGGATTTCTGACTCCCGTAGACTCCAGTGTTCAGGGATTCTTATCTGGAGCCGCTGGTTATTCCTGTAGTGGATTGCTGACTCCCGTAGACTCCAGTGTTCAGTTCTTCTTATCCTGAGTCGCTGGTTATTCTTGTAGTGGATTTCTGACTCCCAGACTCCAGTGTTCAGTGCTTCTTATCTGGAGTCGCTGGTTATTGTTGTAGTGGATTTCTGACTCCCGTAGACTCCAGTGTTCAGTGCTTCTTATCTGGAGTCGCTGGTTATTTTTGTAGTGGATTTCTGACTCCCAGACTCCAGTGTTCAGTGCTTCTTATCTGGAGTCGCTGGTTATTCTTGTAGTGGATTTCTGACTCCCGTAGACTCCAGTGTTCAGGGATTCTTATCTGGAGCCGCTGGTTATTCCTGTAGTGGATTGCTGACTCCCGTAGACTCCAGTGTTCAGTTCTTCTTATCCTGAGTCGCTGGTTATTCTTGTAGTGGATTTCTGACTCCCGTAGACTCCAGTGTTCAGTGATTCTTATCTGGAGTCGCTGGTTATTCTTGTAGTGGATTTCTGACTCCCAGACTCCAGTGTTCAGTGATTCTTATCTGGAGTCGCTGGTTATTCCTGTAGTGGATTTCTGACTCCCGTAGACTCCAGTGTTAAGGGATTCTTATCTGGAGTCGCTGGTTATTCTTGTAGTGGATTTCTGACTCCTGTAGACTCCAGTGTTCAGTGCTTCTTATCTGGAGTCGCTGGTTATTCTTGTAGTGGATTTCTGACTCCCAGACTCCAGTGTTCAGTGCTTCTTATCTGGAGTCGCTGGTTATTGTTGTAGTGGATTTCTGACTCCCGTAGACTCCAGTGTTCAGTGCTTCTTATCTGGAGTCGCTGGTTATTTTTGTAGTGGATTTCTGACTCCCAGACTCCAGTGTTCAGTGCTTCTTATCTGGAGTCGCTGGTTATTCTTGTAGTGGATTTCTGACTCCCGTAGACTCCAGTGTTCAGGGATTCTTATCTGGAGCCGCTGGTTATTCCTGTAGTGGATTGCTGACTCCCGTAGACTCCAGTGTTCAGTTCTTCTTATCCTGAGTCGCTGGTTATTCCTGTAGTGGATTTCTGACTCCCGTAGACTCCAGTGTTCAGTGCTTCTTATCTGGAGTCGCTGGTTATTTTTGTAGTGGATTTCTGACTCCCAGACTCCAGTGTTCAGTGCTTCTTATCTGGAGTCGCTGGTTATTCTTGTAGTGGATTTCTGACTCCCGTAGACTCCAGTGTTCAGGGATTCCTATCTGGAGTCGCTGGTTATTGTTGTAGTGGATTTCTGACTCCCGTAGACTCCAGTGTTCAGTGCTTCTTATCTGGAGTCGCTGGTTATTGTTGTAGTGGATTTCTGACTCCCAGACTCCAGTGTTCAGTGCTTCTTATCTGGAGTCACTGGTTATTCTTGTTGTGGATTTCTGACTCCCAGACTCCAGTGTTCAGTGCTTCTTATCTGGAGTCACTGGTTATTCTTGTTGTGGATTTCTGACTCCCAGACTCCAGTGTTCAGTGCTTCTTATCTGGAGTCACTGGTTATTCTTGTAGTGGATTTCTGACTCCTGTAGACTCCAGTGTTCATTGCTTCTTATCTGGAGTCACTGGTTATTCTTGTAGTGGATTGCTGACTCCCAGACTCCAGTGTTCAGTGCTTCTTATCTGGAGTCACTGGTTATTCTTGTAGTGGATTTCTGACTCCCAGACTCCAGTGTTCAGTGCTTCTTATCTGGAGTCACTGGTTATTCTTGTAGTGGATTTCTGACTCCCAGACTCCAGTGTTCAGTGCTTCTTATCTGGAGTCGCTGGTTATTGTTGTAGTGGATTTCTGACTCCCGTAGACTCCAGTGTTCAGTGCTTCTTATCTGGAGTCGCTGGTTATTCTTGTAGTGGATTTCTGACTCCCGTAGACTCCAGTGTTCAGTGCTTCTTATCTGGAGTCCCTGGTTATTCTTGTAGTGGATTTCTGACTCCCGTAGACTCCAGTGTTCAGTGCTTCTTATCTGGAGTCGCTGGTTATTCTTGCAGTGGATTTCTGACTCCTGCAGACTCCCAGTGTTCAGTGCTTCTTATCTGGAGCCACTACTTATATTTGTGCTGTACTGGTGTAGAGCTATGGAGAAGCTCTTAAAGGGACATCTCCTTTAAATCATACTACCCAAGTTTCATCTTGTTTAGAAAGTTCCACATCAGTTATCATGTCAGTCCTATAAATACCCGCCTCATCCTCCCTCCACCGGCCTGTCTTCACTTCTTAATAAGATGACAGAGCCCCGGGAGACGTGATAGAGGCGCAGATATCGGCACAGAGGCAACTCATTAGGATTTGTCAGACGTGACATGTGTGATTGATTCTGTAAATCAAAGGCTTAATTACAGTAATGACCCTCCCAGATCCCAGGAGCGACTACAGCAGCGTCCCGAGAGCCGAGGACGCCTTACCAGGGAGGGAATTCGTTATTTATTGCCCATCGACGAGTTATAATGGGTCACTTGTATTGTCACCTTTTTTTTCTGTGGCATCATTGCCTTTAAATGGCACATCAGAGGGCGACAGTTCTAGCATCTCCTGCGCCTCTGCCATGAGCGGAGGGTGTGGGCTGTCACATACCGATAACACTCTGTTTCAGCCACTACAGGTCAGAGCTGGATCTGATCTCGACCTTTTAACCGCTTAGATGCAGTGATCATAGGCAGCCGCAGCACCTAAGGGGTTAGCCAGAAGTCCGAGGAGCAAAGACGTCTCAATTACAAGAACCATCGAATTATTGTGTCTGGTGTCGCTGCCTTTGCAACAATCCTATCGGGCGACTCCCAGCAGAGTCTTTACAATGGGAGTAACGGTCTACAGGCCGTACTGTAGCCTCTAATGAGCGTGCGCAAAAGTAATTTTGAACGGAGGGGGAGGAGATGAGTTGTAACATCGTCCCTTGTGATTGGTGGATCCTGTTTTATTAAGTCGCCACCTGTCATTGTAATCCTGCCTCTGATGATAATGAACCTGCTGGAAACTGTTAAGTGAAATGATAGGAAGTGCAAACCAAGTATTGCCCCCCAGTGGCTACTGTGAGAATTAAAAGATTGCTCATTTTGTTTTTTATCGAATGTCGTGATATAAGTCAGTGTAACGGAAAAACAAAAGGTCATTTTGTGACACATTCCCTTTAATGGGGTTTTCAGAATTAAATAAATTAATTAATAACTTGGCCACTTTCCTTTTTATAAATAGCACGACCTGTGGACAAGTGAGGTGCCATTTTTTATTATTCCTGAAACCCTTTTAAGGAGTTACTAATGTGTGTCTAGGGAAGAGGTGGTCAGATTCTGGAGTAATCTGCTCCAGCTCTGCTGCATTCTCGTTGCCGCTCAGGCCGATGTGTCGGCAGTGACGGGGTTACGGCGGATAATTTATTCCAGATGCCGCTGTTTGCAGGGTGGCGTCAGCAATGAGCTTATGGGGAGTTGACGACACAGCATTTAATCTTAATTATCCAGACATCTATTTTCTTTAAAGCAGGAGGCATAGACTGTTACCTATATGTTGATTTTGGAATTTGTATTTGTTCTTTGGTTGGTCAATAAAACACAGACTATTGTTCATATGAACTTATAAGTTGACGTTTGTTGTAACATATTGTGCTGTTATCATGGATGACTAGTCACGCAGGGTAATTAAACAATGCTGTTTGCTGATATTAAGATTACACATTGTCCAGGCAGGCTAGTTTGGTGACTTGCAAAACAGGGGAAGAAAAACTATGCAGATTGATTAAATAATCAAACAATGCAAGTTAATTTCATCACACCTTCCCCGTGAATACCTGATGAAGGCTTGAAGGACAACAGTTGGGATATGTCACTGCAACAAGAGATCCGGAGAACTAGAGAATCTTTACAAAACCACAATCAGTAACACTCTACAGGACAGCATCCAGGACATCATTGCTCCATCACGAGAGATACAGGTGTGACTCTACAGAATACCAGCTTAGGAGACCACGGCCCCGGCCGAAAGAATACAGATCTGCTCCACTGACCATCACTGAACCATGGATACGTTTGGAAAAGCCAGGATAGTTCCTGCCAGTTGCTTGTCTCCATGGACATGTTCAGAGAAGCCAGGTGGTGACCCTCCGATCACCTGACCTTGTACAAGAATATACTGTCATCTTCCTAAGCTTGTCGTTGCCTTCTCTCTGATCATGCCACAGGTGGGGTAATCAGCCCTAGAGGCTCTGAAGTCACGGCTGCCCTTATCCCGGCAGTCAGCGGAAGGCTGAGACTCTGTAATGTGCTCCATCTTTGGGTACTGTGCTGGGACTGTTCCACGTATTATTTCCCTGTTTTGTGGTTCAATAAAGTAGTGCCACACTGTTTTACCCCCACCCTGCCTTGTCTGAGTAGTATTACGCTCACGGTGAAAGGTGAGTTGGCGTTCAGTGGGATGATCCCTGGTCCATGCGGTTTTGGCTAGCAGACAAGAGCACCTGCTGACCCCCCCATGTCTCCACACGAGGATTTATGGATCCGGTCTCTGCTGTTTACAGGGCGGCGACATTGACAGGGTTACGTGGAGTATTTATGGGTCCGGTCTCTGCTGATTGCAGGGCGGTGGCACTGACTGGGTTATGGGGAGTATTTATGGGTCCGATCTCTGCTGATTGCAGGGCGGTGGCACTGACTGGGTTACCGGGAGTATATGGATCCGGTCTCTGCTGATTGCAGCGCTGTGGCACTAACGGGGTTACGGGGAGTATTTATGAATCTGGTCTCTTCTGTGCACAGGTCCGTGGCACTGACGGGGTTACGGGGAGTATTTATGGATCCCGTCTCCTCTGTGCCCAGGGTGATGGGACTGACGGGGTTACGGGGAGTACTTATGGATCTGGTCTCCTCTGTGCCCAAGGTGGTGGCACTGACGGGGTTACGGGGAGTATTTATGGATCCGGTCTCCGCTGTGTGCAGGGCGGTGGTACTGACGGGGTTACGGGGAGTATTTATGGATCCGGTCTCCGCTGTATGCAGGGCGGTGGCACTGACGGGGTTAAGGGGAGTTTTTATGGATCCGGTCTCCGCTGTGTGCAGGGCGGTGGTACTGACGGGGTTACGGGGAGTATTTATGGATCCGGTCTCTGCTGTGTGCAGGGCGGTGGTACTGACGGGGTTACGGGGAATATTTATGGATCCGGTCTCCGCTGTGCCCAAGGTGGTGGCACTGACGGGGTTACGGGGAGTATTTATGGATCCGGTCTCCGTTGTGTGCAGGGCGGTGGCACTGACGGGGTTACGGGGAGCATTTATGGATCCGGTCTCCGCTGTGTGCAGGGCGGTGGTACTGACGGGGTTACGGGGATTATTTATGGATCCGGTCTCCGCTGTGTGCAGGGCGGTGGCACTGACGGGGTTACGGGGAGTATTTAGGGATCCGGTCTCCGTTGTTTGCAGGGCGGTGGCACGGACAGGGTTATGGGGGGAGCATTTATGGATCCGGTCTCCGTTGTTTGCAGGGCGGTGGCAAGGACGGGGTTACGGGGAGTATTTATGGATCCGGTCTCTGCTGTGTGCAGCGCGTTGGCACTGATGGGGTTACGGGGAGTATTTATGGATTGGTCTCTGCTGTGTGCAGGGCGGTGGCACTGACGGGGTTACGGGGAGCATTTATGGATCCGGTCTCCGCTGTGTGCAGTTCGGTGGCACTGACGGGATTACGGGGAGTATTTATGGATCCGGTCTCCGCTGTGTGCAGGGCGGTGGCACTGACGGGGTTAAGGGGAGTATTTATGGATCCGGTCTCCGCTGTATGCAGGGCGGTGGCACTGACGGGGTTAAGGGGAGTATTTATGGATCCGGTCTCCGCTGTGTGCAGGGCGTTGGCACTGACGGGGTTACGGGGAGTATTTATGGATCCGGTCTCCGTTGTTTGCAGGGCGGTGGCACGGACGGGGTTATGGGGAGCATTTATGGATCCGGTCTCCGTTGTTTGCAGGGCGGTGGCACTGACGGGGTTACGGGGAGTATTTATGGATCCTGTCTCCGCTGTGTGCAGGGCGGTGGTACTGACGGGGTTACGGTTAGCATTTATGGATCCGGTCTCCGCTGTGTGCAGTGCGGTGGCACTGACGGGGTTACGGGGACTATTTATGGATCCGGTCTCCGCTGTGTGCAGTGCGGTGGCACTGACGGGGTTACGGGGAGTATTTATGGATCCGGTCTCCGCTGTGTGCAGGGCGGTGGTACTGACGGGGTTACGGGGACTATTTATGGATCCGGTCTCCGCTGTGTGCAGGGCGGTGGTACTGACGGGGTTACGGGGACTATTTATGGATCCGGTCTCTGCTGTGTGCAGGGCGGTGGCACTGACGGGGTTACGGGGACTATTTATGGATCCGGTCTCCGCTGTGTGCAGGGCGGTGGTACTGACGGGGTTACGGGGACTATTTATGGATCCGGTCTCCGCTGTGTGCAGTGCGGTGGCACTGACGGGGTTACGGGGACTATTTATGGATCCGGTCTCCGCTGTGTGCAGTGCGGTGGCACTGACGGGGTTACGGGGAGTATTTATGGATCCGGTCTCCGCTGTGTGCAGTGCGGTGGCACTGACGGGGTTACGGGGAGTATTTATGGATCCGGTCTCCGCTGTGTGCAGTGCGGTGGCACTGACGGGGTTACGGGGACTATTTATGGATCCGGTCTCCGTTGTTTGCAGGGCGGTGGCACTGACGGGGTTACGGGGAGTATTTATGGATCCGGTCTCCGCTGTGTGCAGGGCGGTGGTACTGACGGGGTTACGGGGACTATTTATGGATCCGGTCTCCGTTGTTTGCAGGGCGGTGGCACTGACGGGGTTACGGGGATTATTTATGGATCCGGTCTCCGCTCTGTGCAGGGCGGTGGTACTGGCGGGGTTACGGGGAGTATTTATTGATCCGGTCTCCGCTGTGTGCAGGGTGGTGGCACTGACGGGGTTAAGGGGAGTATTTATGAATCCGGTCTCCGCTGTGTGCAGGGTGGTGGCACTGACAGGGTTAAGGGGAGTATTTATGGATCCGGTCTCCGCTGTGTGCAGGGCGGTGGCACTGACGGGGTTACGGGGGGCATTTATGGATCCGGTCTCCGCTGTGTGCAGGGCGGTGGCACTGACGGGGTTACGGGGAGCATTTATGGATCCGGTCTCTGCTGTGTGCAGGGCGGTGGCACTGACGGGGTTACAGGGGGTATTTATGGATCCGGTCTCCGCTGTGTGCAGAGCGGTGGCACTGACTGGGTTACGGGGAGCATTTATGGATCCGGTCTCCGCTGTGTGCAGGGCGGGGGCACTAATGGGGTTACGGGGAGCATTTATGGATCCGGTCTCTGCTGTGTGAAGGGCGGTGGCACTGACGGGGTTACGGGGGGTATTTATGGATCCGGTCTCTGCTGTGTGAAGGGCGGTGGCACTGACGGGGTTGCGGGGCGTATTTATGGATCCGGTCTCCGCTGTGTGCAGGGCGGTGGCACTGACGGGGTTACGGGGGGTATTTATGGATCCGGTCTCCGCTGTGTGCAGGGCGGTGGCACTGACGGGGTTACGGGGAGCATTTATGGATCCGGTGTCCGCTGTGTGCAGGGTGGTGGCACTGACGGGGTTAAGGGGAGTATTTATGGATCCGGTCTCTGCTGTGTGAAGGGCGGTGGCACTGACGGGGTTGCGGGGAGTATTTATGGATCCGGTGTCCGCTGTGTGCAGGGCGGTGGCACTGACGGGGTTACGGGGGGTATTTATGGATCCGGTCTCCGCTGTGTGCAGGGCCGTGGCACTGACGGGGTTACGGGGAGTATTTATGGATCCGGTCTCCGCTGTGTGCAGGGCGGTGGCACTGACGGGGTTACGGGGGGTATTTATGGATCCGGTGTCCGCTGTGTGCAGGGCCGTGGCACTGACGGGGTTGCGGGGAGTATTTATGGATCCGGTCTCCGCTGTGTGCAGGGCGGTGGCACTGACGGGGTTACGGGGGGTATTTATGGATCCGGTGTCCGCTGTGTGCAGGGCCGTGGCACTGACGGGGTTGCGGGGAGTATTTATGGATCCGGTCTCCGCTGTGTGCAGGGCGGTGGCACTGACGGGGTTACGGGGAGCATTTATGGATCCGGTCGGATCTTTCTTCTTGCACAATGTTCGTTCAGGTTTTCTGTCACCGTCTCCGATGTGATAAAGCCCCTGTGGGTTTTTTAATCCCAGCTCTCTCTCCCCGA
The DNA here is from genome assembly GCF_039654945.1 of Dendrobates tinctorius. Classification (NCBI taxonomy): domain Eukaryota; kingdom Metazoa; phylum Chordata; class Amphibia; order Anura; family Dendrobatidae; genus Dendrobates; species Dendrobates tinctorius. The sequence continues at coordinate 683,397 of NW_027361883.1, forward strand.
TAATTGTGAGCGTCGTGCGGAGCGAGCGTCTGACAGCGTGTGAATCTGCTGTTACTGCCCGTAATCACTCAGGGCCTCGGCTCCGGGGGGCTCCGGACGCCTCTAAGTGCTCTGACATCAGTGCGGCTCGTTACCGCCAGAGCTGCACACCAGAGCCGCGCAGAGCGGTAATTGTGGACCCCTCACAATAGTGTGCGCCTCACACGCTCCGTCACCTACGAGCGCTGAAAACTGAGGAAAAGACATAAAAATATTAAAAAAATAAAGACAATAACTAAGAGAATAAACTAAACTCAGAGCAAATAAAATGGATAGAAACACCAAAAATATCGCTGGAGAAGGGCCCCACGATCCAGCCCACATCTCCTCTTCCGTGGACTCTTGATTTTAAAAGGAATTTTCTATTTTGAGAAAAAGCGTATCCCAAATGTTTTTATATGCGCAACATAACAAACAGAGCGGCCTCCCCAGGTCCAACATCCGCTATCAAATGCTGCTCCAGTCTCAGAGCTTTGGCTGCAGTGGTCGCATCTTGCGCCATCGCTGCAGTCATACAGCGACTGGCTGCAGTGTTGATGTGAGCTGTTGGTTAAAGTGTAAAGCCCCTTTAAGCCCCTCACTGACTCGTAAGGTGCCAATGGATTTCCAGGGGCTCCCGCACTGACCTCAGCTCTGCCACATACTGATGTCTAGACCGTATGTTTCGCAGTCACATTACTGATGGGGGAACATGATTTCTGTAGTGCGGTGGATTAAAAAAAAAACAGTGGCCAAATTGTATTTTTTCATAAAAGTTTTATTTTTTGACATTTTTTTAAAAAATTTTAAGAGTGGTTGTCCTGTCACTAGATCTCCTCGGGATAGGCCATCGGTATCCGGTCTGGGAGGTCCGACACCCAGCACCCACTGATCAGCTGTTATAAGCGCCGGTGGTGGCCACATGGACACATTGTAACTCTGCCGGAGCGTAGAACAGCTGGTCTTAAGGATAACAAGTTTGAACCTAGCACTCAACTTAAAGGTATTTGTAAGGCGGTTTATTGTAGTACACGAAAAAAGACGTTTCGGTCAATGTGACCTTCTTCAGTTACGTGTGGTATATAGATTGTGTAGAGCTTATAGGCATCTGTCAGAAAGGACGATGGTGCTTTAGGCATTGAGGAGAATGATCTCTCTAAGGTAATGAGCTTGTCAGTATATAGGAGAGGGGCAAACGTGCCTCCAGATGCGGTGTCCACCGGCATCTGGAGGCACGTTTGCCCCTCTCCTATATACTGACAAGCTCATTACCTTAGAGAGATCATTCTCCTCAATGCCTAAAGCACCATCGTCCTTTCTGACAGATGCCTATAAGCTCTACACAATCTATATACCACACGTAACTGAAGAAGGTCACATTGACCGAAACGTCTTTTTTCGTGTACTACAATAAACCGCCTTACAAATACCTTTAAGTTGAGTGCTAGGTTCATATTTGTTGCTTTAACGGTTTGGGAACCTAACCTTAGCACCATCTTGAGTTGTGCTCACGGTGTTCTTTCTATACGGGTCTTAAGGATAAGTCATCTATGTCTGGGGACCGGACAACCCCTTTAAGAGCGGCTTTTTTCCCCAAAGTCTCAAGCATGGCCGCTGATCTTCTGCGTCTTCTCTTTCCAGGTCGGCCTTAATTCTCTGGTCCAGAGGGCAAACAAGTTTTCTCCTTCTACCAGACTCTTCATCCAGCGGTTTGTGCCATTTCCAGCTGTCGGTAAGTCTGTACCCGCTGACCTTGGAGACTGGCAATGTACGGGTTATGTGAGCCTGGCGAGCACCGCTGATGTTCCACATGTCCGGGGGTGTAGTGTCCTCCCTCTGTTGGGTGTGGTTGGGTGAAGCCATTTATTGTCAGACTACTGTGTTTTCTCTTTTTAAATCATAATGACAACCCAAAACATCCAAATGACCCTGATCAACAGTTCACAAACCCTGGTCATTTTGGCCTGATAACAGAAGTAGACACAAATGGATTTAAATGGCTCCTAAAGGTAACTTCCTCGCCTGTGACCTGTTTGCTTGTAAACAGTGTGTGCATAAAAGTTGAGTTTCTGGGATCCAGACAGATTCTTGCATCTTTCATCCAGCCGCCGACATGTCTGGATTGTGAGTCATGGGGAAAGCAAAAGAATTGTCAACGGATCTACGGGAAAAGGTTGTTGAACTGTATAAAACAGGAAAGGGATACAAAAAGATATCCAAGGAATTGATAATACCAGTGAGCAGCGTTCAAACTGTGATTAACAAATGGAGAATCAGGGGCTCTGTAAAAACAAAACCAAGGTCAAGTAGACCAACAAAAATTTTGTCCACAGCTGCCAGGAAAATTGTTCGGGATAGAAAGAAATATCCACACATAACATTAGCTGAAATACTGGACACTCTGAAAATAAGCGGTGTGGTTGTTTCAAGATGCACAATAAGGAGGCACTTGAATAAAAATGGGCTGATTGGTGGAGTCTCCAGAAGAAAGCCATTACTGCGCAAATGCTACAAAGTATCTCGCCTACAATATGCAAAACAGCACAGAGACATGCCTCAAAACTTCTGGAACAAGCTAATTTGGAGTGATGAGACCAAAATTGAACTTTTTGGCAACAACCATAAATGTTACATTTGGAGAGAGATCAACGAGGCCTATGGTGAAAGGAACACCATTCCTACTGTAAAGCATGGAGGCGGATCGCTGATGTTTTGGGGATGTGTGACCTGCAGAGGCACAGGAAACTTGGTCAAATGTGAAGCAAAGATGAATGCAACACATTATCAGCATATACTGGAGGCAAATTTGCAATCATCAGCCTGGAAGCTGCGCATTGGACGTACTTGGACATGACAACGATCCAAAACACAAGGCCAAGTGGACCTGTCATTGGCTACAGCAGAACAAAGTGAAGTTTCTGGAGTGGCCATCTCAGTCTCCTGATCTCAATATCATTGAGCCACTCTGGGGAGATCTCAAGCGCACAGTTCATGTTAGACAGCCCAGGAATTTACAGGAACTGGAGTTTTTTTGCCAAGAAGAGTGGGCAGCTTTACCATCTGAGAAAATAAAGAACCTCATCTACAACTACCACAAAAGACTTCAAGCTGTCATTGATGTTAGAGGGGGCAATACACGGTATTAAGAAATGGGGTATGTAAACTTTTGATCAGGATCATTTGGATGTTTTGGGTTGTAATTATGATTTAAAAAGAGAAAACACAGTAGTCTGACAATAAATGGCTTCACCCAACCACTAACCATGAGTGGAGAAAAAGTTTTGGTGCCATCATTCTTATTCTCTGAGAAAAGGCCAAGAAAGCAAAAATTCTGCCGGGGTATGTAAACTTTTGAGCACAATTGTATACTAAAATCCGATCTACTGCATTCTGTGCTGTGTTGATTTCCTTCTAATCCAGGACCTCCTCCGTGGACAATCAAGTCCAGCCGTTGTTAAAGGGGATCTCCACATATGTCCATCTTCTGGTGGGGTGTCGTAGACTTATTTTTGTTATTAGGGGATTCTACCACAATTCATCTTTTAGATAACCTTTATACATCCCCATATTTTTACATTATAAAGAACAAAAGCCGTAAACGTTTGGTAATCCCTCCACCGCCGGTTGCCAGCATTTTCTGCTTGTCCCTGAAGTCAGACTTGTCGAAATTAAGCAGAGGACACAAGGCTAATCTCCTGCTCATCAGTTCCATCATTGATTGGTGGTCAACAGAAGCCATGTCTTCTCAGTTATGGTGTAGGGCTTAGTAGTGTTTTGGCTTGGTGCTGCAGCTAGTTATTGGTCAGCCAGACACAAGACAGCCAGGAGCTCCAGGGACAGACAGACAGAGGATTGCTGTATGTATGTATTAGTTTTCATCATCATATGATCAGAGGAGGTGAAGCTTAGTCGAGTATTGTGCTTAGTTTTTTGTCTTTCTGTTGACTGAGGAAAGGGGAGAGGGTCCTGCTGCAGCCAGTTACTGTGCAACCAGACAAAGGTCAGTGAGTAGCTTCTGGGACAGACAGATTAGATTGCTTTATGTATTTTTTAGTTTTAATCAGTATATGAGGTAGAGGAGGTGAAGCTTAGCCTAATGGTTGTGCTTAGTCTTTTTGCCTTTTTTTGTAGACTGAGCAGGGGGGAGAGGCTCCTGCTGCAGCAATGTACAGTCACACAGGACAGTGAAAAGGGGAACATGGCTGATCTTATGCGATACACAGCTATGTCTTCATATCCTGGTTTTAATTGCAATATGAGCTGAGGCGATGGAGCTTAGTCTTTTTTTCCCTATTGTAAACTGAACAGAGGGGGAGGCTCCTGCTGAAGCCAGCTACAGTATAGACAGACACAAGACAGTCAAAACGATAAGGGTGGAACATGGCTGGTCTCCTGAAACATAGAGAAGGTTTCTTAATGTATCTTTCATTTTTATTATTTGAGCAGAGGAGTTGAGGCTTAGTCTAGTCGTAGGGGTTAATCTTTTTGACATACTGTAGATGGAAAAGAGAGGGGAGGCTGCTGCTGGAGCCAGTCACAGTACAGCCAGACGCAGGGCAGTCAAAAGGAGGATGGGGAACATGACTGATCTGAAGAGTTCTTAATGTATTTCCCAGTCTTATTCTTGAGCCGAGGAGGTGGGGCTCAGTCTAGTGGCGGGGCTCAAGTCTATTTGCCTTTCTGTACAGTCGCAGGACAGTAAGGAGGAGGACATAGGGTATTGTTGGACTCCTGATCTAATATGAGCCAATTTGAGTTTTATTTTCTGTGTGTTTGGGTCTGGGTGAGCCCACGGCCTACAGGCATCGGTGCAGCAGGAGAGTGCAGCACGTGGGAAACAGTGGAGTTACTGGAAGCCACAAGCGGATATGAAAGTATTAAAGGGGTCCTGGAAACCATAAACAAGCAGGAGAACTCCTCCACTGACAGGCAGCAAGGTTACTGGAAACCGCAGACAAGCAGGTGAAGTCCTCCACTGACAGGCAGCAAGGTTACTGGAAACCGCAGACAAGCAGGTGAAGTCCTCCACTGACAGGCAGCAAGGTTACTGGAAACCGCAGACAAGCAGGTGAAGTTCAGGTGACGTCATGATGCCTGGAACTGTACACAGACAAGTTACTACCATTGCACCTGCATATGGTCTCACAATGGGTCTGAGGCTCTCATCTCGGTACCTAAGGGCAGTCAGGGTCCCTCTGGCGAGCACATGGAGGGCAGTGCTACCCTCCAATGAAATGTCTCCCCACACCATTACTGAGCCACTGCCAAACCGGTCAAGCTGGAGGATGTTACAGGCAGCAGAACGTTCTCTACAACGTCGCCATACTCTGTCACGTGCTCAGTGTGAACCTGCTCTCATCCATGACGAGCACAGGGCATCAGTGTTGATTCTGCCAATCTTGGTGTTCTCTGACAAATTCCAATCTCTTGCAAGGTGTTGGTCTGCAAGCACAAAACCCAGTTGTGGACGTCGGGCCCTCATACCGCCCTCATGGAGTCTGTTTTTGGCAGTTTGAGTAGACACATGGATGTTAGTGAAAATATAAACCACTGATACATACCCATTACTCATATAGGCAAATAAACCTTCATTGAGGATATATAAATAACCACGGAACCGCCACTACAATATAAATCCTACAAAGAACACGGAGATGTAACCCGCAAGTAAAGTAAAAAAGTCACTTTATTGTAACAGACTCTTTAAACAAAATGTACAAAATACAGACAAAAAACAAAATGCTCATGCAGGGCTCATATATGGTAACCGCTACTAACACCCTGTATATAACAGAATGGGTGATATGAAGTAAAGCAAAGAATCTCAAAGAGAGCCATTCATTACATAGTATACAGGCCCTCACTATGAGAAAACAGAACTAACACACTCCAAATAGAAAGATTCAGTGTAGATAGATAAATATCTATCCAAAATAATAACACTACAATGAAAGGAGTCAAAATCATACCCATGTGTATCTGCAGGTGAACGCGGCACTCAGGGGCTGCTCTCCTTAGTGAGGGCCTGTATACTATGTAATGAATGGCTCTCTTTGAGATTCTTTGCTTTACTTCATATCACCCATTCTGTTATATACAGGGTGTTAGTAGCGGTTACCATATATGAGCCCTGCATGAGCATTTTGTTTTTTGTCTGTATTTTGTACATTTTGTTTAAAGAGTCTGTTACAATAAAGTGACTTTTTTACTTTACTTGCGGGTTACATCTCCGTGTTCTTTGTAGGATTTACATGGATGTTAGTGGCCTGCCGGAGATCATTTTTCAGGGCTCTGGCACTGCTCCTCCTATTCCTTCTTGCACAAAGGAGGAGGTAGCGTTCCTGCTGGGTTGTTGCTCTCCTACAGCCCCCTCCATGTCTCCTGTTGCAGTGGCCATTCTCCTAGTATCTTCTCCATGCTTTGGACACTTCTGACAGACACAGCTACCCTTCTTGCCACAGCTAGCATTGATGTGCCATCCTGGATGAGCTGCACTACTTGAGCAACTTCTGTGGATTGTAGATACCGCCTCATGCTACTGTACCTCTAGGGGTGAAAGCAATGACAAAATGCAAAAGTGACCAAAACAGCCAAAAAGGATGAGAACAGAGAAATGGTCTGTGGTCCCCCCCTCTTCAGAACCACTCCTTTGTAGGGGTTATCTTGCTATTTGCTGATCATTTCTACCTGTTTTCTGTTCCTTTTGCACAACAGCAGGAGAAATTGATTCACAATCAGTGTTGCTTCATAACTGGGCATGATGATCTCACAGAAGTGATTGACGTGGAGTGGAGTTACATTGTGCTGTTTAAGTGATCCCTTTATTTTTTGAGCAGTGATTATATGTGTATATACATATGTGTGTGTATGTATATAATATAATATATAATATATATATATATATATATATATATATATATATATTATAACATGTGTATATGAGTCCTGGCAGGACTGGCCTGGGAAATAAAACACATGGAGCACGCCGAGCCACTTGTGAAGCCAACGTGGAGCACGAGACAATGTAACGGAGCAGGGCCGGGGCATAGCAACGAACCAGTGCTGTGCACAGCATTCATGAGGCTTCCACATACAGACGATTCTGCACAAGCAGGGCTGCATGTGTGTATCATGGGGTGCGTCAGAACAATAATAGCCTGAGCTTCATATGGAACGATTGAATACCCCAGATATTACAGACAATGTAGCAGAGCTGCAGTGTAAAGCAAGGGTGGAAAACAAAACATCAATATGAGCCTTAGATGAGAAGTGAGGATCGCGTTCAGACTCCTTCACACTCCTATAGAGGATGCATGTAAGCTGGAGCCAGTGATTTACACCAGTAAGAACTATCACACGTCCACAGAGAAGAGAATATTTGAGCTGGAGGAGCTGGGGGGGGGAAGCTGCACTATTCCTTTAAGATTTCCATCGGATGGGTCGGAGGGGCATCCCCAGCGGGCCGGCGAGCCGTATCCATTAGCGGTGCTTTGTGTTGTAACTTGCCTCCTTATTAGGAGGCCAATGATCCGATCTCACCACCGCGGCGGTGGCTGCTGCTCTGATTTCATCGGGGGATTGTGGTAAACAGTCTTTAGATTTACGCTGGAATCTCCCGGGATCGTGTTGTTCTCCAGGAGGAGCAGCCGCAGCTCTCGGCTTTATTGATAAAGCTGTGGGCGGCTGACCACAATGAAGCTGGGAGCAGAGTACAGCGGGGTCCTCTGTGTCTGTCCTCTAACATGTCATAAAGAGAACCTGCTGTAAACGCTCAGTAGGTCCTCCGTACAGTCATTATGTCATCATATAGCTCCTGCTCCTTCTTGTAACATCATGTTTGATGTTTCAGTCTGCCCCGTAACCATGGAAGGCTCCTCACTGTGGCACTGAATGCTCCCCGATGCACAGGATCCTCAGGGGAGGAGCTTTATATTATTGGTCAAAGAGGCAGCTCATGGGCGGAGTGAAGGTGTCCTAGAAAGGAAAGGCAGTGAGCTCCGTACACGTCAGATTATTGACGGAAGGCCATGTGGTCACCGGACATGGTCTCATCGGGATACAGCAGATATTACCTGTGTAACAACCCCCCATCCACCATCGTCCTCCGGGCTCTTCATTCCTCAGGTACGGCACCTGAGAAGTAATGATCCCTGGGATGCTGCCATCTGCACCGCTCCTCTACAGCGCCCAATCTGCGCCACTCACCCACAGGCCACGGGCAAACGTGTGATAATCCCTTCCCACCGATCCATCATGCTAACCACTGAATGTGCGGGTGGCAGAAATATGTTCTATAATAGTAAGAAGACTCTGCTGTAGATAAATGTGAAGGATAGGGACAAAACAAGGGGAGGCCATCTACAGGACGACGCGGACCCTGACTCTAACCCAGGGTTCCGCAAAAGACTAAAACAGAAAATAGGCCACACGGACTGAAAGAAAGTTAGACTACATGTTACTTAGATAATAGATAGATAAATGATAGATAATAGATAGATAGATAGATAATGGATGATAGATAATAGATGATAAATTATAGATAAATAGATGATAGATAAAAGAGAGTAGATAGATGATAGATCATTTATAGATATAGAGTAGATGAATCTATTATCTATTATATATCTATTCTGTTATTTCTAAACACTGTTTTTCGGTGATTCCTTTGTATCCCCGTTCATACTGCACCCACACACACAAATGATACACCATTTGAAAGGTAAACTTGCCCCCTTCAGCAAGAAAATAGCCAAACAAAACACACATCGACGATTTGATCACAAAATACAGTTTAATCAATTATTTTCATAAACCTGTAGTAAGGAAAAATGACCTGCAGTTGGCAGCACACTACCCCTAAGTACACTACCACAAAGCTGCTTACAGACATCACAAACAAATCCAGTCATTTGCCTTGGGGTCTTTCCAGTTTGATCAAGTGCTTGTCCAGCCTATTTCAGGCACATTGGAGGATTGCACACTTCACTGCAGGTGAGTCACATATGCAAACACATTTGTAAACATGCACTGTTTTTCGCTGATTACTTCGCCCCACACACACACAAACACTACACCATTTGAAAGGTAAACTTGCTCCCATCAGCAAGAAAAGAGCCAAACAAACCACACATCCAAGATTTGATCACTAAATACAGTTTAAAGGGGTTGTCCGGGCTTTTCACATAATCTCAGTACATATCTGGGCTGCAGAATTATGCTAATAAGTAATTTACTTTCTGTCAATAGTTTGCACGGTTTTCTAGATATTCTGAACAGAACGTCCAAGGGGGGGTGTTATGGCATTGAAATGAGAACTAGTCGTAACCTCCTACTCTACTCCAAACATGCCCTCTATAGCAACAACCCCACCCTCCATAGCTACAGGCCCTTGCCATCCACATGAAGCAGCCCTCATCACACAGTAACGAATCCTCCCCCTCCAGCAGCCTCAGTGCAGAGAGCAGCTGCTCCTCCCCCAGACACACACTGAACAGTTATCTATGGAAAGTGAAACTAGTGAGGAGGGAAAATCATCCTGTATTCTGGGCCACTCCATGATTACAATACATAACTCATTATCAGTAATTCCTTCCCTCACTGTCCCAGGCTGCTGGCAGCAGTGAGCAGAGGCAGCAGTGAGAACTGACTGTGTGATGGCCAGTAATGGGGGTCTGCAGCTTCGAATCTGCACAGGGGATGGCAGTCACTGATGTGATCTGTTGTGTGACAAAGCCTCTGCTGTGTGAATGAGACAGCTCTGTGTCACTGATGTCTTCACACAGCAGCAGATTTGTTGCAGTGTATGTGTGAGCACTGTGTCTCTAATGACACAAATACTGATGGGAGCAACCTGTCCAATCAGCAGCTGTAACAGTGTGAAGTGTTGGGGGGTGTATGTATGTATTGTGCTGCTTTCACAAATACAGCGTCACTGCTGTGCTCTTTCCAATGCTGGAATGATGATAAAGATGAGTGCTGGTGCAGTTTACTGCCAGCCAATGAGTGGGCAGTGGGTGGTGCTGGTCACTGGAGCTTGCTGGGAGTTTGATGGAGCTTCACACATACACTGCACCAAATCTTCTGCTGTGTGAAGACATCAGTGACACAGAGCTGTCTCATTCACACAGCAGAGGCTTTGTCACACAACAGATTACATCAGTGACTGCCATCCCCTGTGCAGATTAGAAGCTGCAGACCCCCATCACTGGCCATCACACAGTCTGTTCTCACTGCTGCCAGCAGCCTGGGACAGTGAGGGAAGGAATCACTGATAATGAGTTATGTATTGTAATCATGGAGTGGCCCAGAATACAGGATGATTTTCCCTCCTCACTGGTTTCACTTTCCATAGATCACTGTTCAGCGTGTGCCTGGGGGAGGAGCAGCTTTCTGCACTGAGGCTGCTGGAGGGGGAGGATTCGATACTGTGTGATGATGGCTGCTTCATGTGGACGGGGAGGGCCTGTAGCTATGGAGAGTGGGGTTTTTGCTATAGAGGGCATGTTTGGAGTAGAGTAGGAGGTTACGACTAGTTCTCATTTCAATGCCATAACACCCCCCCCTTGGACGTTCTGTTCAGAATATCTAGAAAACCGTGCAAGCTAGAGACAGAAAGTAAATTACTTATTGTCATAATTCTGCAGCCCAGATATGTACTGAGATTATGTGAAAAGCCCGGACAACCCCTTTAAACATTAATTTTCTTAAACCTGCAGAAAGACACAATGACCTGCAGGTGGCACCTCAACCGGAAGACATTTTTTGGCCTCTACTTATCAAACCAATTTATTGTATTTCCAATCTACATATATAAATACCTGTCTGTGTTCATCAGCTCATAAAATACATTTACATTTGACCAGCTTGCTTTTTCTGAAATTGCCTGCCCCCCCGACGACCAATGTGCGAAAATTTTGCACGGGCCAAGCTAGTCTATCTAGACATCTCTCTGTATCTATCTATCTATCTATCTATCTATCTATCTATCTATCTATCATCTATATCTATTATCTGTCATCTATTATCTGTCATCTATCTATTACCTTTCTATCATCTGTTATCTATCTATTATCTATCATCTGTTATCTATCATCTATTATCTATCGATATGAGACGGATGATCGGGACCGCACACTGATGGCGCTCTCTTTCTGAGCTCTTGGAGGATCGTCTCCCGCACTCTCTGGAGATCTTCCGTGTAGATGTGAGCAGTAGATCGGATCTTGTGGTCGCTCGTCATTTCTGGTGGCGCAGACTCTCGAGGATCGGCCGGCCATGTAGCGGGATTGCTCTCCTCGTCAGCTTCCTTCTCATCGCCGCTCATCTCTTTCCGTCAGATCTTTTCTGTACAATATGGTTTCATGTCTCATTTATGGTGATTACGCTGAAATCCATCTGCTGCCATTGTGATTGTCGGGGTCAGCGGAGCAGATTGTTCTACCAGAGTCGACTACACTCTCGAGTCTATGGGAATACGCGCTGCACTGAGAAAAATATGTGCCCCCTCCAGGAGCTTCTCTGTCATTACTCATCCATAGAGATTAATATGGAGTTCCACTCTTACGGGAAAGATTTCAATAAGATTTTGGAGGCGTCTGAGGAATTCCTGAGCATTTTGTGGGGTCAGACCTGGATGTTTTGGAGTCCGGTCTCAGTCTCTAATATAGGATGAGGCTGAGATCCGGGCTCTGTGCATCCGCTCCCCCAACATCTGGACCCTACAGTTATGGGGTGAGACCCTGATGTGGGGTCCGGGCTCAGTCTCCATTATATGATGGTGCTGAGGTCCAGGCTCTGTGCTGCCGCTCATGTCCTCCCCCAACGTCTGGACCCTGCAGTTATGGTGTCAGACCCTGATGTGGGGTCCGGGCTCAGTCTCCATTATAGGATGGGGCTCAGGTCCAGCTCTGTGCTGCCGCTCATGTCCTCCCCCAACGTCTGGACCCTGCAGTTATGGTGTCAGACCCTGATGTGGGGTCCGGGCTCAATCTCCATTATAGGATGGGGCTCTGGTCCAGGCTCTGTGGTGCCGCTCATGTCCTCCCTCAACGACTGGATCCTGCAGTTATGGGGTCAAACCCTGATGTGGGGTCCGGGCTCAATCTCCATTATAGGATGGTGCTCAGGTCCAGGCTCTGTGGTGCCGCTCATGTCCTCCCTCAACGTCTGGACTCTGCAGTTATGAGGTCAGACCCTGATGTGGGGTCCGGGCTCATTCTCCATTATATGATGGTGCTGAGGTCCAGGCTCTGTGCTGCCGCTCATGTCCTCCCCCAATGTCTGGACCCTGCAGTTATAGGGTCAGACCCTGATGTTGTGGGGGCCGGTCTTTGTGTCTCCATTATAGGTTGGGGCTGAGGTCCAGGCTCTGTGCTGCCGCTCATGTCCTCCCCCAACGTCTGGATCCTGCAGTTATGGGGTCAAACCCTGATGTGGGGTCCGGGCTCAATCTCCATTATAGGAGGGGCTCAGGTCCAGGCTCTGTGCTGCCGCTCATGTCCTCCCCCAATGTCTGGACTCTGCAGTTATGAGGTCAGACCCTGATGTTCTGGGGTCCGAGCTCAGTCTCCATTATATGACGGTGCTGAGGTCCAGGCTCTGTGCTGCCGCTCATGTCCTCCCCCAATGTCTGGACCCTGCAGTTATAGGGTCAGACCCTGATGTTGTGGGGGCCGGTCTTTGTGTCTCCATTATAATTTGGGGCTGAAGTCCAGGCTCTGTGCTGCTGCTCATGTCCTCCCCCGTTTGGACTCTGCAGTTATGGGGTCAGACCCTGATGTGGGGTCCAGGCTCAGTCTCCATTATATGACGGTGCTGAGGTCCAGGCTCTGTGCTGCCGCTCATGTCCTCCCCAATGTCTGGACCCTGCAGTTATAGGGTCAGACCCTGATGTTGTGGGGGCCGGTCTTTGTGTCTCCATTATAGGATGGGGCTGAGGTCCAGGCTCTGTGCGGCCGTTTATGTCCTCCCCAAACGTCTGGACCCTGCAGTTATGGGGTCAGCAGAGCGGTGGTGACTCTTCTGCCCTATGCTCATCAGCACCCGGCCCCCCGCTCTGTAACATTACGGGGTCTCCACTTCGTGGCTGAGTTGCTGCGGTTCCTTCCATTTCTCAGTAATATCACTCACAGGTGATGGGGAAGAAATGTCATTCTATGTACCCCCAAAAAAGTTTTAGTTTTTGGAAAGATGCAAAAACCAAAATAAATTGCCGCGTCCTGAAGACTAAAGTCGTCCATGTCCAGTAGGTGACGGCTCTGCCCGTCTGAGGCGGGCACGCTGGCAGTGGCGCCCCCTATAGATCTATTTACCCTTTGCTATTTTTAAACAATAAAAAAATGTAAAAAGAAAACTGGGACGGATGTTCGTTTTACTGAACTTTATATCACTTAACATTCGCCTTAATTAAAACTGGATATTGACAAATTGGTAAAAACGTTTCATTGTTTTCTGTAGATGAATATGGGGCTGTAAGCAGCATTTACAGATGTTTTACCCCAATCTTATGAACGTTAGAAAGTCAGTTAGTTGGGGATCACTTATTGTCTTCTGTGGGGTATTATGAGCATGATCTGTGCAGTGGTCATTGTGCAGAGAGGGGCAGGAGGTGAGCTGTGGTAGCACTTGCGTCCTTTTGTGGGCATGCTCTGTGCAGTGGTCATTGTGCAGAGAGGGGCAGGAGGTGAGCTATGACATTACTTACTGCCTCTTATGGGCATGCTCTGTGATCTGTGCAGTGGTCATTGTGCTGAGAGGAGCAGGAGGTGAGCTGAGGCATCATTTACTGCCTTTTGTGGGCATGTTCTGTACAGTGGTGATTCTGCAGCGAGGGGCAGGGGATGAGCTGTGACATTACTTACTGCTTTTTATGGGCATGCTCTGTGATCTGTACAGTGGTCATTGTGCAGAAAGGGGAATGGAGTGAAATAAGAGGCACAAATAAGAAAAAAGCGGAATTGCAACTTAAAGTGAAGTAGAAGTTCTTCCTGAAAGCAGACATGTCTGGAAAGCGGACAGATCCTCCGCTCGGAGAAGAGGCCATATGCTTCTCTCTTTTTATAGTTTTTTTTTTTTTCTTGAAGCCTTCCTTCCCTCCATCCCTCGGGGTTTATTAGAATACTAATATCGCCGTCATTTATAAATGGATTTCTGGAAAACTTCTGCTGAAGTTCAGACTTTGTAGAAAGAGAAAACAAAAAGGACGATCACAGATGTGAGACGGCGAAGAGCAAAGATGTTCTAATGAATGAAAATGGTTTTCTAGGTTGTCTGTATTCTAATGTGCGAGAGAACAATTATCTGTCTATCTATTTTCTATTATCTATCTGTCATGGGGAAAAAAAGGTATTTAGTCAGTGACCAATTAAATCATGAAATCGTAGAGTTGGAAGGGACCTCCTGGGCCAAACCCCCTGCTCAAAGCAGGATTCGCTAAATCATCCCAGTCATATGTCTGTCCAGCCTCTGTTTGAAGACTTCCATTAAAGGAGAACTCACCACTTCTCGGGGCTGCCTGTTCCACTCATTGATCACTCTCACTGTCAAAAAGTTTTTTCTAATATCTAATCTGTGTCTCCTCCCATTCAGTTTCATCCCATTGCTTCTAGTCTTTCCTTGTGCAAATGAGAATAAAGTTGATCCTTCTACAATGTGACAGCCCTTTAGATATTTGTAGACAGCTATTAAGTCTCCTCTCAGTCTTCTCTTTTGCAAACTAAACATTCCCAAATCCTGCAACCTTTCCTCATAAGACAGAGTTTGCAGACCGGTCACCATTCTGGTCGCTCTTTTCTGAACTTGCTCCAGTTTGTTGATGTCTTTTTTAAAATGTGGTGCCCAAAACTGGACATAATATTCCAGATGAGGTCTGACCAAAGATGAGTAGAGGGAAATAATGACTTCACGTGATCTAGACTGTATGCTTGTTAATACATCCTAGAATTGCATTTGCCTTTTTTGCTGCTGCATCACAGTGTTGACTCATATTCAGTCTGTGATCTATTAGTATACCCAAGTCTTTTTCACATGTGCTGTTGCTTAGCCCTATTCCTCCCATTCTGTATATGCTTTTTTCATTTTTATTTCCCAGATGTAGTACTTTGCTTTTTTCCCTGTTAAAAACCATTGTTAGTTGCTGCCCACTTCTCCAGTTTATTTATATCTTTTTGAATCCTCTCTCTTCTCTAGTATTAGCTATCCCTCCTATATTTGTGTCATCAGCAAATTTAATCAGTTTACCCTCAATTCCTTCATCTAAATCGTTGATAAAGATGTTGAACAATACAGGGCCCAGGACAGAGCCCTGTGGTACCACACTTGAGACATTCTTCCAACTGGATGTGCAGTCATTTACGACCACTCTTTGGGTCCGATCACTAAGCCAGTTATGAATCCACCTAACAGTTGCCTTGTCCATTCCATACTTAGTCATTTTTTCAATAAGGATTGTATGAGATACTTTGTCAAATGCTTTGCTGAAGTCAAGATATACTATATCTACAGCATTTCCTTGATCCACCCAATCAGTGATTCCGTCATAGAGGGAAATTAAGTTAGTCTGACATGACTTATTAGTTACAAACCCATGCTGACTCTGTTTATTCACTTCATTCTTATCCAGGTACTGACATACATGTTGTTTAATAATTTGTTCAAAGATCTTTCCTGGTATAGAAGTCAGACTCACCGGCCTATTGTTGCCTGGGTCCACCTTCTTCCCCTCTTTGAAGATAGGAACAACATTTGCTCTTCTCCAGTCTTCTGGGACTTCTCCTGTTCTCCAAGATTTTTCAAAGATTATGGAGAGGGGTTCAAAAATTTCTTCTGCTATCTCCTTCAGTACTCTGGGGTGTAATTCATCTGGACCTGGAGACTTGAATTCATTTAGGTTAGCTAAGTGTTTCCTCACTATCTTTCTGTTTATAGATATCCTGGATTCTTCTATTCCCTTAATAGGACAGTGAAGAACAGTTGATGTTACATTTCCTTTCTGAGAGAAAACGGATGCAAAATAGGAATTTAAAAGTTCGGCCTTCTCAACATCCTATCTTACCATTTCATCATTTTCATCCTGTAAAAATCCTATAGCATCTTTGACTTTTCTTTTACTTTTGACATATCCCCACAATCCTTAATTATTGCTTTTGACATCTCTTGCAAGCCTCAATTCATTGTCAGCTTTAGTTAATCTGATTTGTGCCCTGCAGGTTCTGCAGACAGCATTATTTTCTTCTTTAGATATGCCTCCCTGTTTCCATTTTATAAATATTTTTTTTCTTCCTTTTTAGCATGTGCTTAAGTTCTGTCTTCATCCATCCTGGTTTCCTTAAATGCTTCCTATTCTTCCCTCTTTTCGGAATTGTTAACAATTGTGCTTTGAGAATTTCATTTTTCAAGATTTCCCATCCTTCCTGGACATTTTTGTCTTTAAGGATATCCAGCCATTGGATCCCTCCAATTCTCTTTCTGAATCCCTTAAAATCTGCCTTTCTGAAATCTAACCTTGACGACGGAGTCTTCACAGGTCTTCCTCCCCTATTTATCCAAAATTCTAAAATAGCATGGTCGCTACCTCCTAGGGTTCCAGCCACTTTTACCTCCTCAACCATTTCCTCCCTGTTTATAAGGATTAGATCCAAGGTAGCAGTTCCCCTTGTTTTCTCCCTTACCTTTTGGAAGATAAAGTTGTCAGCAAGAGAGGATAAGAATTTCCTTGACCTGTTAGTTTGGCCTGAGAGAGATTCCCAACAAATGTCTGGAAAGTTGAAATCTCCCATGACAACTATGTCATATTTTTTGGAGAACTTGGCCATTTGATGCATAAAGAGTTCATCCATATCTTCAGCTTGCACAGGCGGCCTGTAGTAAATGCCTACAATGGTGTCCTTTCCATTGTTCTGTCCTTGTATTCTTACCCAAACAGTTTCCACAGAACTCCCAGTCTCTGAAGCTTCAATCTTTGTGCAGATATACGCGTTTCTAACATACAGTGCGACACCTCCTCCTCGTTTATCAAGTCTGTTTCTTGCAAATAAGTTGTATCCTTCTAGTCTTGTATTCCAATCATGTGTATCGTCCCACCAAGTTTCAGTGATTCCAATGACATCATATTTCTTTTCCTGTGTTAGTAGTTCCAATTCTCCTTGTTTGTTGCCCATGCTTTGTGCATTAGTATAGAAACATTTTAGTTTGTGATTGGCTTCTCTTTCTCCAATATTTTTATTAATTAGATTCTTTTGTCTTTGTTCTTCCTTTCCACTTCTAATAGCAGAGTTCTCAATAGCATTTGTCAGGTGTATGGCTTTTTCTGGTCTTTTGCTTCCCTTCCCATGTTGTTCTAGTTTAAAGCTCTCCTTACAAGTGTAGCAAGGCGACTTCCAAATACATGCTTTCCAGTCTTCGTAAGGTGCACCCCCAATTGTGGAAGTTCTCCCTCATAAAAAGATGATAGAGGCCTGTAATTGACATCATAGGTAGACCACAACTATGAGAGTCAAAATGAGAAAACAAATCCAGAAAATCACCTTGTCTGATTTGGCAACATTTATTTTTCAAATTATGGTGGAAAATAAGTATTTGGTCACCTAAAAACATGCAAGATTTCTGGCTCTCACAGACCTGTAACCTTTTCTTTAAGCGGCTCCTCTGTCCTCCACTCACTACCTGTAGTAATGGCACCTGTTTGATGTTGTGGACAAGTGTGTTTTATACTCATAACAAGTTCAAACAGTCAGACTCCAAACTCCTCTATGGTGAAGACCAAAGAGCTGTCGAAGGACACCAGAAACAAAATTGTAGCCCTGCACCAAGCTGGGAAGACTAAATCTGCAATAGGCAAGCAGCTTGGTGTGATGAAATCAACTGTGGGAGCAATGATAAGAAAATGGAAGACATATAAGACCAGTAATCTCCCTCGATCTGGGGCTCCACGCAAGATCTCACCCCGTGGGGTCAAAATGATAACAAGGACGGTGAGCAAAAATCCCAGAACAAAATGAAGGATGTAGTGAATGATCTGCAAAGAATTGAGACCACCATAACAAAGGCTACCATCAGTAACACACTACGCCGCCAGGGACTCAGATCCTGCAGTGCCAGACGTGTCCCCTGCTTAAGCCAATACATGTTCGGGCCCGTCTGAAGTTTGCTAGAGAGCATTTGGATTATCCAAAAGAGTATTGGGAGAACATCATATGGTCTGATGAAACCAAAGTAGAACTGTTTGGTAGAAACAAAACTCGTCGTGTTTGGAGAAGACAGAATGCTGAGTTGCATCCAAAGAAAATCATACCTTCTGTGAAGCATGGGGGTGGCAACATCATGCTTTGGGGCTGTTTCTCTGCAAAGTGACTGTGATACTAGTCACTTCTCACGGCCAAGCTGTGAGTCAGAGTGGTCAAGGAGTCCAAGGTCAGAAGGCAGGAGAGTATGTCATAAAAAGAAGGAAGAGACAAAAGCGTAGTCAGGTAAGGTTGCGAAGTCAGAGTACCAGGAAGATAACGGATCAGAGCTGAATGGGTTAAACAGGCGGATGATCAGAACAAAGTCCAAGGTCAGGCAACAGATCAAGCATACAGAACTCAAGACACAGGAAGCACAAACCTGCCGAGATGAATGTACGTCTGGCAGTGGTCTGGGAGAAGCTGCTCTGTTAAATAGACAATGCAATTACCTGGGAGAGTGAACACCTGAGAAGGCCGACGCCTCATAATCACAGATTGGACGTCTGAGCTGTCGGTAACTGCATCCCAGACATCCTGAGGGGTGGAACCTTGACAGGGTCCAGGACGACTGATCTGTCCACATTAAAGAATGAATGAGGCCATGTATCGTGAGATTTTGAGTGCAAACCTCCATCCATCAGCAAGGGCATTGAAGATGAAACGTGGATGGGTCTTTCAGCGTGAAAATGATCCCAAGCACACCACCAGGGCAATAAAGGAGTGGCTTCATAAGACGCATATGAAGGTCCTGGAGTGGCCTTGCCAGTTTCCAGATCTCAACCCCATAGAAAACCTTTGGAGAGATTTGAAAATCTGTGTTGCCCAGCGACAGACCCAAAACATCACTGCTCTATAGGAGATCTGAAACACAAAAAGAAAGCACAGAATAACAAATGTGCAAAAATGCCCTGCAGTAAAAAATATGGCAATCAGCAAGTGCTGGTAAAAAGATGACAACAAATACAGGGTATTTAGTCGATAAGTGTATACCAAGCCACTCCACCTCGTCAAGGTAACCCTTACTGGAGCAGTCCCTATCTAATGTATTTAAAACCTGAACATATGAACAGTGTCTAAATGAACAGGATTAAGACAGGCGCTTCCTGGTATGGACACTTGGTGTAAGACGGCTCTTTATGTGCATGTCACACAAGAGAGGGGTGGGGTCTCTCAAACCATGCAAAAGCAAGGAAAAAAATGGATTAAAAACACCGACTTGTTCACAGTCGTGTTTTTAATCTATAGGAGATCTGCATGGAGGAATGGGCCAACATACCACCAACAGTGTGCCAACCATGTGAAGACTTACAGAAAATGTTTGACCTCTGTCATTGCCAACAAAGGATACATAACAAAATATTGTTAATGATCAAATACTTATTTTCCATCATAATTGGCAAAATAAATCTTCCCAAATCAGACAAGGTGATTTTCTGGATTAGTTTTCTCATTGTGACTCTCATAGTTGTGGTCTACCTATGATGCCAATTACAGGCTCTCATCTTTATAAGTGTGAGAACTTGCACAATTGGTGGCTGACAAAATACTTTTTTTCCCCACTGTATCATCTATCTGTTACTATCTACTATTTTATCTATATCTCTATCTATTGTCTATATCTCTATCTATCCTCTATTATCTACAGTAACATAATGTAGTTAGTAAGGCCGAAAAGACATCCAGTTCAGCCTATAATCTGTCAGAATAAATCCCCAGATCTACGTCCTTCTAAAGAACCTAATAACTGTAAGATACAATATTGTTACGCACCAGGAAGACATCCAGGCCTCTCTTGAACCCTTCGACTGAGTTCGCCATCACCACCTCCTCAGGCAGGGAATTCCAGATTCTCACTGCCCTAACAGTAAAGAATCCTCTTCTATGTTGGTGGAAAAACCTTCTCTCCTCCAGACGCAGAGAATGCCCCCTTGTGACCGTCACCTTCCTTGGTATAAACAGGTCCTCGGAGAGATATTTGTATTGTCCCCTTATATACTTATACATGGTTATTAGATCGCCCCTCAGTCGTCTTTTTTTCTAGACTAAATAATCCTAATTTTGCTAATCTCTCTGGGTATTGTAGTTCCCCCATCCCCTTTATTAATTTTGTTGCCCTTCTTTGTACTCGCTCTAGTTCCATTATATCCTTCCTGATCACCGGTGCCCAAAACTGTACACAGTACTCCATGTGCGGTCTAACCAAAGATTTGTACAGAGGCAGTATAATGCTCTCACCATGTGTATCCAGACCTCTTTTAATGCACTCCATGATCCTGTTTGCCTTGGCAGTCGCTGCTTGGCACTGGCTGCTCCAGGTAAGTTTATCATTAACTAGGATCCCCAAGTCCTTCTCCATGTCAGATTTACCCAGTGGTTTCCCGTTCAGTGTGTAATGGTGATATTGATTCCTTCTTCCCATGTGTATAACCTTACATTTATCATTGATAAACTGCATCTGCCACCTTTTGGCCCAAGTTCCCAACTTAACCAGATCCATCTGTAGCAGAATACTATCTTCTCTTGTATTGACTGCTTTACATAGTTTTGTATCATCTGCAAATATCGATATTTTACTGTGCAAACCTTCTACCAGATCGTTAATAAATATGTTGAAGAGAATAGGTCCCAACACCAACCCCTGCGGTCCCCCATCTATCGCTCTATTATTGATCTATTATCTATCTATTATCCATCTCCTTCTTTCTCTGTCTATTTCTATGTCTCCACCTTTCTCTCTGCCTATGTATATCCCTCATCTCTCTATATCCCATTCTCTGTATGTCTCTCTCTTTCCCTTTTTCTGTATCACTTTTTCTACCTCTCTCTAATCTTGTCTATCAATTTATTTATCTATTACCCTCTCTATTTATCCCTATCTCTCTACCCCCTCTTTCTTTACCGCTATATTTATCTTTTTCCCTCTTTCTTTTCTATCTTTAGCCCTCTCTGTAGCTCTTCTCTCTTAACATCTTCTTTTTCTGTCTCTCCTATTTTCTAGCTCCTTTTTCTTTATCTTTTTTTCTATTTCTATCCTTCTCTATCTCTAGTCATTCTTTCTCTTTATCTTTTATTCTATTTGTATCCTCTCTATCTTTTTCTATTTCTATCCTTTCTCTCTAGCACTCTCTCTTTTCGATCTCTATCCTTTCTTTCTCTATCCCTCTTTCTAGCCCTTTCTCTTTCTGTCTCTATCCTTACTCTCTATCCCTCTCTCTATCTGTTTTCTATCTCTATCCTTACTCTTTATCCCTTTCTTTATCTTTTTTCCTCTCTATCCTTACTCTCCATCCCTCTCTTTATCTCATATCTATCTCTAGCCTTACTCTCTCTCCCTCTCTCTTTTCTATCTCTAGCCTTACTCTCTATCCCTCTCTCTATCTCTTTTCTATCTCTAGCCATACTCTCTATCCCTCTCTATCTCTTTTCTATATCTAGCCTTACTCTCTATCCCGCTCTTTAGCCTGTTTCTCTCTCTCTCTTCTTCCCCTAGCTCTTTGATGACCGTCATGTCTTTGTTTCCTCTCTGCAGCCAGTGCCAATGTTTGCAATGTAGTCTTAATGAGACACAGTGAGCTGGAAGATGGCATCGATGTGCTGGACGGCAGTGGTCAGATCGTCGGATCGTCTAGAATAGCTGCCAAACATGTACGTATAGAGGTTTTTAAAATGGCAATTTCCAATGTGCAGCTGTCTGGATAAGCCTTTATATGTCAATCATTTTCCTTTGGCAGGGAAAGAATGATCAATCTACCGTACTTTGTTTTTGGTTACTAAATATCTCTTATTTATGACATTTTTCTTACTTTTTACACAGTGATGTTTTGTGAAAAAAATTGTACTCTACCACCACATGTCAGCAGTCAGACCTTTATTTTATTTATTTCCTTCTGAACTGATGTAATGCAGAGATGACTTGTTTTTTTTGTGTGACAAGTTTTACTACTTTTTGGGGGGGAGGGGATTAAATTGTCTTTTTATGCCATGTATCTGGCCTAATACTAAGATAAGCTAACAGAATGGTTTTCGTAGTTGGGCAGCAACTAACAGAATGGTTTTTAACAGGGAAAAATGCAAAGTACTACATCTGGCCAATAAAAATGAAAACAGCATATACAGAATGGGAGGAATAGGGCTAAGCAACAGCACATGTGAAAAAGACTTGGGTATACTAATAGATCACAGACTGAATATGAGTCAACAGTGTGATGCAGCAGCAAAAAGGCAAATGCAATTCTAGGATGTATTACCAGAAGCATACAGTCTAGATCACGTGAAGTCATTATTGCCCTCTACTCCTCTTTGGTCAGGCCTCACCTGAAATACTGTGTCCAGTTTTGGGCACCACATTTTAAAAAGACATCAGCAAACTGGAGCAAGTTCAGAGAAGAGCGACCAGAATGGTGACCGGTCTGCAAACCCTGTCTTATGAGGAAAGGTTACAGGATTTGGGAATGTTTAGCTGCAAAAAAGAAGACTGAGAGGAGACTTAATAGCTGTCTACAAATATCTCAAGGGCTTTCACTTTGTAGAAGGATCATCTTTATTCTCATTTGCACAAGGAAAAACTAGAAGCAATGGGATGAAACTGAATGGGAGGAGACACAGATTAGATATTTAGAAAAAACGTTTTGACAGTTAGTGATCAATGAGTGGAACAGGCTGCCATGAGAGGTGGTGAGTTCTCCTTCAATTGAAGTCTTCAAACAGAGGCTGGACAGACATCTGTCTGGGATGATTTAGTTAATCCTACTTTGAGCAGGGGGTTGGACCAGATGACCCAGGAGGTCCCTTCCAACTCTACCATTCTATGATTCTAGAATGTGGCTCAGTGAGTAAATACAGGAAAAGAACGAAGCTCAGTACCAAGAAATGCATAGACATGGTAAGAAAACTATACTCAATACTGAGAGTAGGACTAGAATGCGCTAACACAACTAAGCTCAGTACTCAGATTTACTAACACCAAGATCAGTACTAGAATACGCTAATCTAGCGACAGTCGATATTCAGATTGGTCAGCGAAACCAAGATCAATACTAGAATGCTCCAAGACAACTAAGCTCAGTACTAAGATTTGTCAACAAAATCCATATTCTCACTATAGTGTGCTAATACAACTAAGCTCAGTAAAAAAATCGGTCAACAAAACCAAGATCGGTACTAGACCGCACTAACAAAACTACACTCTTTATTAAGATTTGTGAGCAGAATACTTACATCCAGTGCTGGAACCAAACTCAGTACTAAAATCCGCTAACAGATGGTATCAGAATTAAGCTCTTTACATAACTACAGTAACAGAAGGAATATAGCGAGAGTAACAATAGCCACAGCAGAAATGTGTGCAGAACATTGTGACGGCTGACAGCATTGTCTGAATAAGGCCTTGTTCTGGATGTTTTCAGCCTATGTGCACAATGGACCGTAGACAGACCGCACTCTGACCAATGAAACACACACACATTTATACATCTATTCCTACACACAGGCGCACATTTACACTTATATCCCAACACACAGGCGCACATTTACAGTTATATCCCAACACACAGGCGCACATTTACACTTATATCCCAACACACAGGCGCACATTTACACTTATATCCCAACACACAGGCGCACATTTACACTTATATCCCAACACACAGGCGCACATTTACACTTATATCCCAACACACAGGTGCACATTTACACTTATATCCCAACACACAGGCGCACATTTACACTTATATCCCAACACACAGGCGCACATTTACACTTCTATTTCCACACACACAGGTGCACATTTACACTTCTATTTCCACACACACAGGTGCACATTTACACTTCTATTTCCACACACACAGGCGCACATTTACACTTCTATTTCCACACACACAGGTGCACATTTACACTTCTATTTCCACACACAGGCGCACATTTACACTTCTATTTCCACACACACAGGTGCACATTTACACTTCTATTTCCACACACAGGCGCACATTTACACTTCTATTTCCACACACACAGGCGCACATTTACACTTCTATTTCCACACACAGGCGCACATTTACACTTCTATTTCCACACACAGGCGCACATTTACACTTCTATTTCCACACACAGGCGCACATTTACACTTCTATTTCCACACACAGGCGCACATTTACACTTCTATTTCCACACACACAGGCGCACATTTAGACTTTTATTTCCACACACACAGGTGCACATTTACACTTCTATTTCCACACACAGGCGCACATCTACACTTCTATTTCCACACACACAGGCGCACATCTACACTTCTATTTCCACACACACAGGCGCACATTTACACTTCTATTTCCACACACACAGGCGCACATTTACACTTCTATTTCCACACACACAGGTGCACATATACACTTCTATTTCCACACACACAGGCGCACATTTACACTTCTATTTCCACACACAGGTGCACATTTACACTTCTATTTCCACACACAGGTGCACATTTACACTTCTATTTCCACACACAGGCGCACATTTACACTTCTATTTCCACACACACAGGCGCACATCTACACTTCTATTTCCACACACACAGGCGCACATCTACACTTCTATTTCCACACACACAGGCGCACATTTACACTTCTATTTCCACACACAGGTGCGCATTTACACTTCTATTTCCACACACACAGGTGCACATTTACACTTCTATTTCCACACACAGGCGCACATTTACACTTCTATTTCCACACACAGGCGCACATCTACACTTCTATTTCCACACACACAGGCGCACATTTACACTTCTATTTCCACACACACAGGTGCACATTTACACTTCTATTTCCACACACACAGGCGCACATTTACACTTCTATTTCCACACACAGGTGCACATTTACACTTCTATTTCCACACACACAGGCGCACATTTACACTTCTATTTCCACACACACAGGTGCACATTTACACTTCTATTTCCACACACACAGGTGCACATTTACACTTCTATTTCCACACACACAGGCGCACATTTACACTTCTATTTCCACACACAGGCGCACATTTACACTTCTATTTCCACACACAGGCGCACATTTACACTTCTATTTCCACACACACAGGTGCACATTTGCACTTCTATTTCCACACACACAGGTGCACATTTGCACTTCTATTTCCACACACACAGGTGCACATTTACACTTCTATTTCCACACACACAGGTGCACATTTACACTTCTATTTCCACACACAGGTGCACATTTACACTTCTATTTCCACACACACAGGTGCACATTTACACTTCTATTTCCACACACAGGCGCACATTTACACTTCTATTTCCACACACACAGGCGCACATTTACACTTCTATTTCCACACACACAGGCGCACATTTACACTTCTATTTCCACACACAGGCGCACATTTACACTTCTATTTCCACACACAGGCGCACATTTACACTTCTATTTCCACACACAGGCGCACATTTACACTTCTATTTCCACACACAGGCGCACATTTACACTTCTATTTCCACACACACGAGGCACACATTTACACTTCTATTTCCACACACAGGCGCACATTTACACTTCTATTTCCACACACACGAGGCACACATTTACACTTCTATTTCCACACACACGAGGCACACATTTACACTTCTATTTCCACACACACAGGCGCACATTTACACTTCTATTTGCACACACACAGGCGCACATTTACACTTCTATTTGCACACACACAGGCGCACATTTACACTTCTATTTCCACACACACAGGTGCACATTTACACTTCTATTTCCACACACAGGCACACATTTACACTTCTATTTCCACACACACGAGGCACACATTTACACTTCTATTTCCACGCACAGGCGCACATTTACACTTTCTTTCCTACACACACAGACGCACATTTACACTTATATTCCAACACACAGGCGCACATTGATACTTATATTCCTGCACAGGCATACAGTTGTACGTCTTGTCCTACACACAGACGCACATTTACAGTTATGTTCCATCACACCAGCGAACATTTACAGTACAAGTATATTCCAACACACAGGCGTACATTTCCACTTATATTTCTACACATAGACGTACATTTATACTTGTATTCCTACACACAGGCACACATTTCCACTTATATTCCTACACATAGACGTACATTTATACTTGTATTCCTACACACAGGCACACATTTCCACTTATATTCCTACACATAGACGTACATTTATACTTGTATTCCTAAACACAGGCGCACATTTACACTTCTATTTATTCTAGTTGCTAAAACTTGGACAAAGTTAGGGGTTACAGGTGTGTATTCAGGTGTATTATTAACCAATTATACCAAACAGGTGATAATCATCATTTTCATATGTAAGTAGAATCATTGTCACAAACAAACAGCTGTGTAGGAGGCGAATAGCTGGATTATTAACGGACAAGCTCTGCTTCAAATGTGTGGATGTGGGAAGCGGTTTCTTGCCACTGATCATACATCATAAGACCGGGCACTGCAACAAGACACAAGCTAGTTATACTGCAGCAGCAAGGTCTATTCCAGACCAAGGTTTCACAGCAAACTTGGGTTTCAAGATGTGCTGGTCAAGCTTTTTATAATAAAGTACCAAGAAATGGACAACATGGAGGACTGTAGATGCAGTGATCTGCCAAGGAAACCAAATGCAGGAGATGAAGACACATCGTGTTACTGCCCTTTTTATAATCTGTCTATTATCTATCAAATATGTCTTATCTATTACCTAGCTATGATCTATTATCTATCTCTCTATTATCCATCCATCCCTCTATGGTACAGAACGTCTGTACACTTGTCCCCCGTGTTCCTCCCTGTATTGTGCATGCAGTGCGCTCGCTCCTTTCAGTAACAGATCTATGGTGCGAAGTCTCCAGCTGTTTCCATTTTCCCTTTAAACACCTTAAGAGCGTTCGGAGAAGAGGCCATATGCTTCTCTCTTTTTATAGAAAGTTTTTTTTTCTTGAAGCCTTCCTTCCCTCCATCCCTCGGGGTTTATTAGAATACTAATATCGCCGTCATTTATAAATGGATTTCTGGAAAACTTTTGCTAAAGTTCACACTTTTTCACACTTTGCGCAAAGAGAAGATAAGTATTTTCCCGAATGTGCAATAGGCAAAGAGGAAAAATGTTCTAGATAAACTGCAATCACACATAAATAAGAAATCTAGAAACTTTGGAGATCAAGTTTTATCTGGATCCTGGGGGTAGATTGTCACAGTGGCGTAGAAGATGTTTTCATTTCCATTGCTCTGGTGACGGCGTGCTTTACGTCGCTCCAGCAGACGCCTGGCATTGTGCATACGTAGTGTGCAGCTGCTCCATGGAGCTCCCGGGGCACAGGTCTTCTGCAGAGCAGTGTAGAGGTCTATAGTGGGTGTTGGTTGTAGAATGGTAGCGTGCTACACGCAAGTTGTAAGATACATGACCTGCACTTTGTCACTGGCCTGTTGACACTCCTGACACTGGTGGCCAGGAAGATGTGGCCATCAGAAACATCATGGCACAGGTGGCATCATATACCACCACGGAATGTTATATACCTGTCTGCAATGAACGCGACTGGTCCAGCTATGTCCTATCTGTCTCCTATCTGTTTATCTATCTACAGTGCCTTGAAAAAGTATTCACACCCCATGAACTTTTACACTTTATTTTACGTTACAGCCACAAACTTAAATGTATTTTATTAGGATTTTATGCGACACCAACACTAAGTAACTAATATTTGTGGAGTGTAAAGGGTTATCTAGTTATTTTACATACATAAATCTGTAAATTGCGAGTTGCATATGTATTCACCCCCTGAGTCAATACCTTGTAGGACCCAGTTAGTGCCGCAGTCTTTTGGGGTCTGTCTCTCCAGCTTTGCACATCTAGAGGTGACATTTTGCTCCTTCTTCTTTGCTCCCTCGCTCTCTCTCAGTGAGATTGGATGGAGACATCTGTGCTATGCAATTTTCACGTCTTGTTACAGATTTTCTGGGATTTTGGTCTGGACGGTGACTGCGCCGTTCACACACAGGAGCAAACTCTGATCTAAACCCTACATTGTGGGTCTGGCAGGATGTTGAAGGTCTCTGTCTTACTGGGAGGTGTTCCTACACCCTCAGTCTCAAGTCTTCTGCAGCCTCTAACAGGTTTTCCTCCAGGACTGTGCTGTGTTTATCTCCATCCATCTTCCCATAAACTCTGACCAGCTTCCCTGCCCCTGCTGAAGAAAAGCCTCCCCACAGCATGATGCTGTCACCACCATGTGTGACGGTGGGGATGGTGTTTTCAGGGTGATGTGCAGCATTACTTTTCCGCCACACATAGCGTTTTGCATTTATTTTTTAAGGTCTGCTTTGGTCTCATCTGACCAGAGCTCCTTCTTCCGCGTGCCATGTTGGAGACACAGCAAGCATGTGGGAGAAAGTGCTCTGGTCAGGTCAGACTAAATTTGAACACTTTGAGCTAAATTCAAAATGCTATGTGTGGTGTAAAACTAACATTTCACATCGCTGTGAAAAAACATCCCCACCGTCATATATCATGGTGGTGGCAGCAGCCTCCTGCTGTGGGGAGGCTTGTCTTCAGCAGGGGCAGGGAAGCTGGTCAGAGTTGGTGGGGAAAATGGATGGAGATGAATGCAGGACAATCCTGGAGGAAAAGCTGTTAGAGGCTACAGAAGACTTGAGTCTGGTGCGTAGGTTCACCTTCCATCAGGACAACAACTAGATGTGCACATCTGGTCGAGCCAGACCCCAAAAGACTTGCAGCAAAACGGAGGTCCTATAAAATGTAGACTTGGGGGGACTGAATACAAATGCACTT